>NC_084921.1:45435833-45756666 GCF_958298935.1 Phragmites australis | reverse complement strand
GAAAAATTATGAAAATAATATGTAAAATCTAATATTTTTATAAACAGATACATATATGCACATGGAGTGATGACTATTCATATGTCAACATCCTATATGGCAGTAGATCTGGGGGCTATCAGTATGTGGAGAATGTCAGGCTCTTGACCAAGCAGGATGTTAGCAAGTGGAGTGTTACTAATCAGCACTACACTAATAGTATATGTATGTTTCCTACTGTTGAGAGAAATCGACGGTTCTGCAACCAAAAAGTCATTTGTTTCGCTAGTGGGAGCTCCCACCACACATAGAACACGAAAATTTTATTAGTGTATGCGCACATATGGTTTATCAGAACCATTTATTTGTGTTGAGATTCATGTTCGAGAGTTAGTTAAAAAATCATAAGATATGTAAGAGAATTAATAGATGGATGAGTATCAGGTAAAAGAGATGTATGACTGAGATTGTCCGTGCGTACGCAAGGGCATGCGGAAATGCATTTCTCCACATGTATAGCCATCCGATTTACATCGTAATCCGTGCAATGCACATACGAAGTACAGCTTGGAGAACAAGTGCTTTCGTTGTTTAGATTTCATAGGATACCTATAACTACAGATGCGTACAGATCTGCAATATTTGATTTCATTTGATTTGATTTATCAAGCCTAAGTCATGGTTGGTCGACCTAGGGCACCAAGTTCAGGAGATTGCAGCACTCATCTTCAGTTTTGGTGATCAATAAGGATAAAGATTGATGAGAGCACTCTGCTAGTGTTTTCAGAACTTATTGTACAGTACTCCTGTCTATTCTAGTGGGTTATGACTGCGTTAGGAAAAATCAGTAGTCTTGTGGCAACGCTAGTCTCTGCCATACTTTGTTTGCAGTGGCTCTTTTCGAAGAATTCTCCAATTGGAATACTGCAGATACTCTTATGTCGTTGATGTTGAATGACAAAATTTCCAGGAAAATGGAAGAGGGGACTAGGGTGGTATCTGCGCTGGCGAGCGCATCGCCACTCCACGACGATCCTCCATGGACGGAGACCAGGTAAACCTTGCGTGTGGAGACATCAGACCATGCTTCCCCATAGGTTAGTGAGATGGTTTCCCTTTTCGTAGCTTCCAACCACCCCACGACACATGGCGTTCACACAGTAGAGGTGGGTGCGAAGCAGGTTGGGGAGGATCGTGTGACGGAGAACACAATTCATTTGGAGGAGGAGGATATTGAGGAATTTTTTCGGTGAAAGTTAGGGTTCCAACCACCACGAGAGACAGAGGGGTTCTCGTTTAGATACATCGAGAGCTAGTGAAATCTCTGAGTTTTGGTGCAGAGGATTGTTTCCCTATGCGAAAATTAGATCGAATTGAAGTACCACCTACTAAAATCAGTTTCTTGAGGGACCTCTAGGCTAAGAGCCACAGACAGTTGACCTACATTGAGGTGCTGAATTGGAAGCAAATGGTGGAGGTGCAGGAATGAGGGCACTGGATCTGGCAGTCTGATCTACCGAATTATCAGCTGCGCTTGTCAACGAATCTCCTTCCACCGCCTAGAGGTCAATTTTGATAGGGAGTATCACAAAATCAGCAGTAGCAAAGAAATTTCTATCGCCCACCACCGCCACCACAACCACAACATCAACAATAAGCAATCAGTTTGCAGAGGCAAGCAAATCAAGTACCTCTATAGTCCCATCATGCTCAGAGGCCGACTGCCTCTAGGCAGAAGCGTCCACAAACACAATCTGATCAACATCAAGGGCGAGTACAACTAACTCTGGAGGTACAAGTAGAGAAGCCTCCTGTGATTGGTCCAAGGTATCGTGATCTTACCTGTTTCAATTGTGGAGAGCCATGTCATTTTGTAGGGATTTGTAGCAAACCCAAAGTCTGCTTTATCTATGCTATTTCGGGTTATCACATGAATGCTTGGCCAAATTGGAAGAAACCATAACCGACAACAACTTATATAGGTAGCGATGGTACTGGTCTGGGAATTTATCATGTGGATGTCCATGAGGTAGAGGCTAATCAATGTCTTAACTTCAGAAATTGTGGTGTTATAAAAGTGAAGAAAGGAGAGATTTCTGTGATAAAGCTTAAGAAGGAGTTGGTAGCAATTTATTGCAAAGAGTGGCCTTGGTAGATAAGGGAAATGTATAATGAGAGATTTTTGGTTAGGTTTCCTCCCCATAGGAAGGTTTCTGATGTTAAGAATTACCCATCTTTCAATCTTAGGAAGGAAGGTGTGGAGGTGAAAGTGTTAGAATGGATTGGTGACCTGGACCCTTTTAGGGAATTACAAGCAGCTTGGGTTCAGACTAGGGGATACCCCGAAAATGGTGTTGTCGGTGACATGGGAACCGGGGGTCCCTGAGTCCCGAGGCCAGGATAGCAGAATACCACGTGGCGCCTTCCCTCATGGATTATCTCCTCGAGGGTCCGAGAAGGCCAAATTCTGGGAGAAGGTGCTCGGGGCCATGAACAGTGATCCTCGAGTACCTGAGTTCCCCGAGGACCCGGGAAGTACAAGTTCCAGGAGAGGGTGCTCGGGGCCATGAACAGTGGTCTCCGAGTACCCGAGTTCCCCGATGACCCGAGCAGACACAGTTCTGGGAGAGGGCGCTCGGGGTTATGAACAATAGTCCCCGAGTACCCGAGTTCCCTGAGGACCGAGAAAAGGCATATCCGGGAGAGAGTGCTCGGGGCTTTGAATAGTAGTCCCCGAGCACCCAGAGTTCCCCGAGGACTTGAGAAGCCCCTTGCCAGTGGACCCCACAAGGGCTCAACGGTGAGGTGTCAATTGGTGAGAGGTCCGATTCTGCATTTAAGAGGGAGCGTGGCCTGTCACTTCCATCCACTCCCCCCACGCCTGCTGTCAGTCCCTACCATTGCCTGGCAGGGAGGCATGGGGACATTTAATGTGGTGGGTCCCATCGCGCGTCATCTGGCGCACCTCGGGATATCATCGCAGGGCTCAAGGCATATCGCCTGCCACCCTGCTGTGTCAGGATTGCTCTGACCGGGCGGGCACGCGGGGTTGCTCGGTGGCTGCCCGGTGGGCCCTCCCTGCTGCATCCACTGGAAAGCGGCATGATGACGACAGGAAACTCGTGCCCTCCTTTCTAGGCA
The DNA here is from genome assembly GCF_958298935.1 of Phragmites australis. Taxonomy (NCBI): domain Eukaryota; kingdom Viridiplantae; phylum Streptophyta; class Magnoliopsida; order Poales; family Poaceae; genus Phragmites; species Phragmites australis. Next base: position 45,753,546 of record NC_084921.1, on the reverse strand, counting down.
CGCTAGGCCGCCCCGACGGGGTATAAAAAGGGGTGGGCTCCCCGAAGGAGCTTGAGGTCGACAGGGTCTGAAGGTGCTCGAATACTGAAGTTCAAGAAGCTCAACAGGCGAAGAACAAGACACACGAAGCTTTAGACTTAGACAAAAACCCTTTGTAACACAAGAGATTCTCAAAGAGGCATTCCCAGAGCATTTATAGCATACACACAGGAGTAGGGTATTACGCTCCGTGCGGCCCGAACCTGTCTAAAATCCCCGGAGCATTTATTTCCTCTAGCATCCGATCATCCACCCTGCCTGCATCTCATTTACTCTCATTTATTTTACGTACGAGGTAGATTCAGAATCATCCACCCGGTCGAATCTCAAAGGGGGTCCCTCCGGATCCCCGCTTGTGGAGTTCATCCTCCGACATGTGTGATTGAAGAGCTTTTGCTCAGATTGCTTCTGGTTTTGGATTGATGATAGAAGTTGATTGGCCCATAATGTTTAAGTCCTTTTATGAAGTGGCCAAAATCAAAATTGCTTATAAAGACTATGCAGAATCCCTTTTGAAAGACTATATGAGATGGAATGCAAGCTCTACCTGATATCTTTTTTTATAGAGGGGTTCTCTCAATAGATCGCTGGTGGAATTACTTCCAACTATGTGATGGACATGATAATGGGGATAATGATGAGGTAGATGAATTGGAAGATGACATAAATAGCAAAGATCAGATGGAAACAAAAAAGACAACCTAACCAGCACAAGGGAGCTTTAAGACTCCAGAAACAAGGCAAACATCTAAAGGTAGTCAACATGGTAAAACTGTGAATGTTGGAGGTGGGGGAACTTGGCAGGTTGATCAGGTGTCACAGCTGTTTCTGGTATGGAACAATCAAGACTTATTAATCAGGAAAACATAAAAGGTCACAAGCAGTTTAGCACTAATGAGATAGTTAACATCAACCATGAAAAAGAGGAGAATGCTGCAAATAGGTGTGGCAGTGATATTTGATATAAAGACAAAGAGAGTGAGGAAGACAAGATGACATTCAGTGATGATTAGATAAATAGATGGATAGAATTTCAGCAAGTTGCCCCAAAAGAATTAACTACAAAGGACTGCTCAAGATTGTTGAAGGAAATGGAACTAGAAGAGTTTAAGGGGGAATCTGAAATTGGAATGGATTTTGCACAAGAGGTGACGATAGAAATAGAGAAGGATAAAAGCAGTATGGTGAACACTAACTTGTTACAAGAGCTGGAGGTGTGTGCTATAGAATAGGAAGAGACTAAAACTGAAGTTGTAGTTCAGGATCATGGAATACAAAAAAGGAAGATAGTTTGAGGCCCTATACAGTGTGACAGAAAGATAAGAAGGCACCCACATGATGGCAAAACTGCTTTGCAAAAAGTACAAGAGTACAAGAAGTTTAAGAATATGGAAACTGGGCATATCAACAAATATGGTAACTCCTTTGTTGTCTTAGATAATGAGTATTTAACTCAAATTTCTAGGCAGGTTAACATTTCAATAAGTGTTGGTACCCAAAGCATGTTAGATATCATAGAAAGTATAAAAGACAATGAATTAATTAAGGTGATGGCTTTTGAAAATCCTAAAATAACCTTACCAATTAATCTAGATGTGGATGTGGTAGTAGAAGAGACCTCCCTTATTCAAGAAGGGGATCCTCAGGTTGGTGAATCTTTAGTTACAAAGATTACTGAGGAGGAGGATCTATCATGATCTCAAGTAGTTAAGAAAAATAGGGGTAAAAACAAATTTGAAAAAGTTTATAATGATAGGAGGATTTTGAAACATTAGAGGCCACAACAAGGTTGGTAGGTTGAAATATGTAGCTGATTTTATAAGAAACAATATCTTGGATTTTGTGGGTTTCCAAGAAATGAAAAAGGATTATATTAGTGAATCTTTTATGAACTTTGCTAACGAAGATTTTTGTGTGGCATTATTTACCGGCTAATCGTACCTCTGGAGGTATATTAGTGGGTTTTAGAGAATACAAGTTTGATGTTATTAGCTAGCAGTTGAAGAATTTTTGTGCGATTGCCAATATTAGGAATGTGACTGATAATTTCACATGGTGCCTTGTCGTATTGTATGGATCACCTTATGAGGAGGGTAAGCAAGAGTTCATTGATGAACTACATGAGATTATGGGATGCTGGAATGGGCCAACTGTTGTTGGTGGAGACTTTAATTTATTTAGAGATCAAAGAGATAAAAAATAATGGAGTTATTAATCACCATTGGTCCTTTTTGTACAATGATTGGATTAACAAATGGGGTCTATTGGAGATTAACAATCCAACTAGATCTTTCACTTGGGCAAATAACCAGGAACATCCAATTCTGGCAAACCTAGATAGAATTTATGTAACTACTAATTTTGAAAGTAAATATCCTATGGCAAGTGTGAGAGCTTTACCTAAACCTGGAAGTGATCATGTGCCATTAGGTTTAGACTTTGGCTTAAATTGTGAGAAAAAATCTAAGCTTTTTCGTTTTGAAAAGTGGTGGTTAGAGAGGGAGGATTTCCACAAGCTTGTTGAGCAAGTATGGAATACTCCATGCAATTTAACTGGCCCTTTGGAGATCTGGCAATTTAAAGTTAGACTCCTCGTAAGAAAGCCAAGGGTTGGACTTTAAATATAGATACTAAGATTAGAAAAACGAAACAAAATCTGATTAGGGAATATGATATTCTAGATGTTTTGTCTGATCTGCAGCAGTTGATTGATGTTGATCACGCTAGGATGAAAGAGATTATGCTGGAATTAGACAATATTAAGAAAATAGAGGAGATAAAAGCTAGACAGAGAGCAACAGAAAGAGATATTAAAGAAAGAGATATTAAAGAACGTGATAGAAATAACTATTTTCAGGCAGTAGCGAATAAGAGGAAATGGAAAAAAGCTATTGCCATGTTAGAAGGACCTAATGGCTTAGTAGATAATAATTTAGACATGTTGAACCTAGCGGTTGAATATTACAAAAACCACTTTGGTTATGAAGAGAGATTATATATTCATCTGGATGATGATTTTTGGAGTCCATATGAGAAAGTAACAAATGGAGAAAATGATATGTTGGAAGCTCCTTTTTTTGAAGAAGAGGAAAGGATGTTTTTGGGTCTTATGCTGAAGGTGCACCTGGCCTAGATGGTTTCCCTTTTTTGTTTTATCAAAATTTTTGGAGCCTTATTAAATAAGACTTCATGGCCTTGCTCAGGAAATTTGTGACATGGGAACTTAACCTGGCCAGGCTCAATTATCTTATCTTTACCTTGATCCCAAAGGAAGGTGATGCCAAAATTCTAAAAAAGTTTAGACCTATTAGCTTAATTAATTGTTTTTTTAATATTTTTACCAAAGCCATGAATAATCGACTGGTAAAGGTTTGTGATAGGCTGATTTCTACAAACCAAACTGCTTTTGTTAAAGGCAGATATATTCTTGAGAGTGTAGTGGTGTGCATGACATTATTCATGACGTTATGAGAAAAAAATAAAGTAGTATTATCTTAAAGTTGGATTATGAAAATGCTTATGATAGAGTAGATTGAAGTTTCTTGGAAGAAATGCTTTCTTCTAGAGGCTTTGGTAAAAGGTGTATATGTGGATTATGACAACGGTTAAGGGGGGGGGGGGGTCTATCTGTGTGAGGATGAATTAGGAAAATAGTAAATATTTTGAGCCTAGTAAAGGCCTTAGACAAGAAGATCCTTTATCTTCGTTGTTGTTTAATTTCGTAGTTGATGTTTTCACTAGAATGCTTTGGAAATCTATAAGACAAGGGATCATTCAAGGTTTAATGACAGATATTAATCCTAGAGGTATTATAAGCCTCCAATATGCTGATGATACTCTCTTTTTTCTTGCTAATGACCTGGACAAGGCTACAAATTTTAAGTGGCTAATATCCAGTTTTGACCATTTATCTGGCATGGGAATCAATTATGGTAAAAGTGACCTCATGATGATAGGTTTAGATGAGTAAAGATGTAGGAACGAGAACGACGACTAGAGGGGGGGGGGGTGAATAGGCGCCTCAACAAATTTCTTTCGAAATAGATGGCCTTTTCCTATTTCTCACCCAACGCACCTCAAAACGCTCAAGCAGAAGTAAAAGAATTAGAGAGACAAATCAATAAGACTAGTTCCATAGTAACATAACTCCACAGATGGAATATGAACCATATGTTCCATTCAAGACCATTTCATGTGTCTTTGTGCACAAAAACTCGCAACTTTCAAAGAAACTAGAGAAGATGGACACCAGACAAGGTTATCCTCCAAGATGATAGTCTAGTGGTAAGGGGACTCAAGATCCACTCAAATACATGAGTATGTGAGTGTTTAAGCCACTAGCATCAAGAAAAACAACCCTGCAAAGGTGAAAAACTGCAGCTCAAAGAAAAGATCTTCGAACGAGGAACCTCTCCAAGTTGATGATCTAGAGGCAAGGGTACTCAAGACCCATGAACATACACTTGTATGTGAGTTTTTATGCCTCTATAAACAACAATAATGATCTCACAAGGTGCTGAAATTTCAGCCCAAAAATCAAAACGAAAATCAAAATCGAAAACCGAAAAACTTGCAAACTTGCAAGGGAACCAATAGAGAGAAACTAGGAGGGAAATTCAAGCATATGCAAAAACATAAACTTAATTACTCAAAGAGGTCAGCCCTATTTTAGACGGATTAGAAAGATTTATCTCTCAAAAATCTCACATATTATATAGGCTAAGCACTCATCATTCTCTTCTCTAAAACTAGCTCTAAGGCTGTCAAATGGGTGGTACAAAGGGGTTCAAGTGGCTAGTTAAAAACTCTCTCGAGCCCTACCCCGCTATTTATAGGCCTAGAAAACTTGGCCCTTATATTTCCTAACTTTTTCCCAAAATACTCCTCTCTTGTAGTGCACTCCTACCTATTATCGAGGGTATTTTAGTCTATTTTCTTCTCTATTCATCGGACGGCCGCGGCACCTTCACAACTTAGCTTCGCCTCGATGCAAGCTTCGCGATGGTGCCACATACTCCTCCAGTCCTCCCACGGTTTTGAGACCAAACCGTGAAACCGCCTACACGCTTCTCAAAGCGTGACTCACCGCCTTGCTTACACCTTAAGCAAGCGCTTCGATATTGACGCGTATACTCCGTCATGCAATCCTGACCGCCGGCAAGTCTCTCTCGCTCCCGATCCCTCGGACCTCCTTGTCACTTGCACCGGCATCCCCTTCGTTTGACTTTGTCAACACGCCGTCTTCATCTGCCTTCAATGCTTTGCTTGACCTCCACGTGTTCAGCTATGATCACCCTTAACTCCGCCCGGCCTCCTTGATCGTTTGGCACCAAGCACTCCGCTTGGCCCCGATCATCCCACCGTCGACCGCCAAGTTGCATCCATCACCTGCACACCATGAGACAAGCAAACACGTAACTCTAACTCTAATTCTAATTAGTCCATAATCAATATGCTCAAATGAAATCTCAAATCAATTCAAATCACATCAAAGCTCATGCAAAACCGAAGATCATCAAACCAAATAAATGATAATATCAATCACTTATCACAAGAAAATCAATGCACATTACAACTTAGTTTCTCAAAAGATCTAATCAGTTTGCTAGACTTTTTTGTTGCAAGTTTGGCAATTTTTCTTTTAAATATCTAGGTGTTCCTCTCCACTATACCAAATTAAGAAAGGAGGATATCCAACCAATTGTAGATGAGATAATCAAGAGAGTTGCAGGTTGGAGGGGTAGGCTTCTATCCTATGGTGGAAGACTAACTTTGTTAAATCTTACTTAGATAGTATTCTAATTTATTTGATGTCAATTATAAAGTTTTCCAGATAGGCTATTGAAGCCATTAATTATCAAATGGCATATTTTTTTTTTCTGGAATAACCAGAAGGATAAACATAAATACCATTTATCTAGTTGGCAATTGATTGCACAAAAGGAGTTTGGAGGTTTAGGAATTCCCGATTTGCACAATTTGAATATGTCTGTTAGCATCATGGATCTCTAGTATCATTGAAGTGATGAGGTTATTTAGAAAAAGATTATTGATCAGAAGTATAAAACTAAAGAACCAAACCTTTTTTTGTTGCCTAGTAGTTAGGGCATCTCCTTTCTGGAAAGGGGTTTTGTGGGCTAGTAGAGCAGCTCAATTAGGATATTGTTGGAAGGTGGGAAATGAAAAAACTATCAGATTTTGGGAAGATAACTGGATAAGGACATCTAGTCTTGCTATTCCATATTGGCATTTATACTCAGTTGTGAATAAGAAAGGCATCAATATAGCTCAGGTCTAGGATAGTGTGAACTTAAAATTTACCTTTAGAAGGACTGTTTCAAGCGCTAGTATGAGTATGTGGAAAGAGTTGTTTAGTATTGCAGAAGCTATTGTTTTTACTGATGATTGTGATGCTATTATTTGGCAATATAATTCTTCAGGTACATATTCAGTCCAGTCCCTGTATTCTGTTATTAATTTTAGAGGAGTGTGTCCTGTGTATGTATTGACAGTATGGCAGCTAATGGTACCACCCAGGATTCATATCTTTCTTTAGTTGTTCTCTAATAATCATTTGCTGACAAGGGAAAATTTGGCCAAAAGAAGGATAGTGGAGGATTTATCTTGCCTTTTTTTTTTTGCAAAGAAACAGAAACAGTTAACCATCTTTTCTTTGGATGTTGTGTACCTGAATTGATTTGGCATTTTCTGCCTGATTTATTTCATGTTCAATTAGGATCTAACTATTAGTCAATAGCCTATTGGTGGGTGAGCAATAAGAAATACAATGTGATGAATTCTTGTTGTGCAGCCGCTCTTTCGTGTATGTGGAAACTAAGGAATGCGCTATGTTTTCAGGGGCAAATCTGGATGGAGGTAAAGATCTTGGTGGGCATGATGGCGAGAACACTATGGAGATGGAGGCTACTTTTTAAGGATAGTGAGCTGCTGCAGATGGATCGATGCACTAGTGCACTGGAGGCGTCGAGCCAGGAAGCACCAAGACTAGAGTGGCGGGAGGAGCAAGAAAGAGCTATCTCAGACCATGCGGCACCAGTCAGAAGGAATGGAAATCAGCGTATCGAAGATAGTTTGAGTTTGAATAGGGCACCAGGAAAGGGTGTTGTAATATCAAATGAGTTTAGCGAGCGCACCTAGAATATATATGCTTATGCTTTAAACTGTTTAACGAAGACTTTGCATTTTATTTGAGGAATAAAACAAGGGATACCTTTTCTCTAAAAACACACCCACACCACAATACGAACCTTAACTGTGAGTAGCTGCAACGAGATGCATGATGAACCAATAGTTATTTTATGATCAATATCTCTAGTGCTCCTGCATACATGCGAGGAAAAATTGAGTACATGCGCGCAAAAAAAAAAGTTGCTTGTGAATACAAGATTTGAATTGCACGGAGCAAAGAAACGTAGAGATAGCAACGATGCAAATACAACAAAAATATGGCAGATCGATCAATTGACGAATGATAAAGTGGATGCCATGCACGCGCATGCATGCATGCACCTAGATGCTGTCTTGGTGCTAGTACGATACGAGATACGTTCTACTCTACTCGAGTAGGTACTCGATTCTCAGCCCTCCGATCCTGACCTTTCCTTGTTTCGGCACCAGCGTGACGGCCACCGTCTCGTCGCCGTCGGCGTCCAGGTCCTCGAGCAGCTCGTTCAGCGCGAGCCTCAGGCTGGTCTCGAACGTGCCGTGGTGCCTGTGCCCGACGTGCTTCAGGCTCATGTAGCTGCCGGCGAGCTCGCGGCCGCCGCGCCCGACCTTGTGGTACTCGGGCGCGTTGATGTACACGTCGAACTTGACCAGCTCCGTGCCGTCGAACTCGATCCCCTCGACCACCAGGACCTCCTCCTCCACCGCCTTGGCGAGCCGGCTCCGCGCCACCCGCGGCCTCCGCACCTCCGCAGTCACCGCGCGCTGCAGGGACACCGGGAACCTGACCGCCTCCAGCGCCTTGGCGGCGGCTCTCCTCTGCCGGCTCAGGCCGGGGGTCACGGTGGGCTTGGCGTTGACCCACTGCAGGTGCACGTTCTCGTAGGTGTAGCGGAGCTTGGAGCTATCGAGCACGTCGCGGACGCGCATGCGCACGAGGCGGGCGTCCTCGTCGTAGAAGAGGAAGGAGGCGTCGAGCCAGTCCGGGTCCGAGAAGTCGACGTGGCGGTTGGGGTCGAGCGCGCGCCACACCTCCCACATGCGATCGATGTTGGAGTGGTGCGGGTACAGGATGGGGTCGCGCCCGGCGGAGTAGTAGACGCCCATATTCTCATTGTTGGGCCGCCGCAGGTCGCCGCACCAGTAGTGCACGTGGTTGTGCGGGTACACCTCCAGCGACCCTGCCCCTGGGTTGGGCTTATCCCCCGGACGGTACGGCTGTCCGTGGAACAGCGACGGCAGCGGCGCGTTGGTGATCAGCTGCCGGTACATGGTCCTGAGGTTGAGCTCCACCTGCTCCTCGGCGGTGCGGTTGACGTCCACGCCGTCGAAGTGCATGTCGAGGTACCTCGGCGGGGAGTGGCTGGGGTTGCGGAGCGGGTCGAACAGCGTGGAGTCGCGGTTGGAGAACATGGACGGCATCGGCATGCCCTCAGGCGCGTCCCAGTTCCAGAACGGAACAGCGAAAGCTGGGTCGCCGATGAGCTTGCCGAGGATGCGCTCGAAGAAGTAGAGGTAACCCCGGTGCAAGGGCTGGAAGAACCAGGTGTTGTGCACCTGGATGTTGAGCTCCGGATGGCCCAGTTGCTTATACGCGCCGGTGCAGTACGCGCAGTGGATGTTGGCCTGCTGGTAGAAGCTGCGCGGGTCGTCCTTCGGCAGCGCCTTCATCAGCTCAATGGCGCGGGTGAAGTTGGCCAGGAACTCCGCGCTCACCTTGTGCATCCGCCGGCGAACGCGCAACGGCTCCGACGAGTCGGGGAACTTGAAGTCGATGGGCGGCACGGGGGACGGCGGTGGGCAGCACTGGAACGGCGGCAGCGCGTGCGGCGGGAGCTCCGCGGGGCCGCACACGGACAGGTCGGTGACCATGGGCCCCGTTGAGTTGCGGCGCGGGATGGGGATGCCGAGCCGGCCAATGGCATTGTTGGCATCCGTCGACGAGCCATCGCTGTCGGTGGCCGAAAACGACGCCGCGACGGTGAGGGAAACAGCGAGGGCCGTGAAGAATACAAGGAGGCGACGACTAGCAGCCATTGCCAACACCAGCTAATCTAGCTAGTGCTGCTTCACTAGGTCTGGTTCATCAGCCATATCCCTCCCATATATATACACTTCACTCCCCTCTCCCCCCATTGATCAGATCCACCCTAAAAGGACTCGATTAATTGTTGAATGATATTAACCACCCTCAAGGGTCAAGACCTTGAGCATAGTACTGGTGCGATCAATGAACTCATTCAGCAGTACGAGCACGAGGATCTCCTCTGAGGCTAGCTCAATGTGGGCATCGACGTTACGAGTGCAAACGTACTGGGGATTTCTAATTCACGCGCGCGCCAACTACAAAAGTAGCAACTTCCAGACAACCTCTCCCATCCTTCCGTTTTTTTAAAAAAAATTCTTCCGTAACTTTCTTTTTTTGGAAAGGTTTTTCGGATAAGTTAATGAAAAAAGTTTTGAGTAAAAGTTAACTAGAAAAGTTTGCTCAGAGAAGTTTGAAGAAAATATTTCGGAAAAAAATTCAAAAATAGAAAGTGGGTCTCTAGGGGGCGGCATGAGCAAGGGAACTAGCGTGTGTGAATAAGAATTTCTGAAACGTACTCATTTTGGGCGCGTTCACAATTTACAAAATTCAACTTGAGTCATTTAAGTACAAGATGCAACATGACAAGTTTACTTATATCAGTAGTTAAATTTAGGGATATCTTTCTGTGCTTTTGGCTCGTGCATTTACAAACACCTTCCATTTCAAGAAAACAAGGCCCCATTTCCCTAGAACTCTTGTATTTTGAAACGACATAAGACTTCTTCACCAATCCGAAAATATTGGTATAACTAACTACATATCCAGACATATCTTGGGGGTTATTTGGATTCAGCTCAAATTTAATCAGTAAATGCTAAGGGTTTAACCCCAATAATCCACCTGTGGAAACAAATTCTAAGGACTCCCTCTAGTCATAAAATAGTGACATTTTAGGTTGTGTGTAGTCATCACATTTAAAATTTGACCATCCATATTTTCTTAAATATTTAGATTTAATTTTTAAAAAAGGTATGATTAGATTTGTCTTGAAATATAGTTTTAAAATAGTATAGCTTCGCTATATTTTGCATATATTTTATACTAGTAATGAAGTGTCAAAGTAACGTATTGGTGACATATCGATATCTAAAATGACACTCTTTTTAAGACCGGATAGAATAATTAAGTACAACATCGTCCTACCATTAACACTAATGAAATGGAATGTGCCATGCATGCTACACCTAACTTAGTGCCACATGATCGATGATTTGTTCAAACAATGCCTCGCGTGGCGCAGTAGATGCGGAAGTAGTAATTGCTCCATTCGCAGCCGCACGTATATACTATATCGCCCACGACATTATTTACTGATCTGTCCGACAAACGGAGGCGATCGTGAACCGTGAGCTCCAGCAAGGATCGAATTGGCCAACCAAAGTCGTACGTACTCCATCGAGCAGCCGATCAATGCAGCATGGCTAGCTTTTATTCGTAGGGTCGCGTGGCAAATCACATGTCAGGTGTCTTCACTTGTGCATGTGATCGAGCCATGCAGAGACGTCTGTCTGCACTGCACGCATGCTGAACCATGCTCTCCATATATAATTTCACCCACAATGCCCTGTCCAATTAGGACCGATCGTTTTTAGCTGTCCATAATTTATAAATCCGCGAGGGAATTAAAAAAAATGAGGTTTCACTTCTAGAGACCGGTCGAATATTATTGCAGAGGGACGTGTCTAGGTAGCTTAGCTAGTAGTGCGACCAACAAAGATCATGTGAAAGGAGTAAAACAAATTAACCCTAGATGCTACGTACGACGCGATCAGCGAGCGTATATCCCTGCATGTGCGGGCGCGGCTTGCCATGCAGGAATGGGCTACCTACCTATCGCCCATCAACTTGTCTCTGTGAAGATCACAGATCTGATCGTCCGGCAGCTGCTGACAACACGATGCTATTTCAGGCAGCACGATCGTATCTCTACAGGCTGCAGCTGCATGTCCTGAATATAGAAACTGCCCGCGTGCAGCACAATGCGTGTATGTACGTGCTAGACCAAAGAACTTAACACGGATATATGTATCTGGCTGCACTCTTCAGTCCCGTCAGAAAGGACCACCGCACATGCATGATCCGATTCTTTTTAGTCCGTGGCATTGAACACATCGCGTAGAAAGATAGGGAAAATGTGGCACCACGTGTACATGCGACCAGTGACCGCGCGCCGATCGACAGTATTGTTAACGACGCTGCTGATGGACAGATGTGCAAATTTTACAGCAGTATCTGAATGTGCAATAGCAACGTAGAAGTAACATTGCTAGCTAGCACTGATTATTGTAGCATCTGAACATGCACTATCAACCAGTAGAGGATTACGACGACGATCTCGCTTGAAAGTGCTCCTGCTAGTGCTCACTGTGTCCAGTAGTGAGGGCAGCTCATGCATACGCAGAGGAGCACATGTGTGTACCGAGATGTTGTATTGGTAGTGTAGATGTACGCCTGCATTTTGAAATTTGGACTTCAATTCTCATCAGAATCATTTAAATTAACACAGAGATGCATATGCTCTCTTGCATTTACTGCATGCCCATATTCGATGCCTGCTCATTGAGTGGTTCATCTCAGCCCACATACCATACCTATGTAATTCTCGACCAGTTTACTATAAATTAATCCATACTTCCTAATTATCATGCGCATGAAAACTAGATCAATCTCTCATGCGCCAATGATTTGAGAGGGGTTAGCTGGCGATTTGAGAGGGGTTAGCGGTAGAGGTTAGCGGCCGTGATTTCGGAGGTCATCGGTGTGTTTCCTGGGTTTAAAGGGATACTCAATGAAGTAGGCTAGCCCGGTTAGCACGACAGGAGTGGCGGGCATGGATCCGGTGGCTAGAACACTGCTGGAGATAGTCGAAGGCAGGAGGGGCAGGGGAGCACTGTGGGAGTGGGAGCGATTGCGCGAGGGTGAGGAAGAGGATAAGACCAGAGTCATCCACGCAAATCGATGGTTGAGTTTCGTCGCCTGAGGGGACGCCCATTTTCAGTCACATGAAGGATAGCAATAGCCAAATTAATCTCATATGGGATGATCTTGGCTGCATCTCTGTATGCATGTCGCTGTTGATCAAGGTGTTTAGGATCGGGATCCTAGGTAGGGTCATTTTTTGCCAAGCAAGATCGGATCGTAGGAGCACGATTTTATATAATTTTTATTTTTAAAGTTTAATTTATTTTTATATTAAAAATATATTTAACAAGCATAAAATATCGTTAAACATAGGTTCCAAAGATACAAACTAATAAAACATGTTAGATTAAACTAATAAAAGTTAATTATACATAGATCTTAGCGATTCTATAAGATCCTATAGAACTTTCATCTAAGATCGTATAGAACTCTCATCTAGGATGATTTAAAATGCTAGCTTCTTTCTAAAAACAAGTTTGTTCTATGTCATCTTTAAATTACTTGTCACATCAATTTTTTATGTAATTAGATAATTAATTGATACTAAAAATCAGCCAGGCGGGAACACAAGAGATGCCTTAAAGCCCTGGCAGGACTCTCGATTGATCGATCAAAGCTGCACCATGACGATCGTCCTTTGCAGGATACTGTAGTACTGTGCAAACTTGCATGGCAACGACTTCGGCATATGCATGCATGCATGTCGTACAGCGCAACGCAGTACTAAAGTAGTTTTCGAAATTCGAATGCTGATCAGAATCATTTAGGTCGTCACACAGGATCGTACGTACTTGATCCTACCACGGGCGGATCAATTTTTCGTTAGTTAGTGATTCATCATATTTACTCAATCTATATTTATCATATATATTAAATATATACAACATCTTTAACTTAATACGTGAGATACTCAAATCTACTAAATCTATATTTATCATATATTTAAATCTATATAACATCGTTTAACTTAATACGTGAGACACTCAAATCTCTAATCAAACCAGTAGAATATCATGTCATTTTTGTTTTGGTGGATCCTACATAGTATTATTTAGGACACACGCACACATGGCTGTGCATCTCGTGTAGGATCTATCATGCGTCTGCATGTCGCTGATTGGTCATCAGGTTAACTAATCAGTGTTGTCACGTTGAAATTAAACCTAGCCGCGCTCTGAAATTTCACGATGGACGGATCGATCGAATCCCGGCCCACAGCTCTCCCGAGTACTCTAGCTATATATCTAGACCGTAGTTACGCGCCATGACCCCGCCCCCACGACCACAAGCCACAGACAGCGTACAGGGTCATACGGAAACTACTTAACGTGTTGGAAGTTAGCTAGGCTTCTAACGCCTAGACTCGTGCTAGCTAGATGCATCTCAAGCTACAAGATACCATACTTAACATAACTACGTGCTTGGCCTTATTGATGGAGCTAGGGGTGTACCGTTATGCTGGGCATTTTAAAGAATTTGCTTGCTTGTATATGCGAGTGGCAGTTAGCACGTGAGAAGGGACGTGTACGTCCAGCTGGCTCCCCCATTTTCTATGCGTGCATGCGTACCGTATCACGCACCCCGATCGATCGAGCGGATCTCTTCCGCCTAGCCAGCTACCGCGCGTGCATCACGAGGCACTGTGCTGGTCGTGTGCAACGAACTCGATCTGCACGGGTAGTAGTCATCTCATGCATCGACGTGGCTGTATGAGCGCGCGATTCCAGCCGGCCAGATGATCGATCGAAACAGTGTGATTCGCACTATCGTCTCCGGAAGTCCGGATTCTTCGGGAGCGTCCAAGTAATGAACGAACGATGAATCTACCAACACTGCTGTAAGACAGGTGATCAGTACCGATTCAAAAATATAATTAGTAATAGTTTATGAACCAGCACTGATTAATCGACACTAATAATCAGTGACTATTAGTTTCAGGTATGAAATCGACACTGAAAATTACTATCAGTGCCGGTTCTAGGTGAGAACTAGCACTGATAGGGGTGCTATCAGTGCCGGTTGTTTGTTACCAACCGGTATTGATAGGTGTTTCCCGTCTTTTTTTTTTAAATGTGGCAGTTGCAGCTAGTACCATGCTATTTTCAAATTTTGAACGTTGTTGGCAATAGATATGCATACATATCAAGTTTCATCACAGCATATATGCACAAGCAAATATAAATTTTATTTATAAAACATGAAGTCTCGTCACAATATATATATATACACCGCATATTTATCAAGTTTCATTACAATAATCTTATGGAGTTTAAGATTTCTTGTGAACCGATGGGTCTGAACTCTGCCTTTTCTTATGGGTTGAAGGTAACGAGAAAGACGATCCAATTTCATGGAACTCGCCGATTGGATTGATGATTTTGTCATTGATGAACCCGATAAGTTGTTCTTGAGGTGCGTTGATTTCATGAGGCATGAGACGTTCTTTGGACAGCTCGAGGATCTGCAATTTCAAGAATTGAAGAAATCAATACATATGATTTTGGCATATCGAATCTAAAAATTAGTCATCAATATGTATACCGCCTACCTCATGATCTTCCGGCAGGATCGAATCCTCTGTGTTGAAGCTGTGCATGAATTCCATTACATAAAAACCACATAAATTATTGCCCGGACCCTGCTTCCTACAAGGAAAGCCATGTCGAACTGTCCATTCTTTCGTGTATGGCCTGTATCTAACGCTCTTCTTGGTGTATCACGGGTACACTCTATATGTGTGTGATTATTACTGCAAGTAGACTTAGATTCAATCAAATCAAATATTACAAGGGCAGTAACGAAATGGTCGGTTTTTACCTTTGTAGAAAGTCAATGACGCGTTGGTAGGTGTCTTTTGGATTATTTTGTGAGTCGAAAATAAAGATCTTGCTAATATTTGACTGGATGATAAGGAGGATCCAGTGAAAACTGCACAGGTCACCATAGGTTAGTTGATCCTAATTTCTAACGATGTATTGCTCAAAAGGAGTAGAGACACGTACCCCAGTGGTAGGGTAAAAATATGTATTTCTTCAATTGTAGCTCCAGAAGACACTTCAATACATAGTCCTCGATTTTTTTTAGGTCGGTAGATTTCATCATTGTCAAGTTGACAAGATATGGGTCGATGAATCCCACATGCATGATGCACTCCTTCCTGCATCTTTGTACCTCCATTCTACACTTGGAATAAGTTAGGAGATTCAATACAATGGTACAGAAATGTATATTGTGAATTATACGTATACGACACTTACAGAGTCCAACAACTCAAGATAGACACGTCGAGGGTATTATGCTGGTATAGTCAATACATTTCCTCGAAGAATATAAAAATATTGTCGTCCCCATGGAGGAGATCTTGTTCCTTGACTCTGGCCTTGAAACTTTCCCTACCCTCCTTCGACTCATTCATGTGCCACGCATGAAATTTCCGAAGTTGATATGTCAGTTTAGCCCACTCGTCCAGCGCGACTAACAGTTTGCCCAGCTTAAATTGCCATCTCTCGGCTGCTTTGGGTGCCACGGACTCATTAAAAAATTGCTCTCTTGCCATATTGGCATCCTTAAGGAATCTTTCTAGTTGTTGTTCTTCTCATACCTGGTCGATAGAAGCATGCCTCAAGGATTTCTTTCCTTTGATACGCTCGTAGTCTGATTGACGCTTAGCCACAGTAGGTTCGCCCAGCGTCAAGAGAAACTTTTTCGTTTCTGCAGTGAGTGGTTTTTTCTTCTCAGGCTCTCACTTTTTAAATAATTTCTTGACTTCGGCATTCACTATCGCTCTGTTTTCCTCTGCAGTTCTTTCATAAGATAACTTCTCAGGTGCTGCCACCTTCTTAGACTGAGAGCGTGTTGTCAACTTCGGAGGAGGAGTTGGCAATTTTGGTGGCACTGTTGCTAACTTCGGAGAAGGAGGAGTCAGCTCTCTTGGAGGCAGTGGTGCTGACTTCGGAGGGGGAGGTGTTGGCTCCCTCGGTGGCACTGTTGCTGACTTTGGAGGGGGAGAAGTTGACTCTCTTGTTGGCGACTTGCGTGGGGGAGGAGTCGGATCACTTCTCGGTAATGGTGGCAGTGGCGGAGACAGTGGAGGAGTTGGATCTCTTCCTGGTGACGGTGGCACTGGTGGCAACCGTGGAGGAGTTGGATCTCTTCTGTGTGCTAGGTCCGACTCCGCATCAGACGACTCGTTTGTCTCATCTTCAAACAATATGTAGCGCTTGTGCCACAGAACGAAGCCACCCACGTTTGATCCGAGCCTCTTGGAACCCGTCTCTCCGGGGTAATCCATATCAAGCTTACGGTACGGCTTTCGCACGGAGTCCACGTGGACCTTAGTGTATCCCCGTGGTATCGGAAGATCGTTGAAGAGAGCCCCTTCGACGCATTGGTCGACCTTCCCCATAGCCACCGTGATGGTAATGTTCATGGTGGGCACGACAAGCTTGCACACCTTGCTTTCTGTGATGTCGTCCACGGGGAAACGAGCTAATTCTTCTTCTCCAAACCTCGTGGACGCGCAGCTGCTCCGACAACCACCAGGGCTCACAACATTTTCTTCGCCTTGTTGCTGCCTGATTCCTTGCTGAAATGATTCTTTGATTTCTCTGATTTTGGCGTCTATCATATGACACTCTTGCACAAGTTCTTGTCGCACTATAGCCAACAGCTCTTCCAAGTCTTCTCTCCTTCTCTTCCGACTCCTATAACTTTCGACGGATTCTGGGAATCCCTCTTTCCAAGGCACCACACCCTTGCCTCTCATGCAACCTGGGTGCTCCTTGGTTCCCAGTGCCAAGGTTAGCTGGTCGTTCTCCCTATCCGGCCTGAAAGAGCCTTGGGAAGACTGGGCATGGGCATCTGCAATTCTCTGCATCACTTCCTGTTCTCTGTCGCTTTTGAAGTTCAGACTGACATCTGCCGCCAAGGTGACCCCTCTCGCATACAGATAGTTTTTCGCTCGTTCAATCTAGGGGGCCGTCTGAGGCGTGGCACCGCTGCGGGTTACATGTTCTTCCATCTCATCCCACTCGTCGTATTTCCTCACGTACCCACGCGAGCCAGTTTTGTGGGGGTACACGTTCTTCTGAGAGTTAGCTTTGTTGATCTCACTTAGTCGTTGTGCTTCCTCTGACCGCTTGTGCTCTATGAAATCATTCCAGAATGGTTGAACCGTTGAATAATGATCCCATTTTGGTGTCCAGCCCACCAAGCCATAATTTCTCCACAGCTTACCCTTGAAATTCTTGAACGCGATGGCAATTGTTGATAGGGCACAACTCTTCACTTTGGCCATGCTGCATCCTTCAAGGAACTCAAACTTTGCCAACAACTTGCCCCACATAAGATCCTTGATGTTTTCGAGAACCACCCACATATCATCCCGTCGCCTCTCCAACTTCTGTATGTGACTGCGACATGGTCGCTCACAAGACACTCGAGTGCTGTCTTGTATGGGCCCAGAACAATTTTGGTCTCGTGGGCTCCCCGACTGCATTGACATCCGCGATGATGAAACGTCCCTCGGGTATCCAGCTGGGACCACGTCCACTCCTCTCTACTCCTGTCATCTCGTCACCCTCCGGAGCATCAGCGGGATCCTAGAGAGAAAAGGAGGAGTAGAAGGTAGGAAATAGGGTAGCTGCTGGAGATGAAAAAAATAAGGGATGCTGTAATAGCGATAGGGGATATTGTAATAGTATTTGTCGGAGGGTGAACTCCTGTCGCAGGGATCCCGAGAGACCCCTTTTTAGAGATTCGGCCGGGGGGATGATCCTAGAAAAGTTTGCACGGGAAATGAGCGGAAAAGGAAATAAATGCGATGGCTTGCGGGGACACCGGGTTTTTGGACAGGTTCGGGCCGCGCGGAGGCGTAACACCCTACTCCTGTGTGAGTGTTATCTCTGGTTCTCGAAGGAGAACTCTTTTACAAAAGAGTCGAAGGCTCTTATGTTCTAGCTAGCTGGTCTCTTGATCGTCTTGCGATCGGGGCTGTTCTTTCCTTGTTCTCTTTTTCTGTCTTTCTCTATCCGTCTCCTCCTTCCTTTCCTTTTATAGATGCGCCGACCTCGACATATCCTGAATGGGAAAGAGGGGATGCCAATGCCCAGGTGCCACGGAGAAAGGCCTAATCATTTCACTTTGGCGAAGTGACAGGGGCGGTGGAGGAAGGCGGCGCGCATTCGACCACTAGCCGCTGTGGAAGCATCGGGGTGCCATAAAAGAAAGGCCCACCGGACAGCCTCAGAGGTGCCCGGTGCGCCCACTCTGTCTTGTTCTCCTGCCAGGGCAGGGTGGCAGGCCGAGTGCTTCGATTCTGGTAACGTTATCCCGAGGTGCGCAAGTGGAAACGGGACGGGACCCGTGCATTTAATGAACCCACGCCCCCCAGCCAGGGCATGGCCGGGTCTGACACTGGGGCGTGGGCAGCCGAGAATGTCAGGATGTCAGAATGCCAGGCCACGCGCGCCTATTAAATGCGGCATCGGGCCCTTGACTGGATGACACTCTGGCGACAGGGCCCTTTGAGTCTTTGAACGATCTTGCGCGAACCTTCTGGGGACCGAGTCCCCGGGGGCTGCCACGTGCAGCCCCGAGCACTATCTCCCGAGCATCTTGGGGGGACCTTCGGGGCACCGGGTCCTCGGGGGCTGCCACGTGCAGCCCCGAGCACCCTCTCCCGAGGACTTCAGTGAGACCTTCGGGGCACCGAGTCCTCGCGGGCTGCCACGTGCAGCCCCGAGCACCCTCTCCCGAGCACTTTAGAGGGACCTTCGGGGCACCGAGTCCTCGGGGGCTGCCACGCGCAGCCCCGAGCACCCTCTCCCGAGTACTTGAGTGAGACCTTCGGGGCACCGAGTCCTCGCGGGCTGCCACGTGCAGCCCCGAGCACCCTCTCCCGAGCACTTTAGAGGGACCTTCGGGGCACCGAGTCCTCGGGGGCTGCCACGCGCAGCCCCGAGCACCCTCTCCCGAGCACTTTAGAGGGACTTTCGGGGCACCGAGTCCTCGGGGGCTGCCACGCGCAGCCCCGAGCACCCTCTCCCGAGTCTCTGCTTTTACCTTGCAGGGTGGTGATATGTGGTGGGCGGCCGGTTTGGCCTCGGGACTTAGGGACCCCTGGTTCTAAATACACCGACAGTAGCCCCCGGGCCCGTTTGGCAGCCGATGGGACAGAGACTGCGAATGGGCCCTTCGTCGCGACCGAGGTCAAGGCAGGCCGAATGCCACGCGGCAAGCTTTCCGGAGGTGGCCCCTGCGGTTTCTAGACATCAAGCAGACCCCAACGGGCAAATGAGTGGACGCGTGTCCATTCAACTTCCGAGGGGTGTGATAATCATACGGGCGGCCCGTGCGGTTGCCGCGCAGATCGAGGAAAATACGCCTGGCAAAACGCTGACATCGCGCGATCGGCGGGAGATTCGCCTGTCAGTTGCGTCGATCGAGGCGACGCTTCGCCGAGCGAACCGTCGGGGCGGCAGTTTTTGAATTTTGAGATATAAAAGGGGGGAAGGATCGGTCCGTTCCCTTTTTTCACGCTCCCTCGCACTCGCGCTTCTGCTTCCTTCGTGCTTCTACTTTTCTCTCTCCTTCCACCGAAAACCACCCTCTTCTCCGACGAGATGTCGAAGGTCGGAGGGGGACGCCGGGATCGGGCTCCGATCAGCATTTTGCCGGAGTCTCGCCTGAGGAATGAGGAGGCGGCGGACAAAATTAGGAAGCTGCTGGTGCCGGAGGGTCAGGAAGGCGCTGTGGCGGTGAAGCCGGCAACTCTGACGCCGGCGACGACCGTTCCCGGACGAACGGTCCTCTTCACCTCCTTCGTGGCGGCGGGGCTGGTGCCGCCGTTCTCCGCATTCTTCATGCAAGTGCTGGAGACTTACGGCATCCAGATGGCGCACCTGAGCCCCAACTCCGTCGTGGCGCTGGCGGTCTTCGCCCATCTCTGCGAAATGTTCGTGGGGGTGGTGCCGTCGGCGACGCTGCTTCGCCATTTCTTCGTCCTTCGACCGGTGGGGAAGAAGAGGGGGCACTCCACGGCGGATGTTGCGGGGTGCTGCAACCTTCGGCTTCGGGAAGGCCTGGGGGACCAATATATCCCCCAGGCGGTGCGCAGCAAGTGGGAGGAGTGGCGACGGGACTGGTTCTTCGTCGACACCGACCCCCACGAGCGGCTCGAACTGCCAGAGAAGGCGGCGGAACCTCGGCGATCGACGTGGGAGGCGCCGCCGCCAGAAGATGCGAGGCTAAAGCCGGTGCTGGAACGCATCCTGGAGCTGCGCGAGTCCGGGCTAACCTCCGTTATGGTGGTCGCGGACTTCCTGCGACGTCGACTGGCGCCCTTGCGGGAGCGGGCCCGGCCAAGCTGGTTCTACACCGGGCCGGAGGACATCACCAGGACCCAGATCGGCGCGAGCTGGGATCTGGGGCAGGCGGAGCTGCGAGGGATGATCCGAGTGATCACCGGGTCGGAGGACATGAGCCGGGCGGAGCTTCCGTGGCCGGAGATGGCGCTCTGCGCCAATCCCGACCGGGTGGCTATCCTGAAGCGGCTGCCGGAGTTCGACGCCCAAGGACCCGTGGACCGGCCAAGAAGCCGGAGTCCCGAGGCCTCCGAACTCCCCGGGCTGGAAGATCTCCTGGGCGAGGAGGGCGTTGGCAGCGCGGCGCAGGCCGGCGACGGGGCTGCCGCAACCAGCAGCCGCCGCGCCGGAGAAGAGGCTGCCCCCGAAGCTGCCGCGGAGTCGACGCCGGGAGACCGGGGAAAAAGACCCCGGAATTTGATCCTGCTGCCGGAGTCTCCGCCGTCGCCGACGGCAGCGGCGGCGTTCCCGGTGCTGGAGCCGCGCCTGGTGCGGATGGGGCCCGCGCCGACGCCTGCGACCACGCCGGCGACCTGCACGGCGGAGTCCGAGGCTCGGGCGGCGGCACCCGAGGCCCGCTCTGTGGCCCAGCCGAGCCCCCAGCGGAAGAGGCGGCGGGAGGGGTCCGGACCGACGTCACCGGACCCGGACGTCCGGCTCCCAGCGGCCAAGTGGCGATATCGGTGAGTTATTTCTCTTGCTTTCCCATGGGTATTTTCGGCCCGAACTAAGTTTTGACTCTTTTACTTGTCTCCCGTAGGCCGGCCGCAGCCGTTGCGGCGTCGGAGAAGGAGCAGGCGCCAAGGGCGGAGCCGAACCTGCCCGCTGCGCCAGCGCAGGCAAGTGTAGGAACGGCGGAGGCGCCGATTGACGTGGAGGCGTCAATCGACGGGGCGGCTGTGGGGAGAGAGGTAGTGGCGGCGACTACGGAAACGGCGCCGGCGGAGCCTACCCCGGGCGCGGAGAGCCCGGGGCGGAGAACAGTGGAGGCGGATGCCTCGTCGGGACCGGTGGCCAAGGCGGCTGATGCAGGAGCGCAGCCGCCGTCCGAGGCCTTGGTTCCGGAGGAGCCTACCCCGGCCAGTCAGAGCCCGGGGCGGATGGCGGCGCAGGGCCCGGCGGAGAGCTTGGCCCCCCTGGAGGGATCCGGCGGAGAAGCCCGGGAGCCCTCGGCGCCCGCGGTGCCTGGCCGGCCTACCGATCCCTTCTCGGCCGCCATTAAAGGCGTCCGAGCTGCCGTCGAGCAGTTGGGCGCGGCGGTGGATGCCAAGGAGGGGGAGCTCGAAGCCGAGCGCGCCCGCCTGGCACTGGAGAGGGCGCAGCTGGCCGGCGCCCGAGAGGAGGCCCGTGCGGCAACCGTGCGGGAGCAAAAACTCCTTGATGACATCCGCGCGGGAGCCGCGCGGGAACTTGAAGACGCCGCCCGCCTGGCCGAGGCGTCGAGGCGGCAGGCTGCCGATGCCCTTGCCAGGATGGGGCAGGCGCAGGTGAGGGAGGCGGCAGTCACGGCCCGGGAGCGGCTTGCAGAGGAGCGGCAGGCCGAGCTGGCCCGCCGAGAGGGTGCGGTCGAGAAGACGCGCGCCGACCTCCAGCGCTGGGAAGACGACCTCCAGAGGATCAGAGGAGAAATCAAGCGCTGGGAAGAGGACGTCTCCATCCGGGAAGTGGACAACGCGCTGTCAGCGTCTGACCTCGGAGCCCGGGAGGACTCGGTGGTCCAGCAGGAGGAGGCGCTGGCCCGGCGGGAGAGTGAGCTGAGTCGCCGGGAAGGCGAGCTGAGTCGCCGGGAAGGCGAGGCAGCTGCCGCGGCGGCCGCCGCGGCTACCAGGGCGGAAGAGAATGCGAAACACGAGGCGGAACTGACCGCCCGTGAACAAGCCCTGTCCGAGGTGGTGGCCAAGGCGAAGCAGGATGCTGCCCCTGCCGCAGCTGGCGGTTCTTCTGGTCCGGCCGGGGACCAGGGACTTGAGGCACAGCTGCGGGTCGCCAAGGAGAAGCTCGAGGCGGCCTTCGTCTCGCGGGTTAACCTGGTGCAGATGCTGGAGGATATACTCCGGCGGATGCGACGGGCCATGGAGAAAGGTGGCCTTGGGCGGCTCGTCGGCGACACGAAGGGCGACGGCCCCGCACGGCAAGTGCTGGAGCTGCAGCAAGTCTGCGAGCGCCTCGAGACCCTGCCCTGGGCAGTCCAGGAGCTCGCTGCCCGGGAGGGACGTGGCCTGGCTCATGCCGTGGCCGAGCATGTCCTGGCCTGCTACCGAAGCAGGGACCCGAACTTCCCGCTGGAGCCGGCGCGGGAGGGAGTGGTCGAGGCTGAGGAGGAGGCCGCCCGGGCTGCGGTTAGCAGTACCGCCTCTGCGGTGGCGGCCGGCTTCAGGCGGGAGGTGCCACCACCGCCAGCCCCCGGGGACGACTCAGAAGACTCAGCCGACGCCTCTGCCGCAGACTAGGCCGGCGGCGCCCTTATCTTTTTTGTTGCAGATGTAGGAGTGAACCTTTAGAAAAAGCTTTGTCCAGGTCTTGTGAATATAATGGCAGCTTTTCCTTGGGCTCGCAACCTCAATTTCTTTGTATGCTTAATGTTTCCTCCGGCGCTCTGCCTGGAAGTCCCGAGGAGTACTCAGTCGGGCCGCTCCCGACCTTCCCATCCCCGAGAGACGAAATAGTTGTGGTTGCTGGTGTTGGCGCAGCCAGCCTTCGAGCTCTCGCGAGTCCGCACTGCCTAGCTTAAGAAACAAAGACATAGACTCCTTGCTCGGGAGATAGAACAGCCCTGTCCGGAACACGCCGTGCCCAGTGAACACCTTTTCGCCTTGCGACCACTCAGCCGGTAGATGGGAGACGCGTGCGAGCGAGAATGTGACCAAGAGTCCTCGCGGTCCGGTGGTGCCCGGGCTCAAGAAAGGGCCGGACCGAGTACTGACAGCCTGCCCCCAAGGCCTGAGCTCCGGACTACTCGAGCAGCTCGAGTGATAGGATTACCCAGGGCACCTGAGGTCTCGGTAGTGCTCGGGGTCCTTAAGAGCGGACCGACCACCACGACCACCACGAAGGGCTTCGGTCGAACGTTATCGCACGCACGGTACTCCTTTCTACGAACCGCTCTGTCGTTCTAGAAAAAGGCCGACACGCGGCTGGGTTTGTTCACGGACCAGGAGACCACCTCACCGAGCAGATTAAAGTGCGAGAGCCCCCGAGAATGACTCGGGAACATAAAATTACTGAAAGCAGATTTGTTTGAATATAACCACTCACCGAGCAGCCGTCGGCCTTCCGGCCAGCCGACCCAGAAGGGGTTGATTCCGAGCCCGGGGGCCCGGGAACTTGATCCTTTCAACGGAGCGCCCGACCGCCCATGGGCATACGAGGCTCCTAGGGTCGGGTGATCTCGACCACCCAAGCCTAGGCGGTAGGACCACCCGAAGAACCCTGGGGGCCAACCAGAGACCGGGGCATTGAAGCCCTCGCGGCCGAGCTGCTTGTGATTACTGTCCTGTGACTTGATAGAGAGAATGTAGAATTTCTTTGTCTGGTGCGCTCTGTTAGTGCGGTACTTGCCTTAGACTGCTCTTGTTTTTTCGACCCGAGACCTCTCGAATACCCGAACCGGAAGACAAGGGCGGACAGAGGCATAACCTAGAGGTCCTATGGTTCGGTGGCGCCCGGGTATGACAGGCCAGACCGAGCACCGACAGCTCGCTCCGGGGGCCTGAGCTCCGGCCTACTCGAGCAGCTCGAGTGATGGGATTACTCAGAGCGCCCCGAAACTCGGTCAGTACCCGGGAGCCCGTTACGACACCGAATGCCACTGCCTACCATGTCGGACGTAAGTCAGCGGCGACTGCCCGCATGTATACCGATTGGGATTCTTTTATCAATGGGAAAAAACGAGAGAGCGAACTTTTTCTCGCACAACCGAGCACCTCACCAGACGGGTTAAACATAGGGAATCCAGAGAAATAATTTGCCATAGTGATTGCTTTATTAAAATACTGAATGTACGATATTTACAAGGTTGGGCGACAGCGATTTACCATACGGGGCGAAGCCTCCAGATTGCTCGGGCGAGGAGAAGCCCCCGGCCTTATCAACCTGAACCGCGAGCTTGACCATCTACGGGTAGAAGCGTCGGAGATGCTCGATGTTCCACGGATTCGGAAGTGGCTGCCCCTCCTCCGTTGCCAACCTGAAAGAACCTGCCCGGGGGACCGCGATCACGGTGAACGGACCTTCCCACACAGGGGACAACTTATTCATTCCTTCGCGCGACTGGATGCGCCGGAGAACTAGGTCCCCCACCTCGAAAGACCGGGCCCGGATGTGACGCAGATGATAACGGCGCAAACTCTGCTGGTACCGAGCCGCCCGGACAGCAGAACGCCGCCGGCGCTCTTCCAGGTAGTCTACGTCGTCGCGCCTTTGATGCTCCTGCTCACCCTCAGAGTACGCGTGCACTCGAGGGGAGCCTAGAGTAAGCTCGGAGGGGAGGACCGCCTCGGCGCCGTAGACGAGGAAGAAAGGAGTTTCCCCGGTAGCGCGACTTGGCGTAGTCCGGTTGGCCCATAGCACGGCCGGCAGCTCATCCACCCATCCCTTCCCGTGCTTAGCGAGCACGTCATAGGTCCGGGTCTTGAGGCCCTTTAGTATTTCCGCGTTGGCACGCTCGACCTGCCCGTTACTCCGAGGATGAGCGACGGAAGCGAAGCAAAGTTTGATGCCAAGATCCTCGCAATAGTCCCCGAACAAGGCACTAGTGAACTGGGTGCCGTTGTCGGTGATGATCCGATTGGGGACGCCAAATCGACTAGTGATACCGCGGATAAACTGGAGCGCCGTGCCTTTGGTCACCTTGACGACTGGGACTGCCTCCGGCCATTTGGTGAATTTGTCGATAGCGACGTATAGGTACGCATAGCCCCCGATTGCTCGGGGGAATGGACCCAAGATGTCCAAACCCCAGACCGCGAAAGGCCATGACAGGGGAATGGTATGGAGAGCCTGAGCTGGCTGGTGAACCTGCTTTGCATGGAACTGGCATGCCCTGCAGCGCCGAACCAGCTCGGAAGCATCCTGGAGAGCTGTGGGCCAGTAGAAACCTTGCCGGAAGGCTTTCCCGACCAGCGTGCGGAACGATGAATGGCCACCGCACTCGCCCTCGTGGATCTCAGCGAGAAGATCGCCGCCTTCTGCCCGAGAGATGCATTTCAGGAGAACACCTCCTGCGCTACGTCGGTAGAGATCCCCGTCTACTATGGCATAGCGTTTGGACTGCCGAGCAACCCTTTCGGCAGTCGCCTCATCCTCGGGTAGGAACCTTTCTTTCAAGTACCCTCGGATGTCAGACATCCACGAGGCATCTTGAGAACATTCGGCGAGCACAGCGCACTCGCCGGACGGCGGCGGCCTGACGGGGCTTCCCACTGAGGGCACCGCCGGGGTCCCCTGAATTGAGTTCGAGGTTTCCCCTTCACCCTGTTCGGCAGGCAGGATGGAAGGCCGTGTGAGTCTTTCTTCAAAGACTCCGGCAGGGACGCGCGCACGTGATGAGGCCAGGCGAGATAGCTCGTCGGCCGAAGCGTTGTCGCGGCGAGGGATATGCCGCAATTCAAGGCCATCGAAGCGTTTCTCGAGCTTCCTGACCGCGGCCACGTACGCCGTCATTTGAGGATCCGTGCACTGGTACTCCTTGGAGACCTGGTTGACGACCAGCTGGGAGTCCCCCTTGACCAGGAGGCGACGAATCCCGAGCCCCACCGCAGCCCGGAGGCCGGCGATGAGACCTTCATACTCCGCCATGTTGTTGGATGCGCGGAAATGCAACTGTACGACGTACCGGAGCTCTTCACCCGTTGGGGAGGTGAGAACCACTCCGGCCCCTGCGCCTTTCAGCGAGAGGGAGCCGTCGAAGTGCATGACCCAGTACCCGGGCATGTCGCGCCCGGGATAGGCAGAAAACTCTTCTGGGTCGACGCAGGGGATGGGGGTCCACTCTGCCAAGAAGTCGGAGAGCGCCTGGCTTTTAATTGCCTGACGACTAACGAAGTGTAGATCGAACTCCGCCAGCTCTACTGCCCATTTGACAACGCGCCCGGTGCCCTCCCGATTTCGGAGAATGGGTCCTAGTGGATAAGTGGTAACCACTGAGATTTTGTGCGCCTGGAAGTAGTGGCGCAGCTTCCGGGAGGCGACGAGCACGGCATAGAGCAGCTTCTGAGCCTGAGGATACCTTGTCTTGGCTTCCCGGAGGACCTCGCTGACGAAGTACACCGGTCGCTGTGCCCGGCGGGCCCGGACGGTGGCCCCGCCCGGGGGGCTGCTACAGCCCCCAGGGGCGACGGCATGGTCGGGGTTGGCCGGGCATTCGAGCTCGATTCCTTGGCTAGGAAGAGCAGTGTGCTCGGGCTCGACCCCTAGCTCCGGGGGAGCCACGAGGACAGGTGAGTGGTCGGGGGCCTCTGGGAGCTGGGACCCAGCATCCGGCCCTGAACACTCGTCTCGCTCCACCACCAATACTACGCTCACAACCTGAGGAGTGGCCGAAACGTAAAGTAGCAGGGGCTCACCTTGAGAAGGAGCCACCAAAACGGGCGGCGAAGTAAGGTATTTCTTTAAGTCGCGGAAGGCCTGCTCGGCCTCCGGCGTCCAGTCGAAATGACCGGACCTCTTCAGAAGCTTGAAGAGGGGGAGCCCCCGTTCCCCGAGCTTGGAGATGAAGCGCCCGAGGGCGGCCATGCAGCCGGCGAGGCGCTGGACCTCCTTGAGTCGAGCCGGGGGTCGCATCTGCTCGATGGCCCGGATCTTCTCCGGATTGACCTCGATTCCTCGGCCAGAGACCAAGAAACCAAGGAGCTTGCCCGCCGGGACCCCGAAGACACATTTCTCCGGGTTGAGCTTGAGGCGGGTAGAGCGGAGACTGTCGAAAGTCTCGGCAAGGTCCTTGAGCAGGGTGGCGCGGTCTCGGGTTTTGACCACGAGATCGTCGACGTAGGCCTCGACGTTGCGGCCGACCTGCGAGTTAAGGGTGATCCGAATGGCGCGCTGGAAGGATGATCCAGCGTTGCGCAGGCCGAAGGGCATTGATATGTAGCAATAAGTCCCCACCGGGGTAGTAAAAGCAGTTTTTTCCTCGTCCCCTACGGCCATGCGAATCTGGTGATACCCAGAATTCGCGTCTAGGAAGCACAAAAGATCACATCCCGCAGTTGAATCTATGATTTGATCAATGCGAGGTAAAGGGAAAGGATCTTTTGGACAAGCCTTGTTAAGGTCGGTGTAGTCCACGCACATGCGGAGCTTGCCGTTGGCCTTCGGGACGACGACTGGATTTGCTAACCAGTCGGGGTGGAGGACTTCTCGGATAAATCCGGCGTCGAGGAGCTTGCGGACTTGCTCGCGGATGAACTCCTGGCGCTCTGGCGCCTGCCGCCGGACCTTCTGCTTCACTGGGCGGGCGTCCGGACGCACGGCCAAGTGATGCTCGATCACCTCCCTAGGGATCCCGGGCATATCGGACGGTTGCCAGGCAAACACGTCTGCGTTAGCCCGGAGGAAGGCGACGAGCGCGCTTTCCTATTTGCTGCCCAGGTCGCTGCCGATACGGACAACCTGGGCAGCGTCTTCGCCCACCTTGACCTCCTTCGTTGGAACGGAAGTGTCGGCGGCGAGTCGGGGTCTGGATGAAGAGGGTCCCGGGCCCCCTGAAGAGCCATTAGCCTCGGCTTGCGCTGAGACTAAGGCCATATAGGTTTGTTCGGCGCAGGAGACAGCGCCACCGGAGTCAGCGGTCACGGAGATAGAGCCTGCGGGGCCGGGCATCTTAACCGTAAGGTATGCATAATGCACGGCCATCATGAATTTGGCAAGCGCCGGACGGCCGAGGATGGCGTTGTAGGGGAGAGGGAGCTCTGCGACATCGAAGAGGACGCTCTCCGTACGAAAGTTGTCCCGGCTTCCGAACGTGACAGGCAACTCAACCTGCCCGAGGGGCAGGGAGTGCCCGGGCGTTACTCCACAGAAGGGGAGCGACGGCTTCAGGCGTCGGGAAGGCACTTGCAGCTTCTCAAAGGCCTCTTTGGAGAGGAGGTTGAGACCGGCGCCGCCGTCGACCAGCACTCTGCCGATTTTAACATTGCAGACAGTGGGAGACACGACCAGAGGCAGTCGCCCCACGGCTGCAGTACTGACGGGGTGGTCGGCCATGCTGAACGTGATCGGAGCATCCGACCACCTCAGGGGTCTTGCGGCCTCCTCGCTCGGGGTTGCCGAGCACACTTCGCGCCGCATAACTTTGATGCCCCGGCGCGAGCAGGGTGTGTAGGCGCCTCCGTTGATGAAGGCAACCGTATGCTCGGGCTCCTGGAAGCCGAGCTCGGTATTATCGGGAATGACCTCGGTATTGCCTCCCCCGCGGGATTCGTCGCGCTCCCTCTGGCGCTGCTCTACGAGTCCCTTGACCGTACGGCACTCCGTGAGGTCGTGCCATCTGGTCTGGTGTATGGGACACCATTTGCCTGGCTCGGGCCCCGCGGGAACGGGGACCCTTGCTGGAGTAGGAGCCCGACCAGAGGCCGGGGCTCTTGCTGGAGCTGACGCCCTAGCCGGCGCTGGGGTCCTCGCGGGCGCCGAGGCCCTAGGAGGAGCCCGAGCAGGAGTCCTGACGGGGCGCCGATCGGCTTCGGGCCGACGCTCTTGTCGGCGATCGGGCTCTTGCTGCCTTCCACGAGCGGGGGCTTGAGCTGGCTCAACAGGAGCAGCCTCGCGCTTCCTCCTCTTTTTCTTTTCCCGCCTATCAGAGCGGGAAGAACTTGGTTGATCGGAAGTTGGGCGAGGAGCATGCCATGCCCTGGCCTCCGCAGCTTTGGCGCACTTATCGGCCAGTGCGAAAAGTTCCGCAGGGGTCTCGATCTCGTGCGTGCCTAGCTTCTCGAGCATCCGCTCATCGCGTACGCCCTGCCGAAAGGCAACAATAACAGCATGGGGGGCCACTCGCGGAATAGTATTGCGAACCTGGCTGAAACGCTGTATGAATCGACGCAGCGTCTCCCCTTCCTGCTGTTGGACGGCGTGGAGGTCGCACTCCAGCCCGGGACGCGCGAACGTACCCTGAAAGTTGGCCACGAATTGGTGGCACAAGTCGTCCCAGGAGCTGATAGATCCTGGGGGTAAGTTCATAAGCCAGGAGCGGGCGGAACCCCTCAAGGCAACATGAAAGTAATTTACCATCACCTTTTCGCTGCCTCCGGTCGCTTGGACGGCCGTCGTGTAGATCTGGAGGAACTCGACGGGGTCGATGGACCCGTCGTACTTCTCTGGCAGCTCGGGGCGGAACTTGGAAGGCCACCTCACCCGGCGGAGCTCGGCAGTGAAGGCGCGGCAACCGGTGCCGTACCTCGCAGCACGAGCGGGGGTTCTTGGTGGAGAGGAACGGCGAGCCGGGGATCCCCGGTGGTCGTGGGCCGGGAGAGAGGAAGCCTGGTCCTCTGCCCCAACCCCCTGCCGGGTCTCCCGCTGACGCTCGAGAGTGACCCGGGCATCTTCGTGGCCCCTGCGCTCGTCGAGGCGCAAGCGGAGGTCCCGGGGCTCCGACACGTCCTGGGGGATGACGCTCCGCCTGGAGACCCCACGGCCCGTGCGGGTGTTGCCCGCTGAGGAGCCGACTCTGGCGGCACCGCGCTGAAAAGTGGCGCGAGGACTCTCGACCTGCACCTGGCGGCGAGCGGTGCCGACCAACGCGGCGATGTCTTGCATCCATCGGCCTTCCGGAGTGTTTGGCGTGGCCTGAATGGGCGGGTGCCTGAGGAGGGCTTGCGCTGCAAGCAAGGCGCTCCCTGGGCTGGCCTCACTAAAAGCGAGCCTGCGCCGGGGCGGCGCCCGACGTGATCCAGAGGCGGACCTAGCGGCCGGGGCCCTGACCATCTGCTGGGGGTCGGAGAGCACACCGGCAGCGGCGGCGCTGATGGGCCCAGCGTCCTGATCCCCTTGGGCGGGAAAAACCTCTTGGCCGTGGGGCGGCGTCCCGTCACTGGAAGTGGAGCCGGAACGCTGAAGACGATGCCCACCGGCCATCTTTTCCTGTGGAGAAAAAAGGGAAACAAACAATCTAGGGATATTCCCCCCTACCTGGCGCGCCAGCTGTCGGAGGGTGAACTCCTGTCGCAGGGATCCCGAGAGACCCCTTTTTAGAGATTCGGCCGGGGGGATGATCCTAGAAAAGTTTGCACGGGAAATGAGCGGAAAAGGAAATAAATGCGATGGCTTGCGGGGACACCGGGTTTTTGGACAGGTTCGGGCCGCGCGGAGGCGTAACACCCTACTCCTGTGTGAGTGTTATCTCTGGTTCTCGAAGGAGAACTCTTTTACAAAAGAGTCGAAGGCTCTTATGTTCTAGCTAGCTGGTCTCTTGATCGTCTTGCGATCGGGGCTGTTCTTTCCTTGTTCTCTTTTTCTGTCTTTCTCTATCCGTCTCCTCCTTCCTTTCCTTTTATAGATGCGCCGACCTCGACATATCCTGAATGGGAAAGAGGGGATGCCAATGCCCAGGTGCCACGGAGAAAGGCCTAATCATTTCACTTTGGCGAAGTGACAGGGGCGGTGGAGGAAGGCGGCGCGCATTCGACCACTAGCCGCTGTGGAAGCATCGGGGTGCCATAAAAGAAAGGCCCACCGGACAGCCTCAGAGGTGCCCGGTGCGCCCACTCTGTCTTGTTCTCCTGCCAGGGCAGGGTGGCAGGCCGAGTGCTTCGATTCTGGTAACGTTATCCCGAGGTGCGCAAGTGGAAACGGGACGGGACCCGTGCATTTAATGAACCCACGCCCCCCAGCCAGGGCATGGCCGGGTCTGACACTGGGGCGTGGGCAGCCGAGAATGTCAGGATGTCAGAATGCCAGGCCACGCGCGCCTATTAAATGCGGCATCGGGCCCTTGACTGGATGACACTCTGGCGACAGGGCCCTTTGAGTCTTTGAACGATCTTGCGCGAACCTTCTGGGGACCGAGTCCCCGGGGGCTGCCACGTGCAGCCCCGAGCACTATCTCCCGAGCATCTTGGGGGGACCTTCGGGGCACCGGGTCCTCGGGGGCTGCCACGTGCAGCCCCGAGCACCCTCTCCCGAGGACTTCAGTGAGACCTTCGGGGCACCGAGTCCTCGCGGGCTGCCACGTGCAGCCCCGAGCACCCTCTCCCGAGCACTTTAGAGGGACCTTCGGGGCACCGAGTCCTCGGGGGCTGCCACGCGCAGCCCCGAGCACCCTCTCCCGAGTACTTGAGTGAGACCTTCGGGGCACCGAGTCCTCGCGGGCTGCCACGTGCAGCCCCGAGCACCCTCTCCCGAGCACTTTAGAGGGACCTTCGGGGCACCGAGTCCTCGGGGGCTGCCACGCGCAGCCCCGAGCACCCTCTCCCGAGCACTTTAGAGGGACTTTCGGGGCACCGAGTCCTCGGGGGCTGCCACGCGCAGCCCCGAGCACCCTCTCCCGAGTCTCTGCTTTTACCTTGCAGGGTGGTGATATGTGGTGGGCGGCCGGTTTGGCCTCGGGACTTAGGGACCCCTGGTTCTAAATACACCGACAGTATTTTTGAGGATAAAAATTTAAGATAGCTGTTAGAGATGACCTAAAGTAAAAAAAAAAAGAACAGCAAATGGTGGTTCCACAAGGTTCTCGAACCAACAGGTTGTTGGGGATCGCTGTGAAGACGTTTAATGGTAACATGAGGTCGTGACTCGTGAGGATGTTCAAACTTCATGTTGAGAATCTGAGTTTGTACTGGTTTCGAATTTCGCGGTGACAACTCAAGGAGATATGTTAGCTACTAGTGTTGTCTTCAGATTAACATACTACCATGGCAATCGTCTTCTATTTTCTGAACGGTAGTCGTCCTATATATCCTGGGCCGTTTTGAATAATCTTCCACACAAGTGAGTCTCTTCCTACACTTTGCTATGTCAGCGCAATGCAGGGCAGGGATATGAATTTAGGTAGCATGCATGCTTGCATTTTTCTCTATATATTCCTTGCCTCTTAATTTGCTCCGGGGGCAAGCTGCACCCGGACACCCGGTTAAGTGTTAGCCACCATTGCTATCAACACGAACGAAGCACAGCAAGCACGCACGGCCATGGAGGCCAGTAGCGACCGCGCTCTGCTCTTACTCCGCATCCTCCTCTTCTGCGCGCTCGCGTCAGCAGCCACCATCTTGCTCCCTCTTGCCACAAGGCCATGCGCCAACTCGCTGTCAAGAACCATCCTCGCCGTCACAGGCCTCGACCCCTACCTCATCTCCTGCGCCGGCGACGCCTCGGAAGCCTCACTGTCTGAAGGCGACGGCGCGGGCAAGAAGCCCCGCAGTGGCGGACCCATAGTGACCGACCTGCTGTGGTGCGGCAAGCCCGACCTCCCGCCTCACGCTCTCCCGCCGTTCCACTGCTGCCCGCCGATGCCGTCGTCGGAGCCGATCAACTTCACGTTCCCCGACCCGGGCGAGCCGCTCCGGACGCGACGACCGGTGCACGAGGTCGGCGCGGAGTACATGGCCAAGTACGCGCGCGCGGTGGCGCTGATGAAGGCGCTGCCGCACGACGACCCGCGTAGCTTCTACCAGCAGGCCAACATCCACTGCGCCTATTGCACCGGCGCGTACCGGCAGGTGGGGCGGCCGGAGCTGCCCGTGCAGATCCACTTCTCGTGGCTCTTCTTCCCCTTCCACCGCGCGTACCTCTACTTCTTCGAGCGCATCGCAGCGAAGCTCCTGGGGGACCCCGGGTTCGCCATGCCGTTCTGGAGCTGGGACGTTCCCGAGGGGATGCGCATACCCGCGGAGTTCGCCGCCGAGGCATCGCCGCTCTACGACCCGATACGGAATCCGAGGCATGCGCCGCCCACGGTCGTTGACCTCGACTTCATGGACGTCGAGAAGAACTACACGAACGAGCAGCAGATCCAGTACAACCTCTGGGCCATGTATAAACAGGTCCACTCCTCGATGTCACGCTAGTTTGCTTTCAGTTTCAAGTTAACTGTCAGGCCTTAGTACTTATCAAACGTCCATTTATAATTGATCCTAACACGTACAAGCTAAGTGACGTGCTTTTGTATATTGTCAGATGATTAGCAACGCCCCGTTGCCGTCCCTCTTTCACGGGCAGCCATACCGCGCCGGCGACGCGGAGAAGCCGGGCGCCGGCACGGTTGAGATATACCCGCACAACACGATGCACGGGTGGACGGGCGACATCTCGCGCCCCAACCACGAGGACATGGGCGTCTACTACTCCGCGGGGCGGGACCCCATCTTCTACCCTCACCACGCTAACATCGACCGCCTGTGGGAGGCGTGGCGCCGCATCGGCGTCGCCCGCGGCAACCGGCGCCAGGTGGACTTCACGGACCCGGACTGGCTCGAATCCTCCTTCCTCTTCTATGACGAGGAAGCCCGCCTCGTGCGCGTCTCAATCCGCGACATGCTCGACATGGGGCGGCTCCGTTACAGGTACGCTGGCGTCGGGCTGCCATGGCTCAGCGCGCGGCCGCCCGCCACCCCCGGCGTGAACAGCAGGAGAGGCAAACTGAAGTCCGTCAGTTTTCCGGTGTCGCTCGACGCGGCGGTGTCCGTGGAGGTCAGGCGGCCGGGAACGCTGCGGAGCCGGCGGGAGAAGGAGGCGCGTGAGGAAGTGCTGGTGGTCGAGGGCGTCGAGACCGACGGCGCGGACTTCGTCAAGTTCGACGTGTACGTGAACGCCGTGGAGTACGAGAAGGTCGGGCCGGGCGGGCGGGAGATGGCTGGCAGCTTCGTGACCCTGAAGCACCCCGGCAAGGAGGGAATGGTGATGAGGACGAGCATGAGGGTGGCGCTGAACGAGCTCTTGGAGGACCTCGGCGCCGACGGAGACGAGAGCATCACCGTGACGCTGGTGCCGGCGAGGGGAAAGGCCAGGATCGGAGGCCTCAGAATAGTGTACATGGCAGAGTGATTTTATTTTTACAGCATGAGTAAGCTGCGTGTTACGTTGCCGATCTTTTGGAGAATCGTCGCTTGTATTTTCTTGGGTATAGTGAGAAGCGTAATGAATATATCTGCTTGTGTTAGGCTACTTCTAATGCTAATTTCACAGATATTAATTTGATATTCATCTAAGTAAAAAGATGATGTCTAAGCAATTTAAAGATGGGAGAGAATGAACTTGTTATGGAAAAGGCTAATTCTTTGAGTAATTCTAAATATTTGGGAGACAATAAATTATCTTGAAAATCCTTAAAAAACTAATAACACACATGCATGCATTGTCAACTTGTTTCTTAAGAATAATTTCTTACTTTCTGTTCTTTTAAACATCATCTAAGAAATAAGACATTGACAGTAACCTTAGGGATAATAAGGTGTCAGTAAGTAAACAAGCTTAGTTGTTCACGTTCGTTTGCCTCGGGCACTTCCAGTGTTGTTATATTCAAGACATGTCCGTGGGGATAGCCACTACTCAGTAGATAGATACGAGTATACTTCTGCTGATGGATACAGATGGATGCGCCGCATACTACAAAATTTCTGTACCTCACACAACATGTTTTCGGGAAAAATTCATATTCATACGGGAATTGAGCTGTATTACTGTGAAACCCTACAAAACTCACTGAAATACCTACGTTCCAAACAGGAGCTCAGCTTGGACGGCTTCCTACACTCAATTGTAGTTATGATTTATACCATCGAATCAAATATAGAATGTAAGTGATACATAAAAGTTTTGAAGCGTAGCATTCTGTCACGGCACAAATAGCAGGACCTGTAAGAAGGAAAATCCAAAATCTTATTTGGGCAGGTACCTGCAGTAAGTGTATGTTTCGAGACTGGTCAAGGGAATTCCACTTTCAAGCTGCAAAGGCCTTCCAGAGTTCCGGTGCATCATGCAGGCGCGCGTCCCACATTGCCAGCGTCAACCCATATTGTTTGTCCTAGCTTTCTTATGCTTACTGCGCGATACAGGTATCCAGCACAGAGACTAAGAAAAGGCAGAGCGACAGGTTTATTATCTTCTACTCCCTAAACCAAACTATAATTTGCACAATGCACCAAAGAAGCAAAGAGCCGAGTATCCCCAAAATATCTTGCAGATGGTCCGGCATTTGCTTTCCACAAAGGACGAGATACCTTCGAATGACTCAACGATTCCATGATGGAAAAATTCTCATCACAGCAGGATTAGCATATTTCACATCTGTAGTAAAATTGTATCTGGAACAAGGATCCATATGCTCGGAACAGTCGATCAAATGTTGATGTAGTTTGTCTGCTCCACTGACAAATATTCTGAAAAGAAATGTTGAACAAGTAAATTGAATTAATGACAACACATGTAATTTTGAGAGGAAAGAAAAACATGCACTGTTTCAGATAATAGGAAGAAGATCCAAGCAATCAGGCAAACCACATCGTATATAAATTTAGTTCAGACATGTTAAAGTCGACCAGCTACAGCCGAACATGAGACCTATCACTACTCTTCCAATCATTCTTCTCTAGTTTACTCTCAAATAGTTCACACAAAGAAGTTGCTTCATATTGACCGTCAGACTTATGACCAATCATTTTGAGCATAGTATGACTGATCTGGCATTTCATCACAAACCTTAGCTTTTCATCAATGATCCTGAGCATAATTATGTTTGGCTCACTCTTTGACCAATCATTTTGAGAATAATTCAACCCTTCATCACAAACCTTAGCATAACTCTATTTGGCAGAACCCAATATAGCCAGATCAGCAAATAATGAACATAGGTCTAATTCTAACCAGCGTGAAGGAGACACGCATAACGAAAGATTTGCTAATTTGATGATTTTGAGCTATAGCATTGAAGCAGTAGCAATTGAGAATGTAAGGAGGACACGGACACTGCCTAGCTTTATTTTGGGCTTATTACACTGTTTCTTCAAAAGCATAACCGATTTTGTGCCTGAAAATTTCGAACCCTGAAGTCTTGATAAAAACTTAACCTAGTCGATTTGATTCAAGTTCCATCTGCGCATGAATGATAATATTAGAAAAATCATTCTCAAGAAAAAGAAAGAAAAATCAGAGGAGAATTACACCACTGCTATATGGAACTCAATACTTCAATATTTTTATGTGCTCATCTTCTGCTTGGCAAAACAGTAGTTCAAAAGTCCATTGCCTGCTACAAGCAAAAGCAGATCTAGATCTACAGATCTTCTGGTTGATACATAGCTCGGATTACAGGGTTGAGATGTTTAATCTGGCCCAAAAAGGTCAAAAGACATTATTTTGTTACATCGAAAAACTCGCGAATTATACCAAGATGTCACTCTACAACACAACAGTAAACAGTATTCAATGACAACCATATTCATAAAAGAAAACGTAGCTATAAGTTATTTGATGATCTCTAATAATGAAAAGCCTGGGTGAAACAAAAAAAAAAAGCCGGAGCATTAAGTGTTATTGGGACTTGGTTTGCAAAACCTGAACATTTCTTTCAGCAAGGAGATTCTAGCAGACTAGCACATCCAATTTTAGATTTCTGTCTTCTATTCCAAATTTGAGGCTGTCGGGAACAACAAAATCTACCTCATAAACTCTTACCATATTATCTACTATAATTGAAATTCTAAAGTTTATTTAATACAGTTGAACAATACCAAATTATCATTATTACCAACTCAGTATTCTACAGTAGAAAAAAGTGTATGGCTACACATTTTCATTTAGTCTTTCAGCTGTCAACACAAATGAAAACGAACTCTTCCAATCCCCCTTCGATCAGTCGATCACACTCTAATATACACCAAACTGAACGATACAATGTTCTTCCCAATAGACATAATTATCAAGTAAATCTTAAATGTTACTAAGAGTTATAACAACAAAATGATTACATCATGGACTCAACATGCCAGTATGAAGAATTAAGTTATATCCTAGACAATGAAACATGAAAGGAGTGGAGCTCAATCTTCATTCCTTGCAGGCTCAAACCAAGAGATATGGATAGTGCAGTTCAAATATTATTTTTATCCACATTCATAAAATAAAATAACATTTATCTCACATAACTGATGAAATTTATGAGTTGCACAGAAAAAACATGACTTTGGCATCACTTGAACTGGAATTTACATTGCAAATCATCCCATGAATACGATAGCATGTAACTGTCGGGATTTCACATAATGGACAAATGGAATATAGGACACACATGGCAGATTATAAAAAAGCAAACAGGATATCCAGCCATCAACATTATTCATTTCGAATTACCAAAACAAAGCAAAATAAATTATCCACCTAAATTCATTTTACCTATGTATTGCAGAAGCAAAAAATACCTGCAAGATCGTCGATCTGTTACTCTATTGAGGTAGTGCCTCCTCTACCTCCTTCCAACCATCAGTTTTATCTGGGAACTTCTCCTTCATCTTCTCAATAATCCCCTTTGCCTCATCGATCCTTGAGCTCCCAGCAAGCCCATTCACAAGCATCTTCATGGTCGAGAAGCATGGCACCCAATTCCTAGCTGCTATCTCAATGTATACTCCAAGGGCAGCATCAAAATCGCCACCCCTACAAAGGTAATGAATGAGCGTAAAATAGAAGTTACTATCCCCAACAAGCCCCTTCCTCCCCATCTCCTTGTATAGCCGTTTTGCTTCCTCCAAATCCCCGTCCTTACAGAATCCGTAAATCAAATGGTTGTAAGTCAACCAGCTTGGCTTTGTTCCCTTCTTCACCATCTCGTTCACTAATGCCTTCGCCTCACCACTCCGGCCGAGTTTGCACAAACTCTGCACCCTAACATTGTACACTGGCAGCGACTCACCACACCCATGCTTCTTCATGAGCTCTATCACCTTCCCCACGTCATCGAACCGCTCCTCCTTGTAGAAACCAGCGAGCGCGGTGGTAAACGTGGTGGCGTTGGGCTTCACCCCCTTCTTGCACATTTCGTCGAACACCGAATAGAAGGATCTTATGGTGCCGGACTCGGCGAAGGATTTGATAATGGCGTTGAAGGTCTCGGTGTTGAGCTTGACGCCATGTGCGTCCGGGAAAGTCTGGAAAATGCGTGCGGCCTCAGCGTGGTTGCCGGAGACGATGCATGCGAAGAGGAGAGCGTTCAAGGAGCGGGTGGAGGGCGAGGACTGGAAGGTGGAGATGGCGTCGGGGAGGAGGCCAGCCTGGCCGAAGAGCGCGATGGCGTGGGGAGTGTGGCGGGGGGTGAGGACGGTGGAGGCGAGGTCGCGGAGGGAGTCCGGGGCGGAGGAGAGCTTCGATGCGGCGAGCGACAGGGCGACGCGGTCGATGTGGGTGTCCGGGGAGAGCGCGGCGGCGCGGCAGATGGAGAGGATCTGGTCGGGGGGCGGCGGCGGGGAGGTCTTGAGGAGGGAGATGGCGAGGCGGGTCTTCTGCCGCGAGGTGAGGGGGGTGCTCGGGGAGGACGGGTTGAGGATGGAGGCCGGGGTGGGGGGCGGCGAGGTGGTAGTGGCCGTGGAAAGGCGGCGGCGAAGGAGGAGACGGACGGCGGCGGCCATGGCGGCGGCAGGTTTAGGGTTTAGGATGGTGAATGGTAGGACACTGCTGTGAGCGAAAGCTATTTCTGAGTTCTTTGCATTTTTGTGGACCCACATGTCAGACTCCGGAGAAAATGACACTTTTGCGTTTTGCCCCTCCTCTTCACCTCAGTGCTCAGGGTCTATTTGTTTCAGCTGAAGATTCTGAAAAACAGCTTATACAAGTTGGATTGTGAAAAGCTAGATTGTGAAAAGCTTTTAGATTATAGATTCTAAAAAACTTTAATGGACAGTTTAGTAAAATAGAGTTTCACAATTTATCAAAAGCTGAGAAAAATCAACTTATCAGATTCTCACAATCCAACCAACAGATTTTAAAAAGCTATAACCAAAAGTTATCTGTCTGTTTCAACTTCAGATTGTAAAAGCTGAAAGCCACAATCTGAAGCTGAAACAAACAGGCCCTTAGTCTCAGCCCTAGCCCTGATGGGGTGGTTAGAGGAGATGCACTAATTTCATAAACTCGGTGGCTAATTTCAGAAGCAGCCGCGGCCGCACCAGGCTGTCAGCTTGTCAGGCACGGCCGGCGACTTGTGCGGGTCTGAGCGGCGGTGGCGACCTGCGACGGTAGAGGCATAGCCGTGTCGCGGCAGCACTGGCGGCAATGGGAGTTATCTGCACCGGTGCCGAAACGTGGGCTAATGCATTGTGTGGCGTGTGTTTGAGTTGTTGGGCCAAATGAGCTGGTTGTAACATGAATTGAACGATTAACGATCGTATGGCTGCGTCAAGTTTAAGCTCGGGCTATATTTGTCGCTCCTGGCGTGTGTTAGGGATGTATAAATACTGTAGCCTGTAATGATCTTATCGAACAAGTAAGAAAAGAGTTTTCGTCCTCAATCTTCTCTGTCTCCGCTATGCTACCTCTTCGACCACCCTTACACTGTAATTATCACCATCGGTGACTATTCACTGCTGGCGGCACACTACAAGCCATGAGGATTTTGAGGATTAGTACTCCTAAATTAGTGTTCCTGGCATTGTTTCCTTTCTCAATTCTTTGCTTGGGCCTCTCAAATACTAGCATGAAGCTAGAAATCCTTTTATGAAAAGGATGTCGTACGCATATGGCTAGGCTAAATCTTGTTTTGAAAGTTGGAATCACAATTCAGAATCACTGCAACCCTCTTCAGACTTTAGGTCCTAACAGGACAAAAGACCTGCTCTGGATAGGTTAGGACTAGAATTATTCGTAATCTTTACTACTTAAAAGGTCTCGTGTCCATCCTGAATCCTATGAATCCTACACCCACCCCTAAATCCATCTGTGTTCCCCCTCACCTCCGATGGTCCCTATCGCAGTCCATCCATTTTTCTCAGATCGACCAACCACCCCCCTCCATCACCGTTACCTAGCAACCCTCTTGCACAAGCCCCATCTGCCACTCCCACATGCCTACCTCGTCATTGTCAGGCCACTACAACAGAAGAACCGAGGAGCTCAATGCAGTTGTCGTTGTGCTCTGGGTTTCCTATCGACGCCTCCCCATTCCCAAATCCACCTTTGCTCGCCACTCCCCTCCAAGGCTCAAAATTCCAGGTCAGTGCGCTGACACGTGAGGGTGAGATGGGGAGGCGGATGCACCACTTGACCAACCCCAACGGCGACATCATCATCAACTTGCCCATCGACAATGCCACCTATGGCGAGACCATCGAGGACGCCCCTAAAGAAATCTCCGCCAACAGCTCCCATTAATCGCGCTCCGTCGAGAAGTCCCTAGTTGTCCCATGATCAGCTTCATTGATGAGTCCAACACCACCTCCTTCCTTGTGACTGCCCCAGCTGCCCCTTGTGGGCCACACACGGCAGAGATCGGGAGCCACTTCCCCACTGGCCCTGCGCAGCTTCAGAGCCGCTAGGCCATTGCATATCTCGCCAAGATTGCCTCCTCGTGCTCTAGGAGGAGGAGGGTAGGGCGAAGGGAGCCCCAAGGATCACCATGGAGATGGAGGTGGTCGCATTCAGGCAGGACGCCGGCACTCTTGTACTCGCCCTCCTCCTCAATGACACTAGCACTGAAGTTTTGTGCGTTTATTGGCTCTTAGAGAGGTTGTCGACCGTAGATATACTAATTATGTTTGCTTCATTAATTTGAATTGCATATTTTTTTACATGACTGACATGCAACATGACCACACTCTTGCTTCGTAGAGCTCACTAATGTGAGGATTGATCACTACCTGAGCCATGAGCGTGGGTTGCTTCACTGGTGATTTGCCTTTACATAAACATTCACTAAGTTCGCTAAGTAATACTTGCATCAGATTTATTGGTTGAAGGAGTAATAGGTGTAATACTTGCATATGATTTATTGGGTCTGAATAATAAGATATTCTCTTTGCACTCCCATAAACCTGCAGACATATTGAGAAGAGAAGCCTAATGTATTCCAGACTTTTAGTCATTGTTTTCTCCATGCTAATCATTTCTTGGAGCCATACCATACCTGGAAACCAACCTTGATGTCCTCCACACCCATTAGATTGGGCTGTCCAATTTAGATTACTGAATCGACAGGCATCCTTGTAGTCCCCCTTCTCTACCATGAGCTTGCCGCTCATCCTATTAACCCCGTCCAAAGCAGCCTCGAGTTGGACAACTCCCCATGTGTTTGTATCAATTGGGCTGGTACGAATCCTCTCTCTCAATTACAATTCTCTCAATTATTCATTTTCTCATTTGCTATTTAAGCTTCTTTCTGGGCCTTCGGCCTATTAGGAGCTTCAAATTAATTATCATTTTTTCTCATATGAAGGATGTTCTGGAAGTGGTGATGCATGTTCGGGAAGTAGAGATGTAATACCAAACTGAAGATTTGGAATTGAAGTCTGCAATCATCAACTACGATTTTGGTAGGTGATTAGTTTGATTTTCTTGGGCAGGGTGAGTAGAGCAGTAGAATGATAGTTCATTTCCTAGATTTGGATGATTTTTTGTTTTCTAAATGCTTGGGAAAGTGGTAGCTGTTGATAAGTTACTATTAACTAGAGAAGTTCATGATATTATGATTACCTATACTCCAAATTACCTCTCATGATTATGAACGTGATGTTTTGAGGCCATAGTTTTTTTTTAAAAAAAACAGCTATCTACTTCTAAGAAGTGAGAACGTATGAGCAGTACAAGGATATAGATTAGAAGAACAAAGAGTAGTAATAACGCAGGTATTATATTGAATGAGACAGAATGTGCAAACCACGACTACTTACAGCTTTAAATGTGATTATTTAGGAAGTAGTCTCTCTTGATTTTGAAGTACATGTTTTACTATGCCAAAAAAATGTGTTCACTGGTTGAATCTCCTGGAGCTCAAAGTGTTTATTATTTCATTCTCAAACAGGCAGCCTTTGAAAATATGCACGATTCCTATTCTATAGCGATGCACATGAGAATCATGTATATGAATTGTTATCTTTTAACATTATCAGGATCACATATATGAGTTTGTTATCGAAATGTTGTACTGTAGCAATGCACGAGCATTGAAATATGTAGGGAGAAGCTTGTTGGTCGATTCCTGCAAAATGATGATTGATACTCATGAAACACTAATAAACTGTACAAGTTTCTTTGCTAGAGTTGCTTTGCCATTTCCTGTAAATATTTTGTAATTGTTATTTTTGTGTGCTAATATACATTCTAATATGCATTACTAAGTACTATTTTGTATTTTTGTGCCCTTTCTATTGAGACATAGAACTAAACATGAATGCATATAGTGCTAATTTCTTGAAGGTGAAGTCGTTTTTTCCCCAAATGATCATTTTGTTTTATTAAGAGAGATGTGCCATTGCTTACATTTGTCCAAATTGATTTTTGATGCAGAATCTATTCCATAAAATAGCGATGAAAGCTAGGCTTTTCATGGCCGGGCACCATCCATGATTCTTGAGCCCAACAACTGAAAATTAGGCGGTAATGTTTTCAATATATTCTTTGCTAGCTATAGTCCTTGATATGAATGGGAGGGTGTTTACTTGCTGATGAGTAGTGGTTTGTGCACACATATTTTGTCTTTGTCATCGCTAGAAAAAACATTAGTTTTCTATTGCAATGCACATGATCATTTACACGAAGTTATAATTCACGATGGCTTACTTTCTTGTCCAGTTATTGAATAGTTTTTCTTTCACTCTGTCTTCCTATATATAGAGGTTTGTCAGCTTGTTATTTAACAATGGCCTAATTGAAGATAACGATATATAGCTCAATGCATTCATCGTTGAGTTCACGTTCCAACAATATATTGCAGTAAGCTATGAGATCAAATACTATCTCTTTATGTTTGTGTCCTAAATTTTGGTTAGTTTAAGAGTGTGTTATTCACTCAAGTTCACAAGTCATGGTTGGTCAACTACCATTTTGCATTAGCTAAACACAGTCAATTATATTTATTTCATGAAAAAATAGCTCCCGTTGCAACTCACAGGCAATTAACTAGTACAAGAAAGAAACAACTTAGATGATAAAAGAAATTACAATACAAATGGATAACCGTTGTTCCTGAAGCACTAAATTTTTGGGCAAACTTGATTTACTGTGTTACTTGCAAGTTGCAAGAAACCACGGGTTTACTTGAAATATATACATAGCTTATGGTCCTATGAGCCGAAATTCACCTCTCTTGAAATATTTGTTTTGGCTTGCTTGTTGTTTCAAAAATGCGAAGATGGTATGTTATTATTAGCTAACATTTGTCTACTCAGCCTGACTAGTTGACAACTAGGAGTGACGCAAAATTTTGACACTGTTATGGTGAAAATGACTGATCATACCTGATAGCTCCATGATGGCTATTGAAGAATGCATCCTGACAAGGTATGAATATACTTATATTGTGTTATGGTCGGTAAGACATATAGCAAGAGGAGAGCAATAAGGGAGAGAAATCAAAGTGGCAGATGAGGCTCTGAGTACACGCCCAAACGGAGACACAAGTCATTAGAAGCCCAATCAAAATGATAGAAGCCGAGCAAAAAAGTCACCAGCTAGATTCTTGTGGGCTAGCCACATACCCTCTGGTAACAAACTCAATCAATATAAGACAAATATGACGTAGAGTTATTATCCTCTCGGATGTCTGAACCTGTATAAAAATCTCTATGTATTCCCTTGTAATTCGTCTACTCATATCATCTCCTATTTCTTCAATAAATTTGTTAGATCGCGGTTCACAAATTATGAACAATTTATTTCTAAAGTTAAAAACATGTGAAGAGTTTAGGGAAACACATAACAACTTTTCCTTATAGCACCACTTACATGGTGACAATGGGAGAGTGGTAATGAATGGCTAGGAAAGAGGAGGGAGAATAAGGGTAATACTGTTAAAAATGTGTAAATATGTATTTTTCATATTTTGAATTAACATATATAGGCCTGTAAAAGGATGGATCTAGACGCTCCTATAGATACCTATTAATACAAAATTAGGGTCGATGTTTGAACCGTTAAAGATAGACATAGAGCAATATGTGGATCCACTCTAATTCAAAATTAGGGGTGAATCTAGATGCTCCTGTAGCTACCTATGGATACAAAATTAGGGTTGATGGTTGAACCGCTAGAGTAATATATGGATCTACTCTAATTTAACTTAATTAATTAGTTATTTAAATTAGTTAAAATAATTAATTAATTAAGTTAAACTAAAATAATTCTGTACGTATCCACGGATCAATCCACACCGTCCTTTTTTTTAGTAGG
This sequence comes from Phragmites australis, assembly GCF_958298935.1. Classification (NCBI taxonomy): domain Eukaryota; kingdom Viridiplantae; phylum Streptophyta; class Magnoliopsida; order Poales; family Poaceae; genus Phragmites; species Phragmites australis. The sequence goes on along the minus strand of NC_084921.1, from coordinate 45,708,657 downwards.
TCCACACCCGTCCCTAGGAACCGCCCCTTGCACACACCTGGCCATGACCCGCGGGGCGCCGGAGGGTCGACCCTCGCATGCTGCTACGGTGCTGCCCACGTACGTCGCTGCGTCCCGTGCCTAAAGCCGGCCGTTTCCTAATGACGTGTTAAGTTAAACGAGTTTAGAGTTAAAAACAAGCCTTCATAACGAGTACAAACAGGGTTATGCTTAAACCTTTTTTGTTTACAATAACCACGTTGAACTGACTACACATATAGTTAATCCTTTCATTGGCAAGCAGTAAGGCAATTCAGATAATAATAAAACAAGCAGCTTGCATTGTGTAGAAGCTCACTAGGAGTCCAGGACATTCTGGTATTCACAGTGGACTTTACACTGGAACGAACTGGAGCTGGCAACAACAGCAGCATGGCAGATAAATGCATGTGAGACTCTGCAGTTAACATCATGAACAAGCAGCCGTTCTGACGAGACAGAAATAATACATCAACACTCTGATAGGTCACGAGCGTGTATTATGGGGCTGTTTAGTTTTTGTCCTGACAGGCTAAATTAAATTTTGGCTATGGATAAAATTAGAGCAGTGCTAAACTTTGGTTAAAAAATGTTGTTTGGTTCATGACCAAATCAAAATTACGGTAGTGACATAATTAAGGCTAGAAGAGGGTGTTTGGATTGTAGGCATGCTAAAATTTTTAAAAACTACGAGTATAACATGTAAGACCCATATTTAACTAATTTTTTAATATTAAAATATAGTCAATATGAGTCTTAATTTGTAGATTTAATTGTAAGAGTATAACGGCGCAACACAAATTGGGATTACGATTTAAGAAATAAAGTTTGTTGAACCTTGATAAATCTAAAAAGCAAGTATTTATGCTAACCAATGGGGAGGTGCCACCTCAGCACAGCATGGTGAGCTGGCCAAACAAAAATGACCAGGGTCTCCTGACTTCACCGTTGATCATTGACGCATGGAGCTGAGTACACACGTCAGTGATAAAGTTATCGTGACTTCGATATCAGAAGATCTTGATCTAAACCAAAATTGGGTCTCCGTTTTTGTCGCCCGAGCCTGAGCGAAATTTTGGCGTCGCATATAAATTGAGGTGCCATTTTTTTTTTGCCAGGCCAAACGAGTGTAGCAAATCAAAAGAAGGCCAAAATGGCTCAACGAGGCTAAAATTTAAAAATGAGTGCTGAGGGAAGGACGTCCTCTGAGATTTTATTAAGAGAATATCGCGTCTCGAATCTAGGCCGGCTTAGTAAAATCGTGTTCGACTGACCGTTAGCACCATAAAAGATTTAGCTGGTTTGACTGACCATTAGCATCGCGAGAGACTTGATCAAACCTCTCACGATGTTAACAATGAGTCTACCACGGTTTTACTGAACCGATCCGAATTAAAAACGCGATATCCTCTTAATAAAATCTTAAGCCCTGGCATCATAATTGATCATAAGACTTTAAACCAAACAGGCCCCGTATCATACGTTGATCTTACCTCTTTTCGCCAACCTAGGAAAGGTCGGTCATAATTGTTTTGGCGTGAGCTCCAAGCAGTAGATTTCATCGAGCTGGAGGCTTCCGTGCTTCTTCTGTAATATTCAATATTTCTTGAGCGGATTAGAGAGTGGTAGATTTTATGGAGCTGAGGCTTTCGTGCTCCTTCTGTAATATTCAACATTTTTTAAGTGGATTGAAGAGTAGATTTTTTACTGGGTGCCGAAAATAAACTGTTCTTCGTTACCATGTCAGCCTAATGGACAAAAATCATTCGGCTGTATAACATATATGTGTACGATGATATTATTTTTCTGATAAATTATTAATTATCTCAAATCAAAATCAAAGCATTTTAGAGCACACTATTCAACTTTGCTTTGTCAACCCCAAAGCCCAAACCCCCGGCGCATGAAGCTTTTCCTCCTCCGTTCCGACCGCCAACCCCCAGCAATGCTCCGCGGTCCACGGCCATGGCCTTCCTCAAAACCCTAAGCCCTCTCCTTCGCAGAAGCCCCACCGGGATCCCGGACCCTAGGCCCCTCCTCTCCCTTCACACCTTCCTCGCCTCCTCCTCACCCACCTCCGCCGCCGCCGCCGCCGCCGCGGCGGCGCACCCCCACGTCCCCATACGATCTGGCGGCCCGTTGTTCCTCTCGTCACCCCCATGGATGCTCTCGCAGTCCGCGACGCCGCTCACGGCCGCGGCATCCGCCCTACGCTCCAAGCTCCGCAGCGCTCGCGCCCTCGCCGGCGGCGGCACGCAGGCTGTCGCCGATGCCGTACGGTGGGAGCACATGCGGATCTCTGGAGGTGGGGCGGAGGAGGCGGCGAGGATAGTGGCACGTGCAGGTGACAGGTTTCTGAATGCGCCCAATTTGGTATCGATTGGACGCATGGTGTCAGGACCGGTCATTGGATGGTGAGTGTTCTCATCAGGTTTTCTGTGTTTACCTTCAGTTAGTTTACTAGAGATTTCACATTTGACAGTTGGATTGAAGCCTATGAGGCCAAGCTTGCCTCTATCGATGGAACATCCCTCCATTTGATTGTTTCATTGTACGTAGATGGTGCGCACTATTAAGCTTGTTTCAGTTTTTTTGGTGAATGCAAGTGTTAGTTTCCTGATGTGTATGAAGAAGTTAATTTTTGGATATATGGACTTAAGTAGCCACGATCTTAAGTAGAATTTCTAGTCATCAAAACTTACACCCTCTATCAAAGGTTTGGGCATGAGGATTGGTGATTTTTGGAGTTGAACATGTTAACCAAGAAATGAAGCTTCCTTGATGTTACCTATGGTCATATAAATATGTGTTTGACTGATCAATTTGCACCATATCAGAAAGAAGCACTGAGGTTTGGGTGTTTGTATGTCTAAATCATATTTCATAATGGCTAAGCTCATCAGTAAACATGTTGTTTTGTCTTTCTTGTTAGAATTGCAATCAGCTGCATCTTTTGCTTATTGCTTCAATGCAGTTTGAATTTATGAAGGCGTAGTCTAATTGTAGGATCTTCAACCACCATGCTTAACTTTACCACTGCACCATCTCTTTATTGGTTTTTGTGCTGTTCTGCTTCATCTACTGAATCTTTGTGGAAAATCAAATCAGTTCATTTTGTATTTTCGAACAGTGGTTTTCAATTTGCTCATCCTTCTTTCGTTTTAGGGTATCCTAGCATGCCATCGCTGTCAAATAGAGGACCTTCATCTTAGTTCGTTGGCAGTTTGATTAATCTGCATATCTACTTTTCCGGTCTTCCGGATATTTTGATGAATCTGCAGTTCTGCTGTTCTCAATGTCTTATCGTGTCATGCTATGTTGCAGTTATTGTTGTTTATTTCTTTTGTGGTCCTGTTCTTGTTCTAATAAACTCCATGCACTTTAGGATGATCATGAGCGAATGGTATCTTCCTGCTTTTGCCACATTGGCATTGTCTGGTGCAAGCGATTGGGTGAGGATTACATTTTTTATTACCGTGAAAATCCATTAAAATCTTACTCATTCCTTGTGTTTTTATTGTTTAACCATAGTTGGATGGCTTTTTAGCAAGAAAGATGGGCATCAATTCTGTTTTCGGATCATATTTGGACCCGTTGGCTGACAAGGTTCAAATCGACACTTACTAGCTTTATGTTTCTATTAAATTTTATCTGTGCTGTTAAGCTGATCTGCAATATATATGGTGTTTCTCAGGTTTTGATTGGCTGTGTTGCTGTAGCCATGGTTGAAAAGGATCTCTTACATCGTGAGTAGATTGACATGCATCAATATATTTGTTTTGTATCTTCCCAAATGAAGTTGATTATATCACTAGGATTTCACTAGGATTTCTTTGTAAAGTACAACGATTTTGATTGCCGATAGGCGATAGCTCATTTATAATTTTATACCGTATTTGTATGTACCTGAGGGATCTGATCAATCAATATTTTAACTTGTATTTTGCTTGTTTCGCTTGAAGCTGGTCTTGTCAGCCTGGTTGTTATAAGAGACTTGCTTCTTGTGGGTGGTGCTTTCTACAAACGGGCTTCTAGTCTGGGATGGAAGGTACTATTGAGATCGTTTTAACTTATATTGTGGAAGGTTTACAGTTAAGCTGAATGTCCTTTATCATACTTGTGCCAGTGGAACAGTTGGTCAGATTTTGTTAACTTAGATGCAATTCATCGCGAAAAGGTTGAACCTCTGTTCATCAGCAAGGTATGGCTCTGTTCGCACAGCATTTGATTCTGTAGACTTATTAACATATCTGTGAAAGCATGATACTAATTGCTAATTACAGGTTAACACAGTATTCCAATTAATGTTGGTTGCTGCTGCGCTTCTTCAGCCAGAATTTGGCACAGAGGAGACTCAGAATTACATTACACTCTTGAGGTAATTCCTTTTCCAACTTTTGTTTATCTATTCTCTGTCTTTTGATGCTTGCATGCAAGCAGCTCCTTTGTTGTAGTGAACTTGAACATTTGTTCCGTTTAAACCTGGCATCTTTACAATTTGCCACCCACAATAAATACAGAATCAGAAGAAAACTTGAATTTGTGTGACAATTGTTAAAAAGGCACAGTTACAGAAGTCTAACGAGCACTTTGCTAAGGAAACGGTGTTTGTTTATTTTGCAGTGTTTTATTCTAAATGATTCTTTTGCTGCAGTTGGCTTGTAGCTACTACAACAATCACATCCACGATAGGTTATGGTGTGAAATACTATCGGATTAGACCAAGGACATGATGACTGTTGCTGCATGCACTTCTTTCATGGATGAATTTGCCGTTGATGTCAGTATTCAGTGACATACTGACATGTATCACGCATGTCTTGAGTCTTGAAGCTGCCCGAACTTCCCTATTTGCAGCTCCACGCAAAGTACCAGCCAGACTATGGGTCCTGTAGCCTCCTTGTTTCCCATGCCTTCTCCAATTAAAAAGTCTACGTTTTGAGCAAGATTGAAGGAGGAAATGAGGAACCGCCTCTTGAATGAAATCAGCGCATGATCTGTATAGTAGACCTTGAGCCTCTCGCCTGTATCTGCCAAGTTTATTTTGTTTTGCTTTTACCTACCTGTTAGATTTCAAAGTTACTTTCCGCCCATTTTGGCTAGAGTGCTTATCAAATTACTGGAGGGCAAAACCAGCAGAACCTTCGTTCCTTGCTTTGCCCAAAGACATCAGTTCTGTTGCCTGTGTACATATGTACTTCAGAATTTCTGTACTGATGAGAACCATGGCGGATGGAGGTTGAATTGATTTCAAAATGTTCGCATTTGTAATTTGTGGTATATACTTATGAGATTGAATCATACAGTTGACCAAATGACGTGCTAGTGTTGTTTGGTTCTTTCAGAGCGTAGTTATCATCAAATCCGCATTCTTTTTAATCACAGTTGGATTGATGAATTTGGCCTAGATTATCGAGGTGAATGTAAAAAAAAAAAAACGCAAATAAGAATGTGGAAAGCAACACTTCATTTAAAACATGAACATTATCATCTTTCAAAAAACAAAATTTAAGGCAGTAGTTCTACTAAAAAGTTAACCCTTCCGCTAGCTTCAACAAAAGGGAAAGGGAAAGGGGAAAAATAGCCTACTTAAATCACAAGAATCAAACTAGTTGAGTTATATAGCAATGAATGAGATATTGTTCTATGCTTTTAGATCGCTTAATATACTACGTGAGAATTCATTGAGATCGATCCTTTGAGTTACTTCTTCCATGATGATTCTCTGAAGATAATATAGCCAACACAAGTATATCAATATGTTGCAAAAAATATCTTCTGTATCATATTGTTACTTGATTTACTACACAAATATCATGACAATTGATGCATTAAATATTGGGTGGATTCGCTTTTCAATTGCACAGTCATTTATTTAATTATATCTTCTAGGTGTATCTAAAATTAGTACTTGTTAGTTTTCCCGTTTCAAGGTTCTTCACAATTGATGTAGGTTGGCGCTTAATGCTTGGGTGTTAGGATAGTGTAATGGGCGTATTTTGTGCACTATTACGGAATTTGAATGTGAAAACCTAATATCAGTGAGTTTAGCATGTTATTCAATTAACTTTAAATTAGTCCTGGTATTGAATATTGTTCTAAGAAGTAAGAAACCACTATTGAAGCCGAGTTGATATTTTGCTATGCATGACTTTTTGGTATTCCTGATTGTATTTCTCGATTTGATTTCTATGCTTTTACCATATCCACCATAATAATACCACTTCAAATTTTTGAGTGGTGTTATTATTATAAGTAAAATGGATCAGCCATGAATGATGTATTCAGAGTCTGAAAGCTAGATGTGAAATAATGTTATGTTCGATGTGGATATTTTAAGCATTTGATGTTTTCATGCAGAACAATGAACTTGAAAGATTTATTTGATGATTCATGGTGCAACTATTGTAAAAATATAGGCAATGCTGCTGCCTACTTGGATATGATAGGCAATTAGGCATTTGTTAGAATTATTAGGTCCGGCCTATGAAATAATTTCTAATAAATTTTACAGGCTTATATATGGAGATATAGCCCACATTGAGGCTCACCTTTTATTAATATCATATTGGTAATAGAGGTAAATGTGTGGGTTTTCTCCCTAGCAATGACCCTCACCTCATTGGATACATAAATAATATAGACTGCTAATTGAGAGTAGCTATAAAATTGAGAATGCTCTCATTACGTGGGTCTATATAAAAGTTAGGATTTTGTCTCTTTCTGTTGCGCTGTCGCTGTAATTTACTCCATCTCAGCGTCAATATGCACCAACAACCAGGAAAGTAGGTCTCTTAAACTCTCACCCTTGAGATATTGCAACGGGAGAGGGCGAATAAAGTATTTTGGGAAGTGCTTTGTTCGAGTGCTCAAGTTCTTCACCACGACTTATCTTCCTGATCGTTTGGGTGCTGCTCGCTGTCATCGTCAACAAATTCAGCGCATCATCAGCAGGATCGATCGTGCCATCAACACGGTGCAACCAGTATCTTTAGCAATCTCCACAACACAGGACCAGCACGTAAAAATCATGTTACTTGTATTTTATTTCCTGCGGTTCCTAATTTTGAGTATAGTATATCTACGCATATGTAGTGCTTTTATACATATGACTAGATTATGCTCTGGTAATATGAACATGTTAGTTTATCAGTTTACGCTCATAAATTATTTATGGATTAAATTAAACATAAAAGTACCAAAATTTCCAACGATCCAAAAATCCTTATTGTATGCACTTAGGTTTATTAATAGCTAGATTTATCGATGCACTGAGACCAGATAAGTTTTTTGGTGTGCACTTTAAGAGATGGTAAATCAAGGTCACTCTGTGATTGACGACTATGAATGTCTACTGTGTGGCTAATGGCAAATCGAAAGTAATCCTTACTACTAAGTAGGAAAAGACGTTCACGGATGCTAATACACTTTTTGTAGGATGCATTCTTAGCATTCTTGGTGACCATCTTTGTGATGTGTACATGCACATACAAAGTGTGAAGGAGCTATGAGATACACTAAATGCTAAAGTCGGTGCATCAAATGTAGGAAGTGAACTGTATATCATGGAGTAGTATCATGACTATAAGATGGTTGAAAATCGCTTTGTAGGCGAGCAGGTTCATGAGGTTCAGTGCATCGTGAAGAAACTCGAACTCCTCAAGATCAATGTACCCGACAAGTTTGTATCTGGAGGTATTGTTGCCAAGTTACCTCCTTTGTGAAAAAACTTTGCCACTGTTCTAAAGCACAAGAGATAAGAGATTACTATTGAGAGTCTGATAGCATCTCTTAATATTAAGGAGAAAGCTCGGGCTAAGGATGTGAGTCTTAAAGGAGGCGAGGGATAGACTAGCGCCAATATGGTGCAAAAATCCTTCCACAACAAGAACAAAGGGAAAGATAATAAGCAAAACAAAACTACCACCTTCAAGAAGAAGAAGATGAATACATCAAAACTGTCTTGCTTTGTGTGCGGTGAGATTGGATATTTTACCAAGGATTGTCTAGACCGCAAGGGAAGAAAGGCTTCACAAAAGTAGATCCTAATGTGGTGACCATTAGCGAAGTTGGAAACAGAGCTGCAGGGTATGAAAATTTAACTTCAGTGTTTTCAGTATTTCAATCTACTAATTGGTGGATTGATATAGGGGTCAATATTCATGTGTGTGCTGATATATCAATGCTCTCTTCTTATCAGGTCGCCTATGATTCTCCCATCCTAATGGGGAATGGGTCACATGCTTCTGTTCGTGGTGTTGGCACTGTAGATCTAAAGTTTACTTCGTGAAAGATCGTGCAACTAAGGAATGTGCAGCATGTTCCTACAATGAACAATAATCTAGTTAGTGGCTACCTTCTTTGTAGAGACGAATTTAAAGTGGTGTTCGAGTTCAATAAAGTAGTAGTGTCAAAGCATGAACAATTTACTGGTAAAGGCTATGAGTGCGGAGACTTGTTCCATTTTTTTCCTTCTGATTTCAACAAGAAGTCTGTAAACCATATTTGTGGCAATGTTAATGATGATGCTAGTGTTTGACATTCGTGGTTATATCATTTGAATTTTGGTTATATGACTTAACTTTTTAGCATGAGTTTAATTTCAAAATTTTCCATGGTCAAAGGTTCTAAGTGCCATAGTTGTGTACAATCAAAACAACCTTGTAAGCCTCACAAGGCAGCCCAGGAGAGAAATTTGGCACATCTAGAACTCATATATTCATATCTGTGTGAAATGTATGGTGTGTTAACGAAGGGTGGAAAAAGATATTTCATGCCTTTGATTGATGATGCGACTAGATACTGCTATATTTATTTGTTGAAAAGAAAAGATGAGGCTCTAGATCACTTTAAAATCTATAAGGCAAAAGTTGAGAATCAACTAGAGAGAAAGATCAAAAGAATTAGATCGGATCGTAGTGGAGAGTATTTCTCTAGTGATTTTGACTTATTCTATGAGAAACATGGGGTTATTCATGAGAGGACACCTCCCTATTCATCCTAATCAAACGGGGTTACCAAAAGGAAGAACCACATATTGACTAACTTGATTAATGCCATGTTAGACACTGCGGGATTATCTAAGGCATGGTGGGGGAGGCACTGTTGACTTCATGTCATGTTCTGAATAGAGTTTTTCTCAAGGATAAGGAGAAAACCCTATATAAATAATGGGAAGGGAGAAAGCCACCACTTTCTTATTTGCGCACTTGGAGATGTTTGGCAGAAGTCAATATACCAATAACTAAAAAACACAAGCTCGGACCTAAAATAATGGATTGTGTCTTTCTAGGATATGCTCATCGGAGCATTGCTTATAGGTTTTTAGTGGTTAAATCTGAGGTACCTAACGTGCATGTCGATATAATGATGGAGTCTCATGATGCAATATTTTTGAGCACATATTTCCTATGAAAGATTTACATAGCATGTCTAGACTATTTTCTGAGATAAATTTCTGAACCTACTTCACCTCTTGAGTTTATTAAACAAACACGTGAGCAAGATCCTGAGGAGGATGACAATGATGCTTCTAGGAGAAGTAAGAGACAAAGGATTGCAAAGTCTTTTGGAGATAATTTCACTATGTACCTTGTGGATGACACTCGCTAGTCTATTTCAGAAGCGTTTGCATCTCGAGATGCAGACTACTGGAAGAAGACTATTCGGAGCGAAATGGATTCCATCCTCACAAACGAGACTTGGGAGGTCACAGAATGATCATATGGTTGCAAACCTGTGGGTTGCAAGTGGGTGTTAAAGAACAAGCTTAGGCTCGACAGTACTATTGAAAAGTACAAGGCTCGACTTGTGGCTAAGGGTTATACCCAAAAGGAAGGCGAATATTTCTTTGATACTTATTCACCTATTGCGAGATTGACTACTATCCGAGTGCTACTTTCCTTGGCTGCTTCACTTGATCTTATCGTTCATCTCACTTGATCTTATTGTTCATCAGATGAACATTAAGATAGCTTTCCTTAACGGAGAGTTGGACGAAGAAATTTATATGGAACAACCTGATGGGTTTGTAGTAAAAGGTCAAAAAGGCATGGTGTGCAAGTACTTAAAATCCTTGTATGATCTTAAACGAGCTCCTAAGAAATGACATGAGAAGTTTGATAGAACTTTAACTTCTGCAGGCTTTTCGGTCAATGAGGCAGATAAATGTGTGTATTATTACCATGGTGGTGGTGAGGAAGTTATATTGTGCTTATACGTTGATGACATACTGATATTTGGGACAAACCTTGACGTGGTTAATGAGGTAAAGTCTTTCTTATCTCAAAGCTTTGATATGAAAGATCTGAGTGATACTGATGTAATCTTAAACATCAAGTTAATCAAAGGAGAGAATGATATTACTCTTACACAATCTCATTATGTTGAGAAGGCCTTGAGCCGTTTTGGCTACCAGGACAACAAGCCTTCCGTGAGAAACCGTCCAAATAGTATTCTAATTAATCATTAAGTTGATCATTTATATAATCATGACTATAATAATTGTTCAAAATACTGTCCCGATAGTCCCCGCATGTGTTTTGTGCTCAAGATTGAAACACATAGCTTTCCAACATATAACATCACAACAAAACTTAAGAAAGAGCGAGTAATTAACATTATATTATAAATTCTTAAGCATTCAACCATTTACAATAAATTTATATCAAAAGAGATAAACTACACAGCAGAAGAATTAAAACCTAATAACAACAAAAAGACCGATGGAGCTATATGTCCTTAGGCTCCACCCAAAACCTCACCACATGACTAGACGTCATTACTCTTGCCTGCCGCCAGTATCGACGGACATGAAGTAGCCAAAAGCTAACCTTTCCTCAGCTGCAACCTGAAAGAGTAGTGTGAGTACGAACTTACTCACAAGATTTAATCCATATATGATACATATAATAACCTGACTCCAAGAATTATGCATTTGGGTATTTAGCAAGAATAGGCTACAAGGTTAAGTAATTTAATATGCGGTAGCGACCTTAAGACCTATGTGTGAGCACTTATACTTAACCAGACAACTCCTTTCTTTTTCGGTAAACACCAACTAAGCATAAATATAATTGGAAACATTATATACATATATATACATACATACATATATATACATATACATACATACATACATACATATACATATACATACATACATACATACATATATACATATATATATATACATATACATACATATACATATATATACATATACATACATACACACACACACACACACACACACACACACACACACACACACACACACACACACACACACACACACACACACACACACACACACACACACACACACACACACACACACACACACACATATATATATATATATATGAAATCTCAACCACAACTCAATATGCCAGACCATCACCCCTCATTTGTGACTCTACGGCCGATGCGTATGGACGGAAGCATGCTCATAATTGAGAACGTGGCAATTCGAATTGATTTTACACCCTGCAGGGGAATACTCCTGGACCCACACGAAACAAGACCGCCACCCACACAACCCGTCAGTTGTGAGTGATGATTCATGTATCAACCATTCATGTACCCACCCCAAACCTTTGTTCCCATATCGAGTAATGTGGATGCCACCTAGATACCATGTGTACCATGACTTACTGGCACAATCTCAGGCACCCCTAACAACATTCCAGCTCACATCTCGACATATAGGTCAAATGAACGTGGCAACTTACAGTACTTGGCTTACTCATCCCATATCTGAGTATGTGGTAAGTACGGAAAAGTGCTAAAGCCAATGACACCGACAGAGGGTGCTTAACCGATGCAAGCTGTCGGTGACATAGGAACCAGGGGTCCCCGAGTCCCGAGGCCAGATCAGCAGTTTGCCACGTGGCGCTCTCCCACGGGGATCATCTCCGCAAGGTACGAGAAGACTAAGTCCCCGGAGAGGGTGCTCGGGGCCATGAACAGTGGTCCTCAAGTACCCGAGTTCCCCGATGACCTGAGAAGACCGAGTGCCGGGAAGAGAGTGCTCGGGGCCGTGAACAGTGGCCCCCGAGCACTCAAGTCCCCCAACAATCAGAAAAACCGAGTACCGGGAAGGGTGTGCTCGGGGCTGCGAACAGTGGCCCCCGAGCACCCCGAGGACCCAAGGAAGTTAGTTCCGGGAGAGAGTGCTCGGGGCCGTGAATAGTGGCCCCCGAGCACTCGGTTCCCCGAGGACCCGAACAGCCAATTCCGGGAGAGAGTGCTCAGGGCCGTGAACAGTGGCCCCCGAGCACTCGGTTCCCTGACGGCCTTAGAAGTCCTTCGCCAGTGGCCCCCACAGAGGTCTAGCGGTGAGATGTCAACCAGTGAAAGGCCCGATACCGCATTTAAGAGGGCGCGTGGCCTGTCACTTCCAATTGCTCCTGCCACGCTCGGTGTTAGTCCCTGCCACAGCCTGGCAGGGAGGCGTGGGGATATTTAATGCACGGGTCCCATCCCGCGTCATTCGGTGCGTCTCGGGATAACATCGCAAAGCCCAAGGCGCCCCGCCTGCCGCCCTGCTGTGTCAGGTGTACAAGACCGAGCGGGCACGCCGGGCCGTTCAGTGGCTGCCCGGTGGGCCCTCTCTGCGGCGCCCGTTGCAGAACGACATCATGACGAACGAGACCAGACGGGGGCGCGTTTTCAACCCTCCCAGCCACTTCGCGCAATAGCCCATGATGGTTGCTTTCCATTTATGGCGCCTTGGAACTCGTGCCCTCCCTTTCTGGGCACGCCACCGCCGGCGAGTATTTAAGGAAGGGCCGGTCGACACAGAAAAGGGGATCGAAGGAAGCCGAGGAAGAAGACAGAGGTCAAGTACATGCACAGAAGTTGAGATCACCGAAGAACAAGGAGCCCGAAGCTCTAGGATAGACAAATATTCTTGTAACCAGCAACATCCCTGAGAGACATTCTCAGTACATTTATAGCACACACACAGGAGTAGGGTATTAAGCTCAGTGCGGCCCGAACCTATCTAAAAATCTCCCGTGTATTTACTGCATTCTGCATCCGATCATTCCATCCGACCTGCCGTCGCATTTACGCCCATTTATTTCACCCTCAAAACAAATTCAGAATCATCCCGTCGGCCGAATCTCAAAGGGGGTCCCTCCGGATCCTTGCTTGAGGAGTTCACCCTCCGACACAAGCGGTCTACGGCATCTGGGCTCCTCTCTTGAACTACCCCTAGCACCGCCCATATCTCGTCTCATCCTCATATCTCATACACCTAAAAATCATCATTGTATTTGTAAACAATAAGTAATTCCTAAGCTTACGAACAATGGTTGGACCATTGCTCGACTTCTACCGATGACTTATGTATGGATAAGCATATCAAATAGACTTGTAATTATCAAGGCTACAAGGATATAGATAAACAACAACTCAAGGTAGAGGTAATGCAATCAACATAGGTTCTACCCATATAAGCCTGACATCGACTCATTGAACATGCAACCATACATAAGCAGTAATTTATCAATTCAGACTTCATTCGGTTTGAACCAAAGGGTGCAATATACTTACATGTTTCCCTTGATACTTTTCTTCAATTCAGGATTAAACGTCAAACCCCTTCACGAAAACCCGTTACAATCCGGTTCAACGATCATTAAAGAAAAGAATGCATCGCAATAAGCATATGATGAAATGCCATAAAATATGCTTTATAATTCATGAAATTATTTTCCTATTTAGAACAAGTTATAAGAAGACTAGCAAAATTGATTTCACCAAGTTTGGACTTGTAAAGAATTAACGGTGAATTAATGAAGTCTTAACCTAATTAATTTATCTCAGAAAGTTAATTAATTATTTCATGTTTGAGGATATTTTTAATAGGTAGAGGAGGTTATTATGAAACCAAAAAATTTGGTTTCATAATTTTTGGAGCTATAGAGAATTTATTATTAATTTTATAATTTTAAGCAAAGAAAAAAAGGGAAAAACACCTCATGAATAATACAATCCAGATACTCTGGGTTACGAAGTCTCTTGGTGAACCTTTGGGTTTGGACCCTTGGGTATTTTTGGCTAGGATCACCTGGAACTTTCGGGTTGTGACTCGGAACCTCCGGGTGAGGTTAGAAATGCTGATTTTTGCTGAGAATCTCTCCAGCAATGATTTCAGTGACTTTTAGGGTAAGAATTTTGGACCTAGAGCATCATATTGACCTCCTTTACCGCGTAGGATAACATGCATAAGCCAAAAACGACCGAAACTTGGCTATTGCCTTTGGTTATTTCACAAACACAAAAGCTTTAGAGATGAAACCTTGTGCTCAAAGATCAAACTTTTCCTTCTAGCACTGAATCTATCTTTTCAAATATCTTTCAAAAGATGGGACACTTTCTTGTGAGAGGAGAGTAGCTTTTTTGCTTTGGAGAATTGAGATTTAAAATGACAGGGTGATTCAAGTGGGTGGGGGAAGGGGTGTATGATGGATCAAGATGGTGGCTTAGAGGGGGGGGGGGGGAGGTTGAATAGGCTTTTTTAAAAAATCTCTAAACAAGCTGAAATTTTGCCTTAATGAATTAAATATGAAATTTAAATGTACTCTAAAGCAAATAACATGGTGCAATCCTATATGAGATATAAACACTAGGATTAACACAAAACAATTTATGAACTTGCAATAAAGTAAATCAATTATGCGAAATAACCAAAGTACGGAGACACGATGATGTTGTTCCCAAAGTTCAGATCCTTGAGGGGATCCTACATCTCTGTTGAGGGGCTTGGTAACACTTGAGTGGGGTCTCTTTCAACCCTTTTCCTCCTAAGGTTGTATAAAACACTCCTCGACTTTCTTGTGGTATTTCTTCTCTTGCAGAGGAGAAATCCGATCTTCACAAACTTTCTCACGGCTCACCACAAGTGTGTTGGTGGCTCGTGAATAACTCCTAGCTGTCTAGGAGTCCACAAACTTCAAGAGAAAAGAATGCAAACTCGAAAGCTTGGAGATGACACTTAGTTCTCAAAGATCAACTTTTGTTTTCTAGCACTCAAACTCTTTTTTCAAATCCCTCTCAAAGGTGGAACACTTTCTCAGGAGAGGAGAGGGGCGTTTTACTTTGGAGAGCTCTCTAATTCAAAATGGCCAGGGTGTGTGGAGTGAGAGGGAGAAGGAGTATATAAATAGACCCTTCAAAAACTAGCCGTTGGACACCTTTTCAGCCCACATCGGAGGTTTTGAACTCCAAATCGTAACATCTGATTATTTCAAAATAACATATTTGAACATTCAAAACTCAACTCAGATCTGGTAAAAATAACACATCAAAACATCCGATGCAAATATTAGAACATCTGACATGGAGAATTAAATCGACCGAAAGGTCTATGTTCACTAAAACCGGATGTTCCGATCTGATTGGAACATCTGATGTTGGATTTTAAATCAAGATTGAGACCTCTAAGGTTGAGAAAGTCGGATGTATCGACCTACATCGGAACATCTGATGAAAATATCGGAGCATCCGATATTAAAAATAAATCCAAACTGAGAACCCTATGTTTTGAATTTTTGTAACATTCGTTGACATCGGAACATTCGATATAAACATCAGAACATCCGATGTCAGTGAGAAGGTTTTGACTCGGTGTCCGTGTTGTGAGCTTGTGTTGCTTTCTAGACTTAGTGTAGATCTTTTTGAGCACTAAGATTAAGACCAAACCACAGTGTTGCACCCCTCTTAATAGTATGATGGTACTATACTGAATTTTAAAAACAAAATATTACTTGAAAGAGCAAACCGTTCGCATCTTCTTTCTTTAATTTTTTGGGGTTGCCAATGTTGTGTAACTTATATCAATAAGACTTTTACATATTCAAATACTCATTGAATACATTACTCCCTTAATCGTTTGTCGTCAATCATTAAAATCCACATAAGGGGCCTAGATACACTTTTACTGTATAAATAGACCCCTTCAAAAACTAGCTGTTGGACACCTTTTCAGCCCACATCGGAAGTTTCAATCCCCATGATTGGAACATCCGATCAGTTCAAAATCACAAATTTGAACTTCAAAACCCAACCCAAACCTGGTAAAAACCACACATCGGAACATTCGATGAAATGGATCAGAACATCTAATCCAAGAATTAAATCAAAACAGAGAGGTCCATGTTCAAAAAACCGAAAGTTCCGACCCTGATTTGAACATCTGATCTGACGATGAATAATAGATAGTTATCATATCCAGGCACCCCAGTGTTTCTCGTAATTCTTGAGGCATATCTTTATCTTCAGAAAGGGGATCCTTGGAAGAAAGAAAATTACCCATAGATACCTAAGACATCCCATATTCAGGAAAGTTTATCTCTTAGAATAGGAATGAGGAGTCTAGAGAACGTACGACATCCCCATATATATACGGAACAAATGAGCCATATGGAGGACAAGTAATACGAAGTCATTAGAAGCTATGCAAGCCGATGCGATCCAACAAAAGCCAAGGAGGAAGTCACTAACTAGGTTTGATCCATCTAGACTAGCTACACACCCTCTTGTAATAGGCTCAGATCAATACAAGATAAACACGTAGGGTTATTATCCTCGAGGAGGCCCGAACCTGTCTAAAAACCCCTTTGTGTTCCCTTGTGATTCACCTACTTTAAGCATCCTCTATTTCTTCAACATGTTTGTTAGATCGGCGATTCACCAATCATCAACATCTGACGCCGTTTATGTGGTTTTGGTGGTGGAAAGAGAAGCACAAGACAAATGAGAGAAAAAGCCAGCAACCGGTGTATTACATTAGTGAAGTGCTCCACGTTCCTAAAGAATGTTATCCGCAAGTACCAAAGCTAGTATATGCTGAATTGATGACCTCTCATAAGTTACAGTATTACTTCGAGGATCACAAGGTTACCATACCATCAATATTCCCACTGGACGAGATCCTGCACATTAGAGACACAATCGACTGAATCACCAAGTGGCCTGTGGAACTCAGAGAATTCAACATCCATCGTACCTCGAATAACAATCAAGTCACAAGCACTCATTGACTTCATGGCCGAATGGACAGAACCGGATCAACCCCAAGATGACCACGGTAATTTATCAGATGTATGGACTTTATTCTTCGATGGATCACTCATGCTTCAAGGCACAGGGGTTAGGATTATACTGATCTCTCCAACAGGAGAAAGCCTACAATATGCTCTACAGATTGATTTTTCAGCCACGATAACGTAGCCGAATATAAGGGTCTGCTCGCTGGACTCCGAGTAGCTTCTGCTCTTGGCATCCGCCGCTTGCTTGTGAAAGGAGATTCACAGTTTGTGGTGAAACAAGTTAGCAAGGAGTATCAAACCCCGAATAAAACCATAACAGACTACCTTGCGGAGGTGAGGAAGCTGGAAAAGAAATTTGTTGGACTCGAGGTTAGGAAGGACAACTGTCTCATTGATAGTCTTGCTGCACGACATCCTTACGGTCTCCAGGACAACCTGAGATTTTCATAGAGAAACTCTTGAAGCTGTCTATGAAATCATCAGAGGATGCAACCGAAGGAGCGGTGGTCTATGAAACCATAACCAGCTCAGGGGCTCGCTAGGGATTGGCGCCCCAAAAGGAGTCATGAGGAAACTCATGGCTTAGCTCGAAAGAGAAATTTTGTGGATGACTGCAATCTACAAGGACCTTCAAGATTGAGTTGTGCCTGAGGATGATGCACTAACCGAGAAAACTTCACTTCGATTCAAGATGTATACCTTGTTAGATGGTGTTCTTTATCAAAAAGGCACTCATGGAGGACTCATGAAATACATGTATCAGAAGTAGGGTAGAGAACTACTCAAAGAAATCCATGTAGGGGTGTACGGAACTCACGCTTCCTTTCAAACCATGGTCGGAAAGACATTTAGACAAGATTTTTATTGGCCTACGACTCTCCATGATGCAAGCGAGTTAGTAAAAAATGCACGAGCTGTCAATTTCATAGCAGATGATTACATCAACCCGCTCAAGCCCTATAGATGATCCCCTTGTCATGGACATTCACGACTTGGGTGCTAGATATTCTGGAGCCCTTACCGGTAGCACACCATGGCTTCAAGTTCCTATTCATCACAATTGAAACCTTCACCAAGTGGATTGAAGCTGAAATAGGCAGAAAAATCACGTCGGCGACCACCAAGAAATTTATCATGAAAAGCGTCATGACAAGATTTGGTATCCTGAGTAGGATCATCACCGCAATGGTACTCAATTCTCCAACACGACGTTCATCTATTATTGCGAGGAACTCAACACTGCAATATGCTCTGCATCCATGGCACATCCACAAAGCAATGGGCTGGTTGAGTGGGCAAATGGCCTAGTACTTCACTGTATCAAAACCCGTGTCTTCAACTACTTATCTGCCTATGCTAAAGCCTAAGCTTCGAAGTTTCCTAACATACTCTGGTCACTTTGAACGATGTCCAGTAGGACGATAGGTGAAACATCTTTCTTTCTAGTCTATGGGGCCGAAGCAATGATGCCTTGTGAACTAAAAATCAAATTTCACTGAGTTGAACTATATGTCATTAAGAATGAAATCCTGAGAAGACATGATGATCTCAATGTTCTCAAAGAAAAAAAGGACACAAGTGTTGATAAGATTAGTATGGTACCAGCAAGCTCTCTGATGCTACCATGACCAGAACATTCATAAAAGATCTTTTTAACCCGAAGATCTAGTTCTACGACTCGTATAAAGCCAAAAAAAAAATAGCAACAAACTATCTCCAAAGTGGAAAGGTCCTTATAGGGTGGTCGAATCCAATCGACCAGGGTCGTATAGGTTAGTTTTGGAGGATGGTCAAATCCTTAAAAAATTTTGGAATATCGACTAGCTTCGCAAGTTTTATGTGCAAGTATTTAGGATATATTTTGTAAATATTAGTTTCCATATTATCAATATATGTCTTTTACCTATTTCAAGACAATGCCTTAAAAAAGAGAGAGCTAAGGTAAGCCGTTATTCGGGCACTAACGTTTATATGCGCATTCGGATTTCTAAGACTGCCAATCCAAGAATCCTTCCCCGATAACCAGTTGGGGGCTTTACGTACACTAGGATTACAAAACTTTTTATGCACATCATATTTCCAACAAGAAGGCAAATAATGTATTTTGGAACCGCAGAAAACCTTATTGTGTCCCCGAGGTGCTTGAGAGCTAAGACGTTTTCCACTCGGATTCTGACATAAGGTGATCACAATGAATATTCCAATAAGAAACCCCAAAAGCTCCCTTATCTACTCAGAAGAAACAAAGGCCGGACACTTGTTTAAAGATTTCATTGGATTCATGAGAAGATTCATAGTCATACATAAGGCATTGCAGTAGAAATAGGAATCTTTCATTTAACAAGATTTTAAGCTTTTTTACTGATAAGTTAAGGGAAAGAAGATTACAAGTCCTAAAAAATCTACTCGACAAAGAGGTAGGAGAGTCTTTGACCAACGAAGCTTCACTGACTTAGCAAGAGGAAGGAGAGACTCCCTTGTATCTCTCCAACCACTGGTGCCAACGGAGGAGACTAGGTCGTCGATGTTCTAGCTCCAACCCGAGCTCGCCAGTGTTGTTGCTCGATCATCGACATCTCCGACGACATAGGGTTTGGAAGAGGCATTGGCTCTCCACCCTCATTATCGGTGTTACTGCTCTGGCTATTCCCACCGACCGTCCTCGCTGGAATAACACGAGGACAGAGAGGATGAAGTGGTCGGCGTCTTGCCATCTTTAATGGAGACAATGTCGGATGCCTCCCTCTTCTCTGCCTTAGTCGTTGCTTATTCCTTCTCTATTTTCGCCTCCAATAGTTCCCAGTTCACCTCATCTTGAACCTAAGGCGCTGGGGGCTTTCCATCTTTAACAGGGATGCCATGAGTCGCTGCCCTCTCTTTCAGCCTCCTCGTCAGAGGAGACATCAATTACCTCCACCATCGAATCAGATTCGATGGGAGACGATGGCGGAGTAAGAGGTGTGTACTCAGGGGATCATGGGGAATAGTCAGGAGATGAAGGAGTGTATTCAGGCAAAGGAGGAGGGTCCACGATCAAGTTTGATGCAGCCAAGTTCCAGCACATGGGAGGTTATATAGGCCAATGGGTCAACAGACAGATCACTTCATCTCCCACACATTAATTTTAGGGGCAGTTACATTATGGGTCATGTGAAACCAAGCGACTCACGGTCTTAAAGGCTATATCTTTTAAACTGGCTCAAACAGACAAGGAGACGATTGCTGGAGCACCTGTTAATCTGGTGGATTTTTCAGTGCAGGGGGCACAATCGAAAAGATGGTACATCAACTCTTTCATGCTCATGATAGGGAATCTTTTCACCACTACACAAATTTCCACTGCAACAGTTCAACTTCTGAGCTTGGCTAGCGATGAGTCTTATCTCCCTTGTACCTTTGTAATGACATGATGATTCTTTACATATCGACTAGACAGTCTACCCGGATAAAACATCTTCTCAAGGACTTTCTTGTGAATTTAGAGGCATTCGGAATCCCGAGTAGAGCTAATAGAAAACCTACTCAGATGAAACACCTTCTCGAGAACTCTCTTAGGTACTAGGAGGCATTTGGGATCCCAAGTAGAAAATCAGAAAACTCGGCTAAAAGCTTCACCTTAATCGAGGACCCAAGTCCTACTCGATGGCATGGTCGGATAAGAAAACTTATCTTTGCTGCCCATATACTTGATCTATCAAATCCTCATTTCACGTATTGATGTGGGGCTTGACGATGAATAATGGATAGTTACCATATCGGGCTGTCTTGTTCTCTGCCGCGGACTGGGATCGGCTAGCCTCTTCCTAGGATTTCATACCTTGGCTCATCCGACATGGCATGAATCACCGAACCCCCTAGAGTTTCCTGCAATTCTTGAGATATATCTTTATCTTCAGAAAAGAGATCTCTGGAAGAAAGAAAACTACCCTTAGATACCAAAGGTATCCCGTAACCAGGAAGATTTATCTCTAAAAATAAGAAGTAGTCTAGAGGACATACGGCACTCCCATATATATATACAGAGCTAAGGGCCCCTGCAGAGGACAATGAATACGAAGTCATTAGAAGCTATACAAGCCAATACGAGCCAACATAAGCCGAGTAGGAAGTGGTTGACTAGGTTTAGATCCATCTAGATTAGTTGCACCCCTCTTGTAGGCTCAGATCAATACAAGATAAGCATGATGTAAGGTTATTATCGTCGAGAAGACCCGAACATGTCTAAAAATCTTTGTGTGTTTTTTTATGATTCGTTTACTTTAAGTGTCCCCTATTTCTTCAATAAATTCGTTAGATCGATAGTTCACCAATCATCAACACGATCCAACCATCAGAACATCCGATGTTGGATTTTAATTCAAGACCAAGAACCCCAAGGTTGAGAAAATCAGACTGTCCGACCTGTAAAGGAATTTCCCATGAAAACATCGAAACATCCGATGTTAAATTAAATTCCAACTCGAGAACCCCATGTTCTAAAATTTCAGACTATCCGACTGCATCGGAACTTCTGATGTTTAAGTCGGAACATCCGACTTCACTAAGAACGCTTTGACTCGGTGTTCGTGTTGTGAACTTATGTCGCTCTCTAAACTGAGTATAGATCTTTTTAAGCACTAAGTTTATGATAAAATTACTGCATTGCACCCCTCTTAATAGTACGATGGTCCTTTACTCAATCTCAAAAATAAAAGAGTACTTTAAAGAGTATTCTTTCTTCAATCTTTGGGAGTCGCATATGTCAATGTGACTTTTACTTACTTAAATAATCATTGAATACATTAATACTTTAATCGCTTATAGTTAATCATCAAAACCCACTTAGGGGGTCTAGATGTATTTTTCAGTTATCATGGCGACTGGCTTGATGACTCGTTGACGGGTGGAGGAGTGGCCATCTCCGACGTGGACTAACCCGCCTTTGCTCGCGACTGCGGTAGCACCAGGTTGGCTAGATCTGCGACAAACTAAAACACATGCAAATTGAGGGTATGGTTGTTTGTACTTCTGCTTCTAGCTTTTCTGCTGTCAAAAGTCTAAATAAATGAAATTATTGAAAAGTAGTTTTTGCAGAAACCAAAAGCTTGCTCATGAGAAAATGAACTAAAAACTGAGAAATTAGCTGAGAGTAGCTTTTTCTGAGAAATAATATGTTGATAAGTTAAAAATTTATTGTAAAAATTAATAGCTAAAATCTAAAAGCACTTTTTCAGAAAAACTATAAACATAGTTTTTTAGAAAAATCTAAAGTAAAAGCCCAAATAAATAGGCTCTCAGTGGCAAATGTTGAGAGACTTGCGTATTGGGTGATAAATTGTACAAATTGTGAAATGTCTCCGGTTAACGGGTTCTCTTGCAAAAATTTTCTGAACCACTTCTTCCCTCGCTTCCTGGGCAAACGCTCGAACACCTTAACGGCAAGACGTCGCCGCCGATGCGTGCTCTCCTCCGCCTCCGGCGCCGGCTGCCTCTGCCCCTGACTGCGAGGCCCTTCTCCTACTCCTCTTCTTCCTCCTCCGAGCCCCACGAGATCCCCACACTCTATTCCTTCCTCCAGCCGTCCATCTTCGCGCCGCGCCCCCAACCCCAACCGCCGCCGCCGCCTCCCCCACCCTCGGCCCATGACCCCGCCGCCAGAAAAACGCTGCCCGTCGATGACGCAGCCGCGCTTGAGTCCGACCTCCTCGCTGCCGTCGCCGATGACCGCTCGGATGACGCGTGGCTCGCGTTCAAGTCCCTGGTCGCGGCCTCCCGCTCGCCCTCGCCCCCCGCCGCGGCCGCGCTTGTCTCCCTCCTCGCCGCGGCTCAGCACCGGCTCGGACTCAAGCGCGCCTTCGCTGCGGCCGTGTTCCTACTGGAGAAAAGCCCCCACGCGGCCCCCGTCCCGGAGGCCTCCCTCGGGGCTCTCTTCTCCGCACTCGCCGCGGCTGGCTCCACTGCCCCGGCGCTGGCGCTCGCGCGCTCGCTGCTCCGCTGCGGGCGCCGCCTCCCGGCGTTTTCGTCCTGGGGACACCCTCTTATAGAGCTCACCCGCGCCGACGCGGGAGCCTTTGCGGCCTTCCTGAAGGTGTTCGACGAAGCCTGCAAGCTCGTGGTGGAGGAGAAGTCCCCTGCCGAGGCGGCGGCGATGCGCCCGGATCTCACTGCCTGCAATGCTGTTCTTGCTGGTTGCTGCCGCAGGCTCGGTTCGGTGGCAGATGCTGAGAGGGTCCTGGAGACTATGTCGGCCGTTGGGGTCTCGCCAGACGTACAGAGCTTTGCATGCCTCGCCTTCTTGTATGCTTGGAGAGGTGTTCCCAGCCGGATTGATGAGCTCGATAAATTGTTTGATGCTCTGGGCTTCAGCAAGAAGGAATTTTTCAAGAATTTGGTCAGTGGGTACTTGAAATCCGGCAGCTTCGAGTCAGTTTCATCTGTCATTCTCCGTACATTGAAAGACAGAAGAGTTGGGGATGTCAATGCACTCGATGAGGAAAGCTATACGGAGGTTGCACAATGCTTTGTTGATCAGGGGAGGATTAAGGAACTAGCCCAGTTGATCATCCAAACACAGGAGATTGAGCTCACTCGGCAATCTCTGTCAGTTGAGGATTCTGTTGGGTTTGAGATTGTCAATGCTTGTGTCGAGCTTGGCCTGTTGAACAAAGCTCATAGCATACTTGATGAAATGGCTGCTCAAGGAGGGTCCGTTGGCCTTGGTGTGTACTCGTCAATCTTGAAAGCATATTGCAAGAAACAGAAGACTGCAGAGGCTGCACAGCTCGTTGCAGAGATTAGTGCAGCAGGGCTACAGCTTGATGCTGGCAGTTATGATGCTCTTATTGATGCTTCCATGACAGCCCATGATTTCCAGTCTGCATTTGCTCTTTTCAAGGAGATGAGGGAGGCACGGCTACCAGAACTCAGGACAAGTTATCTTACTATAATGACAGGCTTGACAGAGAACAACCGACCTGGCCTCATGGCTTCATTCTTGGACTCAGTGGTTGATGACCCAAGAATAGAGATTGCTACACATGATTGGAACTCGATAATACATGCTTTTTTCAAGGTCGGGAGATTAGAGGATGCTAAAAGGATATACCGAAGGATGGTATTCCTTAGATTCGAACCAAATAATCAGACATACCTTTCACTAATCAATGGGTATGTCTCAGCTGAGAAGTATTTTAGTGTGCTCATACTATGGACAGAAGTGAGGAGGAAGGGGGCTGATTTCAACCGTGAGTTGATTGATGCCTTTTTGTATGCTTTGGTGAAGGGAGGATTCTTTGATATGGCAATGCAGGTGATTGAGAAGGCGCAAGAATTCAAAATATTTATTGATAAATGGAGGCACAAGCAAACATTCATGGAAACCCATAAGAAACTGAAAGTGGCAAAGCTAAGAAAGCGAAACTTCAGGAAAATGGAAGCCCTGATAGCTTTCAAGAATTGGGCTGGTCTCAATACATAAAACAACAACCTTTTTATCTATCTATCATGGGTGATGGCTGAATTCCAACATCTTCTGGAAGCTGTCGCTAGCACTACGGATCTTCAGAGATGATCAAGTAAAGCAGCTGTGTGGCCGTGATAAGTTTGCAACAAGGTTACAGAAATCGTGCACTTGTGTTCTCTATATTATTTTTAGGAATGGAAGTTTACTTTATACTTTAGACTGACTTTTCTATGTACTGGTTTTTCATAGGACCCTGTTTCAACTCCGAACCATGTAAAATACTGAAATGACTCAATAACAAGTTTCCCCTGAAATACTTCACAAGGGGTGCATATTTTAGTTTGGCGATACACAATATGAGATGTCCTATGACGTTTTTGTTCATTTATCTATTTAGATATCAGTTCAGACTGTTAAGTTCTCCCACTCCCCACTTATATTATAAAAATAGTTTGACCTCCTGCTTGTCGATTTCATGGAAAAAACAGCTTCTCTTATCAAGCGTCCTGCATAAGTAGTTCATCTGGGCAAAGATTTAAAGAATACGCACTGTAGTAAGCAATTTTCATGTGGATGCTCTCTTGTATGGTAGAAAAGTTAAAATAGGAATGACCTTCCCAGCTGATAATGCACCGTGCTTTTCAAATTGTAGCTCTTCTTTCAATCGTAGTCAAGGTGGCTCCAAAATGGAAAAACATATAAATTCTTCCACTGCAATGATCCAACCCCATGAGTTCTAGGATGACAAATGTAAAGATTCCGACATTGAGTTATTGCTATCGACCTCTCGCATAGATTGACTCGAGATCGGTCAAATTGCCATTTTGGTATTCTAGGCTTCTAGCAGACGAGCAGTAACTTATCATACGATACCAAATCAACAAGTAAATTAAGGTTCTAAAATAGCATCCATTATTACATAACTAGTTGACATGACTTAAGTTTGGTTATCAAGCTATTATTACTGGCTCTGGATACGATAGGTTAAAGTTCCAAATAGTAGGCAGGAACGATAACTAAGTTTATTATATATGGTAATGCCGGGAGAAACGCAGGCGATCTAAGCAGATGGATTCCCTTCAAAATTCTTGATTTATGTAGCAGCCTCCACAAGCATTGAACCTCCGTTTTCTTCCTGTAGAAAATAACAAGAGGGGACCACAAAACTAGTATCATGAGCCAAGTCACCACTAGTCGAGTTTGACATGATTGATATTATCATCGAAGAGCAGGAATACCTTTCTACTTTCTAGATGGTAGACGGGATCCTCCTATAGAAGACGGGGTGGCTGTTCATCAGCGTATCTTTCATAGTCTCAATCTGGTCCGACATGATCTTGATTGCCGATGACACTGACCGAGGGCACAGGCCAGTCCCACGGGCCAGCTTCATCAGAATCTGGAACCCTGCAGTCATCAGAGTTTCCCCAGCTTCTCCAATGGCGGAGCCAGCCTGCGCTGGTTCGGCGAGGGGAACAAGGGAGAAGCCGGTGGGGAAGAGGGTGATGTTGCTCATCGCCTGGTCGCCGTCCGGGCTCATGATCATGTCCATCAGCTGTTTGTCGAGAGAGGAGTAGACCATGAACGATCCCGACACGTCGTAGCAGCTGTTCTGGAGGATCATCGTGGTCTCCTTGTTTGCCCCGCTGCCGTGCTGGCCGATCGCAAATACTCGAGTGAGACGCGAAAATAACCATTGAAATCACGACTCTGAAATACTGAACTTGCATTCGTGTCAGTGCTTGGTAAGGTTATGGCACCTTGACATGCAGAATGGAGACAGCATCTTCACTCCCGATGCCATTGGCGACACGAACTTCCTCCTTCACGCTGCCTCCGTTCACCAGGACATCCCACTGCCATCACCCATGGGTCAGATACACATTACTCCAGCTCAGACAAGTTTTATACAGGCTGGGTTGTTGCCACGTGACCTGAGAGACCATTTGGTCGACGTACCTTGACACGCAGCAAGTTGTTCTTGAGCAGGTCGAACGCTCTCCTCATGGGCAGCGGCAGCAGGAACGACGCGCTCGCGCACACGACCGCGGTGTTGGTGCCGTGGTCGTTCTTCCTGTACGCGATCTTGATGTCTTCCTCCGCGCCGTCGCCGCACTGGACGGTCCAGGCGTCAGCAGGGATGGCGGCGATGCTACCGGTGTAGTTGGCGAGCAGGTTGTCTGCCAGCTTCATGATGATCTTCCTCTCCCTTGAATTGACTGAAACCACAGGGCGAGGGAAGTTTGTTTCTCTGATTCCAGTGGGTGATGAGAGAGAGTCTCAGATAGTAATCAGATATTTGCAGGTTGCCATTACCTTTCCGAGAACAATTGGTGACATGGAACACGTCTCTGATTCGCGCGCACTGCCGCGCCATGCTCATCACCCAGCGCCTAGCACCGAAGAGGAGACCGTTCACGCATGGCTGGAAGAGCTCATGAATACCAGTGTCATCTACTCGAACGTGCTCGATGGCGGTGACCTGCGAAGAAGTCTTCGGAACAAATCAAACATGCTACAATGCAGTACTATGGTAAAGTTTAGTTCAAGCTTTCCCCTATCTGTCATACCTTGCAGCTGTTGTGCCTTATGGGCTGAATCAGTAATCCTGATGGCATCTTGCGGCACTTTAAGAAGGCGCCTTCACCGTCGTCCAAAGACACGTCGACGATGGCCATGGCTCCCTGTTCCAGCTTCTTGCAATAGCGCAAGAATGTGCATTTCCTAACAGGTACCAGGGGCGATGGGAACACCACCTCAATAGTCAGCTGTTGTTTTCAAAGAAAAGGGAAGACGATCTGTAAGAAATAGTCACCTCAATAGTACTGTATCTTCACATACAGATTCTTTTCGGATGGCGTTTTGCCAAAAAAATCTCTGCTAAATTCATAAAGAGATGAGCCATACATACCAACTGCATAGCCCCATCATAACACGTGCCGCGATCAGCAGGCAAGTTGTAAACCTTGGTGGTTGCTGCACCGGACATGAGTCCAGGGAAGAAGGTTCCATAGCTCTCCTGCAGAGTCATTTCACATTTGAGTCAGATTTGCAGGATGAAATATCATTGTCGACGAGGACAACAAAGTTAGACAGCAGTTTATCAAGATCAACATGCCACTCACAGCATCAATGAAAAACTCCACAATGTGCTCGGGGTCCAGCATGACCACAGCGTTGGCACGAGTCGCCTCCGTCTTGAGTCCTGTGGCGCTGCTTTGCCCAGGAAATGTTTGGTCATAGGCCATCTTGTTCAGTGTTTCGAACGAACCACCGGGGACAGGCAGCCAGAGATGGCCACTGGAGTTGGCCAAAATACCAAACTCATGCACTGCGTTCCTGGCTATTTCGGACAGCACTCGAACGTCATCTTGCAGCACAAAGACATTTTCCGATGAGGACTCAAGTTGGAAAACGCGGCTCAGTGAAGGCGAACTCATAGGTATTTCAGCATTCATACGTGCAACCTGCCAAACAAAACATACAGCATTACTCGAATTCGAGATTCAGAGTTCATAGTAGGCGTAATTCCACAGGAACGATTCACAATGTTCACTCTGAGAAGAAGTACAATCTGTTTTTTTAGATAATGAAAACAAGGTTTCCGGCCTCTGCACCATACAGTGCATACAGCCTGAAAGAAGTATAATATGTGTATGATGCAAAGTTGCAAACTGATAATCACAATGTTGGTCATGTAGAGTCTGCTTGAGACCATAGTTTTATATGCTGTACCTGTTCCTCTCGCTGCAGCCACTGATTTTGCACTTTCAGCCTTTCCAACTCTGTGAAGATCTGGGCCTGTCCTGGTTCATTAGTGCAAGTGGGACAGAAAATGGTCCTCCGTGCCATTTTAAGCCTACTGTTTTCATCCCTCAGCATTTCATTCTCCATTTTCAACCTGTAGTTCTCTTCTTTTCCACTTAGATGCTATTTGTGGCACAAAACAGTTAAGAGAACGGTTAGTAATTTCAAAAGGTTAATAGAGTGAAGCTAGTGGAATGCATAGATACTAACAATGGTAACACTTAGCAGGATTTATGAATGCATAAATAATGACCAATTTTATCATTGAAATTTGCGATGATATAGACCATACCTTTACATATGTTCTCTTGTTCTGGAACCAAAACTTCACTTGAGGCTCCGTAAGTCCTGTCGTCTCACTCAGCTGCTTCCTTTGATTTTCATCAGGGTGTGCACAGATGCTGAAGAAGCTGTTTGTTCAATAACAATAAAGATAAGAGAGATGATAGTATTTTTTTTAAAAAGGGTCAATCGATAGAAAGAGTAATAATTTTGTTTAATTCTTAGAAAGGACTTAAGGAATGCGCAATATTTAACATTAACCCTTTTCAAAATTTATAGTCGCAGAACATATCAAGCAATATGCCTACATCTAGTAGGTTGATTTGCATTTTCAACGAAAAATGTATTACTCTGTTACCATTTTATTTTTTGCACCAAGTGTGGGCAATCAAATTTTAAAATTTTAGCCACAGAAATGCTTCAAAAATTAATTAGTTGCACAAAAAAATATCTAGCAGATTCTTCATCAAAATTATTTCACTATGTTGCATCACATATAACTAGATACAACAACAATCCATGACGAATATTGGAGACATTGCCAACATCCGTGCTACAGCAAATCAAAGAACTAGAAAGGGACATCACTAGGAATCATACCCATCAAGTATTTGTGACTGCTGGCTGGTGAGCCTATGTATACACTTTTTCTTTGCCTGCGGACCGTCTTGGCCATCACTGGGGATCTCTCGACGACTATTCTTGTTGTTGATTGAAATTCTCGAGTCAACCTCATTGGTTCTCAAGGCACCAACACCATTTGTTGCATGTAATTCTTCAGATTGATTGCTTGAACCCTTTTCAGATTTGCCATTCTGGTAAAAGGTTCGATACTTTCAATGCATAATTCTTCCATTCCAGAAGTTAATATTCCAAATGGTTTAATTGAAAGCATAGTGCAAATGCGTGTAGAAGTAATAAAACATGCAAGGCTCTATAATTAAAGCACTGCACATCTTTATTCAGATCCTTTTTCAGTATCTACTATTGGTTCATATCTTTCCAAACATCTATACCTAAACACTATCTGTTAATCTGTACCAGTATAGAAAAGAACTGCCATATGAGTAGGTCACCTCTGTTGATTTGAATGTTTACATGGCAAACAACTTTGATGAAACATGCTGATAATTACATATTCTCACTCGTTTTTTAAAGTATTCCCTTTGGTCTATTTCAAATTACTATATGGCTCCACTCTGAGCAAGAAAGGAAAATCATGGCAATATGCGTTGCCTATCCCCCCACCAAAACAACATTTTTAATGGAACCATTTGTTGGCTGTGGCTTATGAAACTAACATGAAGCTCTTTCCCACACAAGCTAGTGATGCATCCAGTGGCATTTACCCAAACTTTCTGTACTTTCTCTTTTTATTAATATGTTTATGTATGTCTGCATTATTTAATGCTACATAACTCTTAATTGAAGATACCACACAGCTATACTAATCTACTAGCTTCCCCATTTAAATTGCTTGGGTGTTGCTGTGGTGATCATGCACAATTAACTATCTGAACATAGGACCTTCTTAAAATAGTTGAAGGTCTAGGGACCTCAATAAAAATGCAAATAAAATGTTTGGTACTATAATTTTCCAAGATTGCATTTGACTCCAGAAAGAAATGGTTGACTACTGTTCACCTTAAAATGAGCAGGGCCATGCATTCAACTTCTTAAAACCGATATGAGAAATATAGATTTACTATTCAATCCAATATAAAAAATCAGACACTATTTAGATATTTAGAGAAAGAATAGCTTGTGGAAAAGTTAACTAAAAATGAAAATCTTGACTACAAGGATACCGTTCTGCCTTGATCATAGGAAAAAAGCAGTTCAATATAACAATTCTACAAAAACATCAACTTTTTAGAAAAAAACAATTTAAGAATTATTGGATTTAGTACTCAATCGGATAAAAAAAAAAACATAAACCGTTTGGGGATTTAGGAGAAGAATAGCTTGTTGAAAAGTTGGCTAAAATGGGAAATCTTGATTGCAAGGATGCCCATTCTGCTTTGGTCATAGAAAAAAGGCAGTTCAATCTAACAATTCTACAAAAGCATCAACTTTTTAGAAAACATTTAAAAACTATGGATTTAGTATTCAACCAGATATAAAAAGCAAATACCGTTTAGGGATTTTGAAGAAGAATAGCTTGTTGAAAACTTGGCTAAAATGATAAATTCTTAGTACAAAGATGTCCATTAATTATTTAATTTTACTCTTCTTAACGAAAAAAAGAAACCAGTATATAACTTCAACAAAACAAGATAAAATGAGCTAAAGAAACTCAAAGAGAATCAAAGGACTAACTAAGCGAAATCTAAAGAAAATGGAAGGACTAACTAAGCAAAATCTAACATATATACTTCAACATCTCATATGAAAAGGTGATATTGAACAACAAAATTGTTAAATTTGCAACAAACCGATTTTAGCAACAAAATTTGCTCTTATATGTTCATATTTTGTCATAATCTTTATTCCGAGGACAAAAGATACACAACTCTTTTGGAGAACAAACAAGAAAGCATGCAAGAAAAAAAAATTAAGCTAGCTATTATGTAAGAAAATACCGATTTTGAAGAAAGCCCACCACCCATAGCACCACAAAATGCCATGGAAGATGGGCCACCTCCAGCAGGTTGATCTTTTCTCATCTTGAGATTCAAATACAAAACCTTCAAATTGCTCAAGTGTTTGCTTCACCTAGTCTTGCCTAAAGTTTTCGCCTCATCCTTTCGCTTGCCCTCCTCTCTATTTAAAGGCGTTTCCCTTAGAAAAATTATTGATATGTATGGTCCTCACGCTGGCATGGTGTGGTATGTTCACGTTATTTGATTGGTTTCAAAAACTAGTAACGCTCGCCATAGGAGAGAGAAACAAGGTAAAATGATGAAAGAGATCTCAACTTCCTTTTGTGTTTATGCTCATGCTCACAAGTTTATAAAGTGGCCGTGCATGAGAGATACATTGAAACAGAATAATTAATTCTAGCTCAATGTACCCTTGCGTCATGCAATATATTGTATAAATGTACCGAGGAAGATTACAAAGGTGTAAGCAAAAGAAAATGAAAAAATAGATTAGGTGGTGACATCTTGAGTAGAGTTGTAGATGTGCTGTATTTATCTCATACTAGCTGTCTCCCAGCCTATTATAAAGTGCAATAAATACATGGTTAGCAAGATGAAAAATTAATAGTAGGATAATAGAGTAAAAATAAAATAAAATAAAAACAAATTAGAAAACTCACACTATAGGGATATCATTGGACATAAATAGAAACACAATATAAAGATCTCACTAAATGATAGAAATATAAATATTTCACATATCTTCACAAGCACTTCACCGATTTAGCAATTACAACAAGGTATCCAAAAGGTTTGCCCATTGAGTTCAGAAATTCCTCGAGGCAAATACAAAATCAACATAATTAAATTATAGTGCATTCTTTTATAAATACTACACCATTACAACTGCTAGGGAAAAGCAACAGTTGTATGTATGTTGTCTGCATGTAGTATTTTCACAGTTTCAAGTGTTGGAATCTTGGAGATGAATAACAAGAAACAAACTTAGACTGTGACCGAGAAACTTGCATAAATTTTCATCAACTATTTAAATTTCCTTACCCATACATGTTCGTACTATTTACCAAACAGGGACACACTATCAAACCTAATATAAATGATTTTGTTCGACATAATTTAACCTATATGCATATTGGGCTAGTCCATATATGACCCGTGGGGTTGCTTTATTGGGCTGTTAAGGCCGCTAAAGCAACCATAATGATCATTCCAGGTTTTCATTGAGTGATTTATGTATGATTTTTTTTTATATATTTTCAAGAATATATGTCCATTTGACAAAATTGCATGTGTAGGCTACTGTCGCCCGTTCAACAGGCGAGAACTTGTGGGACCTAGCACTTAGTGCATTTAATAACTAGAGAGATGAACATCTCACCCGTTCAATGGGTGAGAACTTGGTCTCACCCGCTGAATGGACGAGACCTTCATCTCATCCGATGAATGGGCGACATCTTTATTAATATACAGTAGAATAGGCATATGTATAATTGTTTTTTTTCTAATATAACTTTTGTATACAGCAATTTGAAAAATATTGCACATTCATTCGGTGAAAATGCTAGTTGTTAAGGATATAATTTGTCAAACAATAGGAGTTGTGAAGCAAAATGATCATATAACCCGACACGGAGGTTACATATGCTGATAAACATTACGTGGGATATGGGGTTTATCATCGCCGCGCAAATGGACCCTAACCATAAAAAGATGATGACAAGAAACGTTGGCATGCATGATACGCGTAAAGACTAACTTAATAGCGTGTCACTGCTAAACCTAAAATACCTTAGGGAATGAAAATAGGTTGGGTTATAATATTTGCTCTCTACTGAGTGCACCTACGATATTTACCCTTTGGCAGGGCATCAGGGCACTTCGCCTTAGCACGACGGGTTCTCTCCCACTTCCTTTCCCTCTCTGCTTTGCGTGCTTCAGCCGCAGCGCGCTCTATTGCTACCTTCCTCATGTGCTCCTTCTCCTGACGCTTGAGCCATAGTTCCTCTTGCTGTTGCTCATATTTCTGGCGTTCATAAGCTTACCTCCTCCACTGCATGCTCATGTCGAAGGAGTTATTATTGCCTCTCGCGGGAAGGGTGGTTCAACTAGTGCAGACCCTTGAGTTTGTTACCACCAGTGTATTCCACTTAAGGCATTCATGTGTTGTATGCTACGTGTACCGTACTATCATTGTTGCAGTTTATGTGGATGTTGTCAATTCAGTATGACTAGAAGAAATGTATCTTGAATGTAGTAGTGGTAGGGTTTATAATGCAAATGGTTTTGATCTAGAAAGTTGCAAGCCAACGATAATTGCCTGATAGGATGGCACCCCTACCCTGGCCCCTACCTCTAGCATGCTTCCGCCTACGTGCTAACGTTGGTTTTCACCTTAATGCAGAGTAGGTTTCAGAAACTATATTGTTGTCAGTGGTACCCCTAATAGGCCAGTGCAGTCTAGCAAAAAGATTTTTTGGTGCTACCCCTAATAGGCATGTGTAGTCTAGGCATTAGGTTTTTCAGTGCTACTATATCTATCCACTACCATTGAGACTTCTTGTATATAAATAAAACCCAATCTATTCTCTACTCACACATCTCCTAACCTTGAATTGAATCGAGACAATGACATATCCTCATCCTCGCGATGGCCCCATTGATCCATCGCCTCCACACCCCTATTTAGACATCTATGGTAGAGATTACTATGGAAACCACAATACTATTCCTTACTCATTTTGGCCGTCATGTCGGCACAGAGATGACGCTGTAGTTCAAGTTTATGAGCATTTCGGTGATGCAGGCTATCGATTCTTCCGTTGTCCACATTTTAGAGTACGAACAAATAATATTCACTTTCTTTCCTATTGTCTCAACACCATTTACTTATCACATCTATCACTTTTTCTAGATGAATGATTGTGGGTTCTAGTACTAGATTGACCCATGCATAGAACCACACATTCAAGAATACATCGGTCACCTTCACGTTGTCAACAAGAAACTACAGGAACAATTGCACCAAGAGAGAGAGCCATAAACGTCAGAAGATGCTATATCCCGCCTCGCATGGCGGGTTGGAGGAACAACATGGAGTAATATCGACAGAGAATTTCATTTCGTATTTGACTTGTACTATTTTTCATTCGCTAAGGCATTTTAGGTGAAGCGCCGGTACACCACTAAGGGTATGTATATGCCACCGTTCATTCGGTCAACATATTTATTATGATTGTTATGGAATGGTTATTGTACAAGTCAATGGTCTGAATAGAATCATAAAACAAAAACATGATACATGAAAGCTATTATGACAATAACAATAATATAGTACCATGAAAAAATATAATAACATAACACCATAAAACTAACAACGACATAGCTGCCTACAGGTTACGTCCCCTCTTAGGGACGAGGCCTCTGGTCGCATTCATCCTTGGGATCCTGTGCCTCCTCACTCTCACCTAGTTAGTTGAGTACATCAAGTGGTCTGGTGAAATGATCAGCCGCTCAGATTGTCCAGCGGGCGGTGGAGTGGCGTACTTGTCCTGGGAGGGCCGTGTCCTCAGGAGTTGCACGCCAGGTAGCTGCGACACACCGAGCTCGTCGCTCTGTCCAAAGATGAAGTTGTACCCAGGGATCTGAGTAACATCCCTACTAAACAGCTCCATGTAGCTACCCCGCACCTCCACGTCCCGGAGATCGTCGTTCTCTACACATGGAACAACAACAAAAATATGTTAGCATTGATAAATCGTGACTTATGTAACAATTTGTTATGCATAAAATGAGTGTCATATCTTAGCCGGGAACGCGAGAACTTGAAGGACCTGGGTACGCGAAGGAAGGGTGCATCGCCCCACTCGTGGCATAGAAGCGGTCACCACCACTGGTGAAGGGTGGCCTAGACGCTATGATGCCATAGCAAGGGTCACCAGCGCCAGAGAATGAAAACCGAGGCAACATGCTACTGTACTAGGGGTGACTAGCTCCGGTTAAGGACCGCCTTGCCATAGTAGGGGTCGAAGAGGAAGTCGGGGTTGGTGACATCCTCAACGGGTTGACAGCAAAGGTCGGCCATTTCGATGGGTGCGGCAGCTCGATGAAGGTGGCGGACAGGTGTGCTAGGATATGAGCCGACACTCGTGGTCCTATCGTAACTTCCGAGGATGAATTGCAGCTCATCGATCAGAAGACCTTGGCCATGTTCCGGATAATCCATCCAAATGCCGCGCTCATCTCAGCCCTGGGGACCTCGTTGCCACTTTTGAGCCGCAACTTCGATGCACGTGCCTCGACATCAATCTGGTGCAGTATGTTCCTCTGCAAAGGAAAACTTTATTTAATTACACAGTTTTTTTTACAATCTATTATAGTAAATTAGGACTCGCGTAATGTTATTCATACCTCAAGAGAACGAGTTTAGTCCCTATGCGTCATGTACGTGTCACGCATGTCCGCCTCGTGCCGTGGAAGCTCAGCCAATGTGTACGTTACGTAGATCCGCATCCAAGACACGAACCACGATAGGTGCTCCGCGTACACCTCCTCAGAGTGTGACTGATCCTCGTCCACGATGTGCTTAATAGCTTGGTCCTATTCGTCAACCCAATGCTGCACACGCGACGCAAACACGCTCGTAGAATGAGCCCCCCTCTGCATCAACCTGCAAAAACATATATACGTGAAAACATGTGTAGGGTTAGGTCATATGAAAATGTAATTACAGTGTTACACACCTATGTATGTTGATAGGGACCGACCTAGTCACTTGTAGCAGGAATGCCTGGAACTTCCTGAACTACCGCATCACGTGATGAAGTGAGTACTCTTCAATGTAGATATTGAAGACAAGGGCGCAAGTCATGAGCCAGTACTCCCGATCGTGTAAGCAGAGCAACGAAAGTCCTAGCAGAGTGTGTTGATGTACCTCGGTCTCCGTGTACAACCTCCAGCAGACACAATCCATTGTCAGCTTATCGAATTGGTGAACAAAGTCCGGGTACACACGGTGTGCCTGCACACTAGACCAACTCGGCTGTGCAACCAAACTAAGTTAGAGAAAAAAAGGAAGTAATGAACATATATGTACACAAGTAGCATAACACTTACCCTATGTCTGCACCATAAGGACCCCGTGGTCTAGCCATTGACGCCATCCATAGCAAACTGGTACAAGCTATGATCGACAATGGGCCTGCCGATGATGACATGCTCATACAAACACATTTGAAGCAACAGGGAACACCTGATGAGGATCACATTGATGTCAGTTTTCGTGCAGCCATCGCATAGGCCGCTAGCACAACTAAAGCCCAGCTATACTACAGGACATCCCCTGGCTCGGTGTCCACAAACTCTCTGGCGTAGGGGATCATGCTCCTCAAGATCGTATTATCCTAGGTCTCGATGAACATGACCCACCCAGACAACCACAGGAGGTACGCCCCCAGGTGGCGGGAGACGTCCTCGTCATCAGCCTGTGGGTGGATGTTGTCCACCTATAAAAAAGGAACAAGTACCAATATCTTAATCATTAGTAACGTAAGGGAGATGAGAATACAGTACAAAATATACGTACAACAAATTGAATGAGAAAGGCCTTCGTCGGGCCGTGCTTCTCGGTCCCTGGAGAAGGCCTAAACAGGGGCTGCGACGAGGGCCTTGTTGTGGCTGAATTACGTCGCCACCTCCAAGGCCCCCGCCAACGCATCCACCTACACCTGTCAGCATAGTGAAAGTAGGCCAGCAGCATGCAACCTACAAACATAATACAATTAGAGACGAATACCGATAAAAATAGGTATGAAACGTTAAATTCAAAATAGACATACCTCGGGATCTAGCGCTCGTCAATCCTCATGAGCTCATCCGGCACATGATTTCATAGTACCGGGAGCTCCTCAGCATGCACCGTGGTGCGATACAAACGGTGCCTAACATCGAGCTCAGGGTCAAGCAGCTCCAGGTGCATCATGCATGCATATTCATAAGTTATTTACATTTGCATATGCAATACATACACAGAGTAAGATTTATAGGAACTGAATAAGTAAACATTCAACATATAACATGACATAATAGATTGTTCAAATCATACATAAATATGTGAACAAATCACAACCTAGCATGTTACAACCTCGCACATAGTGACAGTCTTAGTACTAAAACAGTAAAGTAAAATGTTGTGTACATGAATATCCATCACACCATGAAGTACAACATTAATCGATCTCAATGAGCCGACGGAGCTGATGACTGATGACCCCGAGGACGTCTCTCATCTACACCAGATCCGGAAGGACCTACTTCCCCAGGGTTCACATTTAGGACACTAACATTGCATTTCTCGTAAGCATATCTTGTTCTATTGCACTTGCTGCATAATTTCACGTGAAACTTAGCTTCTGCTTCATCCATGTCATTACAGAGCCTCGTAGTCTTAGGTCGTCCCTTCTTCTGCTTCATCTTGTCGGGATCAGGGATGAATAGACAATCGGGCCCAGGTTCCTTCGTGAAAGAACCATAAATCTTGAAACTGTAGACCTCATGGTTTTAGGTGTCGAATAGATTCCTTCTTGAAGTACGCAGAGATGTACCTCCGAGTCCTCATACCCATCACACCACATGCCGCAATCATATGGGAGCATGTCTTCTGTAGTAGCATCGGCTTGTAGCAGGTGTAAACACACCTATCATCGAAGATGGTGCACTCATGGATAACTCTCTCACGCTTTCCCACTCTCATTCCTTTATCCCTGCATATAATTTCGAATTTGTGTTGTGCAGTTCCCATGATCTTCACGGGTATATCTTTGCCTTCTCCGCCTTATCTTCTATGTATTTAGTCATCTTCGTCCCATAAATCAGACAAGCATCATTCAGCGTCATGTTCGCTACCGCATAGCGGGCCCTGAAATATTTGCACGTCCCTTAAAGTATGAATTCTACACTCCCCACCAGCGGTAACCCCCTCACACCTTTCATCACCCAGTTGTAAATCTATGCTAAATTTATAGTCATAATGTCGTACCTAGCCCCGTTTGTGTCATAGAGAAGAGCCCACTTCTACTCCGACTCATTCTCAATCCACTCGCTAAATGACCTAGTCCTCCGTGTGATGCCAGCTTCATTGTCTATTGGTATGGACTTAAGAGGTATTGGTTCGTCCTCTGGTCCACTCACGGGCCTCCCTACATGCTCATGTGTTTGCTTCTTCATCAGCTCATCAAGTGTCTTCCAAAGAGCATCAAACTTCCGCTGCTGGTTTTGACCGCACAACCTCTTGAACATGTTCATGAGGTTCTTGTTCTTGAATTGGCAGAAGAAGTTTGCACCTAAATGCCTCATGCACCACCTACTTTGCAGATCTGGCAAAATAAGTCCAATCAAGTCATCATCTATTCCATCTTGTAGATCCTTAATTGCCGCGAGCATCCCAACATGTCGGTCATGTATAAGGCACACGTTCGACTGAGCACCAACAATTATCATCCTCACACAGTATAGGAAACAATACCAACTACTAGTGTTCTCACTCTACATAAATGCGAATGCCAATGATAGAACTTGGTTATTCTTATCAACCCCAATAACAATCAGGATCCGTCCCACATACTTGCCAGTAAAAAAAGTGACGCGGATGCACAGGATACGTCCATAATGCTTGAAAGCTTCGATACATGTTTCTAATGTGAAGAAAGATTGCTTCAAAACGTACTTACCAGGGTTGGACAACAATGAGTATTTATCAATATCGTAATACGTCTCTGGGTTCCTTCGAGCAATGATCTGTAGTAAATATGGTAGATTGTCATATGACGCTTCGTAGGTCCCGAACCTCATCTTAATTGCCTTCCTCAATGCCTTGTTGTAGTTGATAGTGTACTTGTACTCTCCTTAATTTAGCTGATTATGGATGCTGATTCGTAGTTCATGTTGTTCACCATCTGAGCATACATCACATTAGCGACAAAGGCTGAGGTGATGTTCATGTGGCTGGGCTCAAGTTCGTCCATCATGCAAGTATAGTCGACCACAATCGACACCTCCTAATAGTCAACCCACTTCCTCTTGAAGCCGTGCACTCGCCACAAGCAACCTGCCTTCACGTACTTGACATCATATTCCTTCTTATTTGACTTCATAATATAAAACTGTCGTCGAAGCGATGTTGCCCATTGAGTCACTGCATCCTTCGTGGCTTGACTAGTAGGATACCTAGCACCATGGATCTCCTCATTCTGCGTATAATCCCAGGCTACCTGATTTCCCTTATTCACCATAAGATTGTTGAAGTTGGGATTGTTCCAGTCCATGGGAATAGGAGCATCGTCCTTAGGCCACGCCCAACAGCTTCCCTTCGCGGGCGAGATTCCCGTCGTGAAGGGATTCTCGTTCCCTTCAGCGCTCCAACGATTTTCCTTCATGTTTCCCTTCACAACGGGATTTCCAGGGTCATTCCCTTCAAGACAGGATTCTCTCTCCTTTCCCTTCGCGATTCCGCTTGAAGGGAAGCTGTTAGAGAGAAAATAAAGGGAATGGGAACGGGGAAGGAAATTGGGAAGGAAACAAAATGAAGGGAATATGGTTGGGGATGGTCTTATCATCCGAGATGTCATACTTAGGGGATTTTTTAGCCTGAAGATCATCCCGCTTCATCTATTCAATTAGAGAAGGGATCGTTCCCCCTCATCTACCTCACTGGTCGGTTTAGTCAAATACTCTGATGAATGTGTACCATCCAGATCAACGTCATCCTCATCACCCTCCTCCGTGTATCCCCCACCCAGCATATCCCTCACTGCCTCCTTATTCTTCCAATGCACAAGCAACATAGGAGGCCAACCTCTATGCACAACATCCTGCAGGTACCTCTTCCACACCGAACCTTCTCAAAGCGGGTACACCTCTCAGTACACACCATCTCTCACTCGGTTGTCCACCATGCTAATGGTCATCTCTTGGATCTCGGGGTCTATTTTGATACCCCACATCAATCAGGCGTACAAGTGTCTAATATTTTTTGCATAGGTCTCGAGATACCCTTATCCATTGAGTGAAATGCGGACAGTACTACACTATATCTAAATCATACATCTATTACCTAACATATGTCTAAATACTACATATATTTACTACAAAATGCGTATAAAAAGGATCTAATCGCTAAACTATATCTAACCCTAATTTTAAAACTAGTTCTACATTCTAGTCTACGTCTAGTAGCTATCCTACTATGTTTATAAAAAATTCTATATCTAGCATCTAACTTATGTCAAAACCTAACCGGTGGCTATCCTACCAAGTTTATAAAAAAGTCAGAGAAACAACATACCTCTTTCCTCCGGTAGGCTTCGCCGCACAATTTCCCCCTCTTCCCTCCCTTATCTACTCTCCTCTCGGCTGTGTTGATGTGAAATAAGCGGCTAACGTCAGCGGGATTGGCGTGACTAGATTAAATACTCAAAAGATATCGCCTATTCAACGAACGAGATCTTTTGGGTGGGTCCACCTCGTGCCGTAGCCACAAAGGCCTCGCCCATTCAGCAGGCGAGACCTTGGTCTCGCCTACTAAACGGGCGAGATGTTCCTCTCTCCGGTTATTTAATGCACTGAGTGTTAAGGTCTATAAATTCTCATCTATTGAACAGACGATATCTTGTTTTCGCCTGTTGAACGGACGATGGTAAATCTACCCATGCAATTTTTTCAAATAGGCATTTATTCTTGAATATATATATATATATATAGGAAAACTAGTATGTACTCCTGGGTGTATGTACTCCCACCTCTCATATACCACTTTTACACGTGTGTTATACTTCTTTATCACTTTAAATATACTTCATTAGTAATTATAAGATACTACAATACAAATCCTACGAAATTTTTTATGAAATTCCATGATTTTTATCATAATTTGCGTATATACTTCTTTTATATTTTTTTTCATACAACTCATATTGGAGTATCTTAGAATTAGTATTAGAGTATACTAAAAATGATAAAAGAGTATAAAATGTTTGTTTAGGTGGTATATTGCATGTGGGAGTACATACTCCTAGGAGTATAGAATAGGTGTCCTATATATATATATATATATATATAATTCATTGATGTACATCGTTTCATTTGAGCCGGCTGTTGGAGGGCTGGGACAACTATAGTAGGTGGACTATGCCGCTAAAGAAAGCGTTCCAGCCTTTCCGAAATTTGTATTGGATATCGGGCTCGCTTTTAAGACTAGGAAAGACAAACTGGTTGGTCTATGCCGAACTCTTTTTTTTAGAACGCACAAAAGCTTTACATATGCCCAACTCATTGATCTTTACATTTTTTTTTTCTGCGATAAATAGCATGACTTCTGGAAATGGACCTAAACATCTTCTGTTGCCTTTTTTTAAAAAATAGACGAGGGGAACAATTGCGACCGTGCAAGCATGAAATTGGACTAAATCCGCATTTCCAGCAGCATTGAATCAATAAAACAGTACATACATTCCAGCAACATTTGATACATCACATTAAGAACAAACTTCAATCAAATCAATCGGTACACATCGATAATTCAGGCAAGTAAAGCAGCCGTGTCAGCCTCCATCCACATGCGCGCGCGCATGACCATTTTAAACAAAATGTACATATCAAACAAGTGCGTAGAACAACGCTCCAATGGAAAGCGCGGCCATGCCGGCAACACCTGCAGCCTTCGGGGCCGCGGCATTCGGCCGCGGGTGCGCCGTCGGCGAGATCTCGATGCCAATGGGCGGCGGCGGGGACGACGGCGAGAACGGGCTGGCCGGCTCCGTGCCGTTGCCGGCCACCGCGCGCTCCGCCATGACCACGACGATCAGCTTCTCGTTGCGGTTGCAGTTGTCCTTGTTGCCGCTGATGAAGTAGAAAGGGCCGGAGCGGGTGAAGGTGAACACGGTGTTGCCGTCGGCGAACGTGTCGATCGGCGCGCTCGTGTCGCAGGCGTCGTACGCCTTCTTGTCGACGAGCAGCACCGAGTCGTTGCCGGGTTGGTAAGAGAACGCTGCGTGCAACAGGGAAAAGTTAATCCACAATGATCAGTGAGGCTAATCGAAATTGGAAAATAAATTTCAGTTTTTAACAGCGCGTGTTTTACTTTCTACCGTCGCAGTAAACTGGACGGTGAAGCGGTATCATTAGCCAATTACTGGCACCATTAGCACTGCAATTAACACAGTTTGATGTTTACACTAGAAGATTGCGTCATGCCAATGTATGGACCAAAGAACGGGAGGACCACAGTAAAATGCGGAGGATATGTTGCATTTAAAGTATGCATGCAGCCCAAGCGAACGCCATTCCATCTTGCATCTTGTCTCTCTCAGTCGAGCCACCGAATTCAATTCTAGGAAGCTTTATGGAGCCCCACCCCCGGTTTCAGCGATGCAGTTGGGAGATAGGGATAGAAATACGTAAGCGCATTATATATATATATATATATATATATATATATATATATATATATATATATATATATATATATATATATATATATATATATATATATATATATATATATATATATATACATCCGCAGCATTTCAAAATGTATTCGAAAGAAAGTGTATGTATCCCGGAAGTCAAATGTGAGAATTGTCACAAGTGGACAACAACAATGCAGTCCACA
This sequence comes from Phragmites australis, assembly GCF_958298935.1. NCBI lineage: Eukaryota > Viridiplantae > Streptophyta > Magnoliopsida > Poales > Poaceae > Phragmites > Phragmites australis. The sequence goes on along the minus strand of NC_084921.1, from coordinate 45,665,784 downwards.
GGACGATTGCATCCCCTATCGTCCTACAGACGTGCATGCGAACCAGTGCAGACACAGGTGGACAACCATATAGAAATCGCATGCAAACGGACGCGCCATGGCAGCCCAATGTCGCAATGAATACCAACCAGCGTATCCGACTCTGAAAGAGAAGGCAAGATGCAAGCACATTTAAGCCTGGTCACTGCATATCCTAGCCTCTCGCTGTGTGACCAACCGACCATGAACTGGATACCCACTCGTTCAATCTAGTGGAGCAGTAGCCACACTCACCGATGGCGTCACCGACTCGGAACCGGTTGCGCTGCGCCCACGCGTTGTACGCGCTGGTGTTGCCGCCGCTGGGCTCGGCCGGCACGCGCCATTCGCCCGTGCCGCCCGCCTTGAACACGAACGCGGACGCGGTGGACGATACCGACGCGGCCACCAGGCACGCCAGGAACAGGCAGCTCCGCCCGTGCGCCATCGAGCCGGGTACCAAAAAAACTGCGCGCAAGCAAAGACTAGCGAGCGTTGGCTCGTGCCGGGTTGGGTTGGGTTACCGATCGGGTAGGTGGCTAGCGCTGGATTGATCGACCAGGCGGTTCGGGGTCGACATGGTTATAAACGCGTAGAAAGTCATCATGGCACGGTTCTTTTCGTAACAGTCAGGGAACGTGAGCGCTGAGAAGTGGTATATTTGCGCGCTTTATGCTCTGACAGCTCTATATACGCGCCATGATGCATGGTGTGAACCTGTTTTATTTTTGTTTTGCTGGCAAGGGAGCATTTTCGAAGCTATACTTTGCTTCGTACAATGGTGAGGAATATTCATGCCTTACGGGCGAATTTTTCTATTTTTTAAAATCAAAAAGTTGTAAATATATGTGTTCGTTTTGAAATTTTGTAAATCTAGACTTATGTCGTCCGCTGGAAGTGCGATAGAAATCTGCCATCCATTGAACAGGTGACATGTCGATGTGGCATGCCAGCATGGATATGCATGGCAACCAGCAAACGGGCGGCATGTAGATATATTTTTCAAATTTTTGTTTTCCAGAAATATAAAATGATTAGTGAGATATTATTGAGTAATTGGCCACTAAAAGAGAAAATGTAATTGCACTTAATTTTTTATAAACATCATCATTTTCAGGCATGAGGCTTTTTCAGATATAGACTTTTAAGATATAGATTTTTCATATAACATTACCGCTCTAGACCGAGGAATCAATTCCTTTCCCAACTATTTTTTTAGACTTAGTCCATAATCACCATAGATTTTATGTATAAATAGGAGTTGCCGCCGTAGGGCTCACCCAGACCAGTGTAAGATGGCATGGAGGAGTTGCTGCCGTAGGGCTCAGCATCCGTCAGACGTAGTGGCGGCATAATCAAGCCGTCAGAGCAATGGCGATTGTCGTAGCGGAGGGGCAAGAGGGCCAAACAGGAGTCGATCGAGTAGCATGTGGTCAGAAAGCAATGTCCTCAATGGACCTATAACAGAACATCTTCATGATCTTCTATGCCTTCTTGTAGATCATGTGGAACACCGCAATTATCTCGGAGACAGGGACATCTATCCCATTGTCTAGCTGCTCATGGTTAGTGCTGGACTCTACTGAGATTTGGTACACGAGGTCCCTCTGAAAAAATCAGTACTACGAACAAATATTTGTATTGAATATGCGTACCACCAACGACCGAGCCTAGTCCCTGTGCAATGGGAAAGTGCCCCGCATGTGCGTCGTGTGAAGTCAACACCTCGGATGGTGTGTACGTCACCCGAGTCCGCGTCCGAGGCAGAAATTAGGCGAAATACTCTGTTAATGCCTCCTAACTGTGTGACCGGTCCTTATCAAGCATGTCGTCCTCTGCGCTGTCCCAACGCTCTATCCATGTCTCAATACGTGGCACCCACAAGGTAGTAGATGACATATCCTTCTATGACATCATGCAATATTAGTTAATACACCAGATAATGTGCATGACTGAAGATTGAAAACAATGAGTACTACAATTTACCTGTGCACGTGAGCAAGGATGGTCTGGATGGGGGTAAGGGGTAGTGCTGGGACTAACCAAACTGATGCATCACCCAATGCGCCATAGTCCTCCATTAAAATGTCTAAGACGATTGCTCTCCTCGTCAGCTAGAACTTATTGTCCCGTGTGCACAATGAAGAAAGTTCATACGGGGCACGCCTGGCTATGTCCTCGTAGGTGTACGGGGTCCACCTAATATCGCCGGCCAAGAGGTCATCAAACTGAGCTGTGAAGTCCAGGTACGCCCTATGCGTCTGGGAGCTAACCTATGATGGTTGTGTAGAGAAGGCTCATTAGACTCACAAATTAATAGATGCAACATTGTCGTAACAAATATCTTACCTATCATCGACACCACAATAAACCTATGGTGGGTCCGTCCACGTCGTATGGCTCCATGTCGTAGAGGTTATGGCCCACTACTGGTCAGCCAATGGCGAACCACTCGTAGAAGAAGCAGGCTACTACTGAAGATGGCGTTTGAAGGCATCTTCGTGCAAACATCGCATAGACCCCTGTAGCTCGCGGCTAGCATAGCGGAAGCCTAACTGTACTGGGGGACCTCTCCTAGTTCGGCGTCGGCTATCTCCGTGTCATACAGGATCAAGATCTTTGAGATTGAGTTACCATGGGTAGTGGTTGTTGGGGGTCATCATTAAGGACCCCTAACGCCTCTGGCCCCACTAGCCTACGGCCTTTGAATCCTGGATCTCTAAAGTCCCTTTAGGTCTCTAGGCTCAAAGGCTCTCTGGAGCCCCTACCCCCTAAAGCCTGGGCGGGCTCTTGAAAGTGCATCTAGCCCCTATGTGTGGTTTTGGTAATTAATGACAATACCTATGGACTAACAATAGTGTTGAGTTTGTTAGTAGGTTGTTCCATAGGTGATGCATGGATGAGAGATATCCATGAGTTCTAGGTAAATGGGGAGATTGAAAATGCATCAAGATGAATAAGCTCTAGGTGATGCTCGGGTAAGTGATGACAATGCCTATAGACTAACAATCATATTGAGAATTGTTATTAGGTTATTCCATAGGAGATGCATAAATGATGAAGTATGGATTCTTTAAGAAATGCCATGAGTTCAAAGAATTATATCAAAAGTCATTGAGATTCTAGTGATGCTCATAAGAAGAAGAAGAAGCTAAATAAGATTAGCAATAAGCTTGAAGGCTAAGTTACTTGTGGAGATCAAGTAACTAAAGGTATGACTTGTCAATAGAGTTTTATGGACTAACCCATATGATATGTGTTTAAGAATGAGTGGGGTTATGTTCTATATGAAGATTTGACAATATTCATGAAGGCTAATAAGTTACTTATGGAGATCAAGTAACTTAAGGTATAAAAGTTGTTATTTAGGTTTTATGGACTAACCTATGTGCTTTGTGCTTGAGAGTGAGTTGGGGTTAGGATCCATAAGAAGGCATAAGTTGAATTGAAATTATATGTGCCAAGAGTGAAGAACAAGAGTGGGCTCCATATTTGATAAAATGAATTCCTTGAAGATGTCGAATACGAAGGGCAAGCAAGACTCGGCTGCGATGGACCATCCGTGGTGAAGGGCAAGCAAATAGCTTGACGCCGAAGGACCAAGGCAGTGGTGAAGAGCGAGTGAAGGCTTTGCGCCGATGGACCATGCGAGGCCATGGGAAGCTATGGATGATTCACATCAATCATATGAAGAATCAAGAAGAGATGGAGTGAAGAATATATGAAAGTTGGCAACCCTCAAGGTTTGAAAGAAAGAAGCGGTACTTGAAAGTTTTCAAATGCTCAAAGTGGTTCACATATGTTTTATCTTTGAAATTGAGTCTAGGTATGCCGCACTATTAAGAGGGATGCAACGTGAGCTAATTATCGTGTCTCAGTGCTCAAGAGTTTCTAACCAAACCCAAAGTGAGAGTTTCTTGTTAAGAGTCCGGAGCGGAAAGTGTGGAAGTGTCCAAAATGGGTTTTGGAGTGTTCCTAGTTTGATCCTATGTGTTTTAGGTCATGAATTAAGTTGTGATGTGTAGCCCTCTGAATAATCTTTCCATAGAGTCCAAAATCGTCGAAATCGGACTCCGGGATCAAAAGTTATCGCCATTTTTCGGAGGTCAACTGTGCTGTACTCGGAGACTCCGGTGAAGACCGAATTCTCCGGTACCTGAAGTGGCCGGAGACTCCGGTGTAGACCAGATACTCCGGTAGAGTCCAGAAAAGAGCCTAACGACTAGTTTTTTGAAGTGGGCTATTTATACCCCACTCACCCCATCCTTTGTGGCTGCTACAAGGGCACGAAAAAAACATCCTCTAGAGCCAAAAGAACTCCTTCCCACTCCAATCTAGTGTGTAATTTGAGAAGAAAAGAGAGTTGGGTTGTGAGATTGGGAGATTGAGTGCATGTGAGCTAAAATCCAATATTGAGCACTTGAGTTCTTGACAAGAAATTCTTGAAGCGTTTGTTACTCTTGGAGGTGAAGCCTCCTAGCCGGCTAGGTGTCGCCGGTGAGCTCCCGTGCTTGTGGTGAGCTGCGAGAAAGTTTGTGAAGGGCTCGATTTCGCCTCTGCAAGGGAAGAAATCAAGAGTGGATCGAGGAAAGCGGTTTAAGAGACCCGGCTCATTGGAGCTTCCTCAACAGAGACGTAGGATTCACGGTGGTGAATCCGAACTTCGGGAAACAAATCTTGTGTCTCCTCTCTTGTTTCTTTACTTTTGAGTTCTTATTCAAATCTTTGTGTATATTGCTCGATCTACTTGTTTGTGTGTATTTGAGTGTAGGTTCTCCGTGGATCTACTTGGAATCATCTTCGGGAACATACGACATCACTTGGTTTGAGCTAGAACTCTCTACCCATCTTTTTTATTCAGTTTCGGGCTCTGTTCTGTACAAAAACCGGAGAATCCAGACTTCACCGGAGTTTCCGGACCTGTACAACCCAGAGACTCCTGTCTTCGCCGGAGTATCCGGATAAACAGTAATTTCAGGCATATAAACAGTGTTTTCAGCCTTTTTCAATTTAAGTTTTATTGCATATCGCTTGCTAGAATTGAATAATTTTGTCACCTTAGGATTGTAATTTCCACACTTATTTAGGGTGATTGTGCACTAGTTGAGCCTAGAATATTTAGGTTTTTCACTTGTGAAAAACCCGTTAGTTTATATTCCGCTGCAAGTTTAGGCCAACGGTAAAAGGGGATGAATTTTTGTAAAAACGCCTATTCATCCCCCCAAATGTGATGAAGAAGAACTTCTTCCGGAGACGTCATTTGTGGAATGCTCTACTTCATCATCACACCATGAAGAGCACCAAATGACTTTCTCCTTTGTCCAAGAGAATGTCACTCTGTCATCCACTTCACCAACATTTAACAACGAGCAAGGTAATGAAATGGTGAGTGTGATAAGTGAGTGTCCAATCCCTCCTTTGGACTTTAACAACACTTGTAATGAGCTTTTTATTTCTAGTAGTATTGTTAACCCTTGTATATCATCTAGTGCAAGAATGCCTATTTATCATGATGATATGGTTCTTTATCCTCATAGCGATGCATCTATTTTCACTAGTACTTGTGAGACTAACATTTTGAAGGAAATAGAAGTCTATGAGAGACAAAGCCTAGGTGGAGAAGCTACAACAAAAATCAACAAGAAAGCTTCATCTAGCAGAAGATCAAGGACAAGTCAAGCTTGCTATATTTGTCACCAACAAGGACATTATAGTATGGATTGTCCTCAACTTGGAAGTGAAGCATCCACTTCTCCAAGGTGATCATCCTCTCACATCGATTCTCCATTGTGTCTTATGGTAAAAGGTAAAAGGAAATCGGTAAGTGAGATTAATAATGCTAAAGCTAGTTCTAGTGCTAGTAATAGTGATGAGCTCGGGTTTGATCTTTTGAGCAAAAGGAATATGTCTAAAATGATCAAGCTCATGACCACCATAGAAGGCTTAGAAGAAAGCCTTGAGACACAAGAGGAATTCCGCATTGAGAAAATAGAAGAGCTTAAGGCCTTAAATGTGAAATATGAAAAACTTCAAGAATCCCATAATTCGTTGTCTAATCTTTATGGGATCATAAAGTTAAGCATATTTCTTTGATTGATAAATTAGATATTATGCCTCTAGTGGATTTAGAAAAATAATATCATAATTACAATGTTTTATCTAAGGACAAATCCACTATTTCTCCTATTGATAATGCTTGTGCTACTAACTCTAATTCTTTTGTAGCACATTCGGAGAAAGAAAATATTGAGCTAAAGGCTCAACTTGAAGAGCTCACGAGCAAGCATGTGGCTTTGCAAGAAAATCATGATGAGCTTATATACTCTTATGAAAATCTTGTGGACTCACATACCATGCTAGAAATAGCTCATGAGGTTGTGGTAACAATGGTAAAATCCTACAAACCTCATATGGACATTAGCACACATTATTTGCATAATGTAGATTTAACATGTGCTAGTTCTAGCAATCCATTTAATGTCAATTCTATATCCAATGATGAATTGCCTACTAATCTTTGTTGCTCTAAAGCTAATATTTTCCCTAGTGTTGCTTGTAATATTGATAGCAAAGGAAAAAGTAAGAAGCACAAAGATTGTGGACTTGATGCAAAATCCAACAAGAAGAACAAGTCCAATAATGTCAAGACCAAGGGGCAAAATCAAAATAAGATCAAGACTCTCATCACTTGCTTCATGTGCAAGAAAGAGGGCCACCATATGAGAGATTGCCCTTTGAAGAAAGTAGAAAAGAAGATGAGCCAAGTTAAGAAGATGGCTCATATCAAGTGCTCAAGCATGGGACACTATGCCTCTATGTGTTCCAACAAGGTTGATGACAAGACCACACTTCCAAAGAAGAAAACAAGAAGAAGCAAGAGGAAGTGTTATGGATGCAATGAGAAGAGACATGAAATTGCATCATGCCCCTACATAAAGAATGAAGGTCTTATGTCATCAAGGAAGAGGTTCACCAGCAAGAAGCAAGATGAGAAGGCATCTTGCAAGTACACTTGCCGGGCCAATGGACATATTGGTAAAAATTATCCCATTGGTAACATTCCTAAGCCTAACTCATTCAATAATAATCAATATTTACCTAGGAATGTTAAGAGTGGTACTTATGTTACTAAGGTGACTAGTTCACCTCATGACAATGTAAAGGTCATTTGGGTGCCTAAGTCTCTCGTGACTAAACTTAAAGGGCCCAATATGGTTTGGGTACCACAAAGTGCTTAATGTGCTAAATAGGTACTTGGAGATGTATTGAAGACTTGGCTTACTTGAGAAGAACTATATTGAATATCTCATCTCAAGACTCTTTCAAATTGGGCTTTCTCATGATATTTGGAAAGAAGTGCCAAGAGTGTGGATTATTGCTTTATTTCAATCTTCAATGACATCTCGGTAACAAGTATCTAATTTGAGCTATCTAGCCACTTAGCTTAGCATAGGTGCAAATATTCACAATTTTTCATAGTCGTGAGCACTTGAATGTGGCTAGGTAAAATTTGAGCAAAATTTATATTTTGTGCAATATGATATTTTTAACGGCTCTCTAGTAGAGCAAGATCTTGTTAATATTGTAGGTAATGGATACTTGGTGATGGCTATGAAAAATGAACTCAATCACATCACAAGAAATGAAGTGAGAAGAATAAAGCAAATTCACATCTTGTGGTAATCTACACTATCTCATGGTTGTAAGTTCATTCTTAGCACAAATATTTCCTTTGTAAATTCCTTTTGTGCCTTAACTCAAAATATAGGGTAAACTCTTCTATATTCTTAAATGAACTAAGTACAAGTAATTCAAGTAATTGGATGCACATATATATAGGGAGCTCATCCTATGTTTTGTGCTTTGAGACTAATATTTCTTCAATTAAAATTTGTATTTAGTCTCTTGGTAAAATGGAGGGCATTGGAGACTTGGCTAATTATTTAAAGATTTATCTAATTGATTAAAGAGTCAAGTTTTGTGGAATTATATTTATTATTACCCAATGTCACTCTATGAAGGTAACTCTCTATCACAATGTCTTAAATTCATATTCTTGTTCATTGTGTTAGATTTATTATTCTACACTTTTTGTGGAAGTTTCTACCTCTTTGCATATGTAGGTTATGTATCTATGCTTGTTTAGAGCTTATGCTTATGCTAGCATGTGTAGATTTTATTGCAATCTTGCCATGCTTACTCGTTTCATATTTATACATATCTTGATTGCTTGCTAAGTGTGCTATGAATTTGTTTCTAGTGCATCTAGCTTTTCCTGCCAATTAGTATGTGTAAGTCATATAACTAGTATGTGTAGGATGCATTGCACTTTCATGTGTTGATAGTAGTTTTAGGGTCTTATTTGATCTTATTCGTCTTATTGAATTCTATCTGACTCTCTTTTGGAGATATTAATGGATTATCACATTATAGGGGAGTACTATGCTTTATGCATCTTAAATACCCATTATTTGTGAACATTTGAGCAATACCATTTAGAATTGATATTATTGTTTATCTAGAATTGAATATCTTGCTAAAATTGAATAATTTTTGTCACCTTAGGATTGTAATTTTCACACTTATTTAGGGTGATTGTGCACTAGTTGAGCCTAGCATATTTAAGTTTTTCACTTGTGAAAAACCCGTTAGTTTATATTCCACTGCAAGTTTAGGCCAACGGTAAAAGGAGACAATTTTTTGTAAAAACGCATATTCACCCCCCCTCTAGGCGACATCATTGTCCTTTCAGCTCTTCGGAGCCCATATCCTCCGAAGGATAGAGCAGCCTCCCCGAAGATCGGAGGGTGTGCCATGAGGTCTTGGAAAAAGATCAGCAAGAGGGGGCCGCCAAACATCCTCCGTCTGCAAGGAAGTGATCAAAATTTGGTACCCAAGCAAGTGGAGGCCATCCTAACATCCCAGCGCAAGTGATGGCCGGCCTGATACCCCTGGACAGTGCGGCGCCGTAATAGGCGGACGACCCTGTACGTCGCCCAAAATCTTCGGGTTAGGCCGGAACCTTCGGCCTAACCCTCGATAACGTCTTTGTTACCCTCCGGTCCTTCGTTCACTAAGAAGAATGTATGTAATGATGCAAATAAAAGGGATGCTATGAAAAAGCTACAAAATTTTAATAGAGATGTGGCACTAGGTAATGAACATAATGCAGCAAGAAATACTCGAATAGAAGCATATATGCTCCTGGTATAAATGATTTATTTAAAGTATGTCCAAAAAGGAACTTAATTAAGCTAGCTATTAAGATTAAATAAACTTTAACAATTTAAACATCACTCACATTCCAAAGTATATTTTTCCTAGACAGCACTGATCATAACTTGAATTATCCAAGTGGTTTCATTATTTTAGGATATGGTATTAATTGACTGTGATTTAATTAAGTTGAAACATATTTAACTAATTAATTAATTATCATACATTAATTAATGAGTTCTAACATTTTTAACATGTAGCTCATACTTATACGAAGCTAACACAACTGGTTTCATGATTTTTAAAGTTCGTATGAATAAATTATGAAATTTACAAGCTATCAGTATAAAAAAATTGATGAACAGTATAATCTGGATACTCCAGGTTGAACTCGAACTATCTGGGTTTTGAAGTCTCCGGGTAAACCTCCACGTAGGAGTCTTTGGGTATTTTTGGCTAGGATCATCCAGAATCTCCGGATTAGGCTGGAACCTCCGGGTTGAGCTGGATTGTCCGGGTTTTACTCCAAGGGAGGTGCTCGCTTAATTTTAAATTGAATTGCCCAGAACCTCCGAGTGGTATCTAGATACTCTGGGTTCTAGTAAACTTGAACTTCATTGTGATTTTTCTCGATCGATTCAACGTGCATATGATTACCTATCCCACCTGAACATGTATAAGTACTAATTTAAGGATTTTATACTCAAAATATTCGCTAAACAACACTATTTTTTGGGTAAACTCAACTGAACTCACCCAGACTATTCTGTTCCATCTGGACACTCCAGGTTGTTCCTGAGAGCACTTCAAGAAGCAAATTTTTGGATCGATTTGATTTGCATGTTAAAATCTAACCACATGAACATGCAATAACACTAATACAATGGTTCTAAACCTAATTTACTCTCTACACACTCGGTTCGCTAGCTATCTCATCTATTCTTCTCCTACCAACTACTCCCTAAATATGTCCTCGCTTCGCGATGATCCTCCTATACGCACTATGCTCGGTAGGTGGGTGTGCGTGCTTGTTAAACAGGAAAACATGTTGCCCATTAAAAGAGCAACAAGTCCTTCCAACGGACGATAGGCTACATGTCGCTCTTTCAAATGGTGACAGGAGTTGTCAGTGATCTTAACCGTGGACTAGTCGATCTTTGTAAGGGCGACAAGTCGGTGGCATACAATGTGGATATCATCGTGAAGTAGACCGTTGGAAGCACGCTGACAACTCTGGTCACCTGTTGAAAGACTATGTAAGCCTATATTTATAATTTTTTTTATATATTTGCAATTTTTATAAAAATAAAAAAATAAAAAAAATCTCACCCACCGGTCGTACATCGAGAGGTCGGATTGTCAGGACAGCGACCTCTTTAAATATCATCTCTCCATTTCTGCGCGGCGGAAGCACTGTGGTATGATCAGACCATCGCCGGACAAGCAAGTGCACAGAAATGCTGCAGCCGAGCCCGAGTGATCCAGCCAAGCTTCCGTTTTGCTTTCAGTCGAACGTCAGAAAGCAAGCAGCGTGCTGCTCCCGGGTTGGACGGTTCTATCTAGAACTCTAGTGGTTGTCCAGTCTGAGCCATGTGCACAGGGCATCTCCAATCAGCCGATTTTATAAATCTCGCTCACCCTATTTTTATATATGAAGTATCTTTAAAAATTTCTTTTCTATTTCTCTACATACTCTAAGTGACTTATTAAATATAATTCTCTAAATTCTACTCATATATATTTATTAGTATCTTATAAAAAAATATTTCCAAATCTATATGCCTGAACATTCTTTTGGTTTTGGAATAACCTAACAGCCGAGAAGGTTAAGATATCATTTTGTCACTTTCAAAAAAAAAAAGTTTCAAATTGATGTGCCTGAACATTCTTTTGGTTTTTGACATGGTAGCATATAGCTTTTGACCAAGCGAGGACTAAATTACCATAATTCTTTTTGCTAAAAAGATTTCACATGATTTTTCTACGACTTTCCATTAATATCCAATGACAAACCCCACGAAGTAAAGATTTCTTGCACCATTTACGATCTTGTCGCTGACGAACCTTTTCAGCTACCCCTAGCTCGCTACATATTCCTGCCTAACCAAGAAATTAAATAGAACCAATGCCTTACCAGTGCATCTATCGATCTAGCCGCCGATTAGCCGTCGCATTGCGCAACGCATGCCGAACCTACGGAGCATCCATGTTGGAGAAGAAACGCACGTGCTGCAACCATGCGAAATCACAAAGGTGATCTTATAAACTTGCCAAATCACAAAGGTTCCAAAACACAGTTCATCTGAAAACAAAGATTACCTTGATTTCCCCCAATCTGATGGCGAAACACACGAACCCCAGATTGTGTGAGTCTGGGGATGCTCGGGGGCAAGGCTCCGGATCAGGGACGTGGCACCCGTCTCACCTCTGGTTTGCCTTTCCGTTACCGGCCACTGGCATCCAGGGCGGACGGATGGGGACGATGAGGACACTAACGGGTGAGGTGATAGAGGTGTGGTTGCGGTCCAAGGATACCTGATCTGAAGGATCGAGCCAGCGCGGAAGACGATGGACTCGACCTGCAAAGAATGGATGAGCTCGGGGAGGCATGCTTCGGCGAAGGAGGCCGCTAGAGCTTGACGCCACTGGTCGGATTTGGAGGCAATCGATGGCGCGAAGGACACCTCTGCAGGACGCTCCGGGATGCCGAGCTTGTTTGCCATCCGACGGAAGTGGCGAGTCATGGGGAGATGTAACATCATGAGTTTTTAGCATTTACAGTATAGCAAATTTCATTGCTTTTTTTAAAAACTAATTATTTAAACTAATATAAAATCTAGAAAGTATATATTTGAATATATATATATATATACATGTATATATGTATATATTTAAATATATTATTGTGGCTAAGTATTCTAACGTGTACTGAATTAATTTCTAAATTTAATTTCTGCCATAAGATGATCATATGTGTTCTTAGTTTATTTGTTTTTATTGTTCTTGAGTGGAGATTTAAATTTAAATATCTATTAAGTTCAAATCTAATTCTTAGGTTCAATTCAGTTGAAATCAAAATTCAAATTCAAATAGCCATATTTGAATTTAATCCCAAACCAAATCCATTATTTTCCAGTTCGCGGGTCTATATCTTCTTCCTCTCTAGGCAGCCCATCTCACCCTCTCCTTTCTCCCCGGGCCTAGCTTATCCTTTCCCCTCTGCGTTGACCCAACCCCACTAAACCAGCCCGAAGCACCCTCTCTCTCCCCTCCTCCGCACGCGTGGGCCACGACACGCTCACCAAGCCCAACCAGCGCGCATAGCAGGCCTAGCCGCGCGCTTTCTCTTCCCCTCCTCTCCCACCAACGGGCGAGGCACACTGCTCGGAATCTTCTCCCACCTCCAGCTCTCTCTCTCTCTTTCTTCTTAGCCACGAGGTGTGTGTATCTTTGATGGGTGAGTGTGTGGACTAGATATCTATATAATGAGATTGCTGGCTCGATCTGCCAAGAGCTGAGTGGTACTGAAGGTACACCATATACATTGATAGAGAGAGAGAAGTAAGGTGTAGCCCCTCCTAGTACCGAAGACCCTAGATATACCTTTTTACCTTGTTTAAATTGCTTAAAAGATAACAGTAGAGAATATAACTGGCTATCTGCATAAACTGCTTTACGTTTAAAACTAAATCGTAAAATATTATCCTTAAGTTACCCTTTATGCATATATCAATCTCTTGAAATAGTATAGGACTTGTTGAATACTTTTCGTACTCATTCTTACTGTCTTTAAGATGAGGAGATGGATTCCGACTTCATGGGAGATGAAGGCGCGGATGACAAGTAGATTTAGCGGTCACGTTCACATCCGAGCTACCTATGACTTTGGATTATTTTTCCGATGCTTTTGTTGGCTAGTTAGCTAGATTTGTAATGTACCGTATAATTTAAAGATATTTTGTACTCATATAATCTTAATATCACTATATACTATATATGACTATAATATCACAAATATTATACTATACGTATGATCCTATAGCAACAGCGACCACCAAGCAGCCGCCGCTCAACACTGCTGGCTAGCAATCGTTGCGCTGCACTGATTCATTCTGTGATTGAATTACTGTGATGACAAAAGGGTTCTACTTTGTGCAACAATATAGATTTAGAACAACTGTGTGACTGAGTCAGATTACAAAAGAGGTTCTACGTTCTGAAATTACTTGTGCACAAAAATTACATTGTAAGCCTTAGCAAAAGCAAGCACAACAGCATAGGGTTCATTTGGATAGGTTGTGGCTTCAGAGATGAGAAAGCAGCTATAATTATTGAATTTTATTTGTTGGTTTTTATAATAAATTTTTAGCTTCTCAGCACACTTAAAAGACAATCAAAACTTGATTCTCAGTTTTTAGTTTATTTTAGTCACAGCTACTTCCTTAGCCAGCCAAAAAATACCAGAAACCGAGAACATAAACTAGCTGTTTGGATGGTTTCTAGCTTTTTTTTCAGAAAAAACTAAAAAAAAAACCTATCCAAACAGGGGTAAGTCTGATTAGCTTCCTGGTGAAACAGATGCGGGGGAGCCACCTGCAACATGAAGCAAACTTAGGGATGAGAAGAACAGCTAAGCTTGCTCAATCTTGTGAAGCATATGATAGATTTACCATTAGTAGCTGGTGTAGGTAGTAAACACTCCATCTCTTTTGTTAGATGATCTCTTTTATCTTTTCCCCTGAGACCAGCCATTGAGCATAGAAATCTACAGGAAGTATACACTCCATCTACTATGATTTTGTTGTTATATTGTTTCCTTACATCAAAGCTTACTGTACCACCATAGGTAACGCAGAAATCCCAAGCCTCATCCACACTATTAAATTTCATGCTTGTCCTTGGCATCCAACATAGTGGCTTCTCCATCCTAGAGAACAAGAATAAAACCCAATTCTCATGAATCTGATGTTTGATCTAACTTCTCTTCAGTAGGTTTTGCACCAATTTCCATAGCCAAACGAAATTAAATGATTCAATGAAAGCAAAATGATCTGACTTACTTGTGTGGCTCACAATCCATAGCACCTTTTTACTTTCTTCACATGAATCTTCACATGATGAGAGAGGGGAGAGGAAGAGACTGAGGAAGCCACGGAGGGAGCAGGAAGACTTGCGCCAAAAAGGCTGTGCTTCGCGCTCTTTACTTCCCAGGCGGCCAGGCCACTCTCTTCCTTCTCCTGCTGCTGTATTTTTTATGCGACAAAATCACGGCCATTCAGCTGAGATAGATGGCCAGGAATGGAGTTAATGCCATCTCTGCAGTAATGGTTGTAACCGCAGAGGATCCGAGTCCGGGCGTTTGGCACGAACAGAGACAAGATTAACAACGATGGAGCGAACTGGAGTATCGGGCCAGGATGAGATACACTGCTAACTAGTATGAACATTCATTTTTTTGTGTTGCTGCAGATTTGCTCCCTCATTTGTACGTGTTCATTATTAAACAGTCTCGGTTACAAGCAAACCACACCGATGCAAAAAAAAAAGGTCTTACAAAATTAATGCAACAGAGAACACCGTGTGCATGCAAAGCAGCAACAAGTTTGACAATAAGATGGCAACACAACGACTGGCAACATCATGCATACTTGTCGGCAATTTCAACAAGGCACTTCACCAGCTCTTTCGGCCTGGAGAGCATCACCATGTGGTCTGCGGCTATCTCCTTGACCTCCTCCACCGGGTTGTTCGACACCATCCAGCGCTGGAACCTCTCGACGATGCAATAATCTTCAGTGCAGACGATGTACACCTTACGCACCGAGCCGTACCGGGCATTGGAGTATGGCTGCTGGACTTGCAGGTCCTCCACAAACATCGAACTGACCCTCATCAGAGATCTCCCAAGGGTGAGGTCCTACCAATCAAATGAAACATATCAGCTTGCTTCACAATGATTTGCATTTGGCAAGGCTATATATAGTTTGTCCAAAACGTTTCATTTTTTATTTAGTGTGTATTTTTTTCAAGCTCCACTACGATGCCAGTCATCGAAATACGAGTGGCATATATAGTGATTACTCCATGTTAGAAGAACCGATGTCGAATTTTTCAATCATTCGATCCAAATCTAACGGATCAGGACCGTCCTCTTCCTCCCGATTTTCTTCTTTCTAGAGGTTCTTCTTCCTCTTGATTCCTCCACCTCTATCGCCAACACACCCTCGCCCCCATCCCCTCCTCCTCCTTCTCTGGCAGCTCCCACCACCTGGGCCCGTAGCCACACTAACTTGTCTTTCAACAGGTTGTGGTTGAGTCGCCCCCACTGCCCTCCTAACGCCCACGGCTCTGGTGGTGCCACAGGCCTCACTATACTGTCGCCCATCAACAAGAATTCGCATCTTTACTTGTCATAGAGAAAATCTTGTATCATGATCTAGCAGCGAAATATCATATTTCATAGAAGCCATGACGAAGAATAATTAGAAATAAAATAGCTTACAGCCCCTATGGTATAGCTCTGTGTGCACCAAGCAATCAATTGAAGAAATCCTGTACACTTCGTGTACGCTTAGCAATGAAGTCAGAACCAATCTTCTGGTACGATTCTTATGTGCACCTAGCAAAGATGTTAAATTTTGACTTTTTACGTGAGAGAGCAGGCTTTGGTGTTCTGGGAACTTGAACCTTTTTTTTTTCTTTTCTTCACGTGAGGACGTCTGGGTGTCGGGACTTGTTTCCCGTAGCTGCAAGATGACGAGCTCTTGATTAAAAAAAACTAGCTACAGCTTCAAAGTGTACCTCGGGAATTAATAGGACAGACTCCAAGCAGCAGGAGGCTGCAGCGGACGGTCACGTTGATGCCCGAGCAATGCGTCCGCAGGTGAGAAAAAAAAAAACGACTATTTGACCCCGAGGACGAATCCGGCGTGACAGATGGCAACGAAGAACAGATGCACGCGAATTCGATGAATCCCCCGGCGGCGCGCAGCAACCAAAGACGAAGATCTTTTACGATGTCGAAATCAATTCGGCGAAAACCGAATCAGATGTCGGAGGAAACCGATTTATTTTTTTTCTCGTTTCTCGTGTATTTGACCCGGCTCTGGTACCACTTGTTAGAAATAAAGCACGACAGAATCGAACACGAGACACGATTTTTACGTAAAAAATCTTTTCGGGAAAAAACCACGGGCGCCAATCGACGATCAACACTATATCAGGGATGTGTATAATGCAGGGGATTACAATGAGCGTCTTGGCTCTCGTTGCAGCTTACAAGATATATTTATAGAGATGGACACATACAACTCTAGTCTAATACAGACTGTTCCAGAATATGAGCCGAAGACGTCCCTTATCTAGACTAACAAAAATTCGGATCACAATACAACATTCCAACTGCCAACCCTTGCTTCCCTGTAAGCTCAAGGCATGGTGAACTCTGGCCCCTAACCTCACCCTCAAACTCTAACCTCACCGGAGTCATAGATAATTAGAGTTTGCCAGAGATCGAGAAGATGAGTTAGATCTTGCCGGAGGTCGAGAAGAGGCCAAGAGGATGAAGAGGAAGGGAGAAAAAAAATTGGGTATCAGAAGAGAAAATAATTACCCCGACAAAGCATAGCAATTCCGATATTATATGCATGACGTGTCCGGCTGGCTAGATTTTATCTTCCCTGTACTAGCGAACGTCCCCTTGCGACTTAACTTACGTACACGAAGAAATCAAACTCGCATAGGCAAATATAGGGGTGCGTAACATTACGTACCTCGGGTGAGCACAGCTGGAAGAGCTTCTCTCGTGTGATCCGCGGCCCGAACATCATGGAAGTGGGTAGCTTTCCCTCTGCATCCTGGGGCTTCATCTCCGTGTCCATCCAGTCCAGCCAACCCCCCTCCACGAACTTCATTTCAGAAACCAAAAACGAAGAAAAGACATGATCGAGTAGGACAAATATTATCTCCGTGAAACGCTAGAGTAAAATTTAAGCGAATTGCTAAAGAAGTGCGATTCGGACAAGTAGGCATTGCGCTTCGCAGGTGCTCGAAAAGGACCTGCACGTCACGAAATCGCAGGGAGCAGTCTGACGGATACGTTGCCTCACCTTTTCGAGCACGTGCGACGGCCGCGCCGCGCAGTCGGGCATGAAGGCGCAGAGGAACACGGCGGCGGCGACCTTGTCCGGGAACATCTCGGCGGCCAGGGCCACGTTCACGCCGCCGAGGCTGTGGCCGACGAGCACGACGCGCTCCTCGGGCGGGAGCGAAGCGAGGATGTCCAGCAGCGGCGCGGTGTAGTTGCGGAACGTGGCCACCTCCCGCAGCGGCCTGGGGTCGACGCCCGACGCGGCGAGATCGGGCGTGTCGACGCGGTAGCCCGCGGCGCGGAGCGGCGTGGCCACCTTGAACCAGGACCAGCCGCCGACGCACGCGCCGTGGACCAGGACAATGTGCTTGCAAGCCTTCGCCGCAGCCGCAGGAGCGTCCATTTGTAGAAGGTACACGTGTGTGGGTTCGCTCTCTTCTGCGGCCTGCAGCAGCGCAGCTAAGTCCTGAGGTGGATTTATATCGAAGTGCAAAACTCTACAAGCAAAGCGAAATTTCCAGAACGAGATATGCACATATTGGTTATCTAGATCGTTCATATATTTCGTATACTAATCTTAAAACAAACTAAAAAAAAAGTGCTGAAAAGGGCAAATTTGTAAATGTATATATCAGTGTAGTTATATTCTAGTGTAGTTTTATGATTTTATCAGCCACATTTTTTTTGGATTTTTATGATATGTAAATATTTTGGTTTTTTACGTGTTCATTTTGATAGGATGGATACATTATCTGGTCTTTTAATGTTTTGGTTTTTATGCCTTTTTTCGGAGGGATAATCATATTTTTCGGTTATTTTGTATGATGGGTAAATATTTTGGTTTTGTATACGTTTGTTCCGATAGAATAATCTTTTTTTATCATTTTATGGTTTTTACGAATTGTAAAGCATATGAACACACAAATAACCGGTGTGTGCATACCCGGAGTGAGTTGCATTTTCCCTCTACAAGCGGCTCTCTACGCCATGTAATGTAACGACCAATCCGTAGAAAGAGTAGCCTGCAGAGCTTGTTTATTTGGGAGGATTAGCTTGTATAATCATATCTAATACTGCAAGTCAGCTTTAGGGGATGAAAAGAGATGGCAAAACAAAGTGTATGCAGTAACTTTTTTTAAAGAAAAGTAACTGAAACGAAATGAAATATTAAAGTGGACTTCCAGTATTAAGTTGGCGATGCTGATTGGAATCGAGTGCATCGTATATTAGTATACAATATAGGAAACGCGAGTTCATGGTCAGTAGGGGACTGATTACCAACCGGAGACAACTAAGCTGGGTCCAAGTTGCTAACAACAGATGACCCTTTGTTTATTTTTGCGCAGAAGAACTCCTTTCGCTTAAATGCTAATCGAACAGCGTAGTGCGTACGATGTGAGTTTAATAAATCAACCTCCAAACATCGTTGTTCACTGCAGAAATGGAGATGCCGGCAATGGTCACAAGATAGGTAATGCTTGCATCGAGAAAATGAGAGAGGCGACGGACGAACGATTTGGCTCGCCGTCGTCGGTGCTGCGACGGATCTGTACACCACAGCACCACTGTAAGGGCAGCCTATGTTTGTGGAGCTTCCGGTGACCTAGATTTCACGGTCTGACAGATAAGCACAGGAAATTAAGATGTTAACGGTGTACTTTCGTGCCGGACCTGGATGCTCCGAACGAACCTGTGTCTACACAGGATCTCCCTCTGGAGCCTCTGTCGCCCTTCGTGCTCGTTCCCCAGGTGCCCCTGCGCCTATCCGCAACCTTTCTCCGGATGCTCCGACGTCTGTTCTGCTCTAAACCATTCAACTCCCTCCTGACTCTACTGGGGCATCACGGGCGCTGCTGTCCGTTATGTATGTTATTGCTACCCCCACGATTGATAAAGTGGTGGTTGATTTCATTGGTACCGTAACTACTCAAATAGCACAACCGGTTCAGGCCACGCAGCAGCCGTGACGGCACCCATGGGCCATTGCTCCAAATGATGCTGTGACGGTGTCACTTCCTCGCTGTAATAAGCGGGTCACCGCGCAAACATCGCGTGTCTCCAACCCTATCACCCAAGCGCAAAATGTTCTTACGCGAAGCTTTGGCATCACCTCGGATTCTCAACCGTCGGATGCTGCAGCGGTTGCTGAATACGAGCGCACTTTCGATATGCCGTTATCGGCATCGCACCAGGCTGCCATAAGGGAACTCTTCCGGTGCTCTCCTCCACAGGACACCTCAAGCACTTTGGTGCCGCCTGGGACAACTTAATGGTCTGTGACGTCTAGGTTGCTGGTCGTACTTTTAGTACTATGGATTGTGAAAATATCCTTGTATGGAATGTCTGTGGCCTTAATGCCCGAGCACATCACGATGCTGTTCAAGAAACGATCGATCAAGAACACATCACTTCCTTTGCTTGCAGGAAACTAAGCTTCATGTAATTGACAATGACTTCATATTGGGAATGCTAGGTTCCGCCTTTGATTATTGCTTTCTTCCTGCAATAAGTACTCGGAGTGGAATTCTTGTCGTGTGGCATACGGATATCTGATCGGTTACCAATGTCACTCTCATGGATTACTCTCACACTGTCAAAGTATCCTTGCCGGGGGGGGGGGGAGGGGGATCAACTTGGTGTCGCTTTCCTCCAGGAGCTCCAGGATGTAAGGCAAGGTCGCATTGGTCCGTGGATGGTCTACGACAACTTCAACATGATCTACAGAGGGCAAGACAAGAACAACAATGCTTTGCATCGACGCTCCATGGGTCACTTCCGACGTTTCCTTGACAATCTTGAGCTAAGGAGCTTCATCTCCATGGTCGGCTTTACACATGGAGTAATGAACGCTCGCACCCAACTCTGGAACGCATTGACCACATCTTTGTCTCCCTAGATTAGGAAATCAGTTTCCCTTATCACAGACTATGCTGCCTCTCCACGGACTATTCGGACCATGACCTCCTCCTGATACACACAAATATGAACTCCACCTTCAAGAATCGCTTCCACTTTGAGTCCATCTGGCCACGGTTTCCTGTTTACTTGGACACCATTCGTGAGGCATGGCACTGCCCGCTTGCCAATGCGGATGCATTCCGTTCGTTGGATTACAAGCTTCGCATGACTGCTAAGGCACTAAAACGGTGGAGTAAAAAATTCGTGGGGAGAGGTTCGCTTGCAGTTGGCAGTGGCCAAAGAAGTCATTTACCGCCTCGATCTTGCAATGGACAAGCGGCAACTCTCCACTGATGAGGCTGATCTTCAGAAGGAGCTCAAATTTAAGTGCTTGGGTCTGACATCTTTGGCGCGTTCCATTGCGCACCAGCGATCAAGGGTTCTGTTTCTGGTCGAGGGGGGTGCAAATACCAAATTCTTCCACTTGCCGGCTTGTCACCGCCGGTGCAAAAATTACATTCAATCCTTGCAAGTGTAGGGCATGACTGTAGTAAATGAAAGTGAGAAAGAGGAGGGTGTGTTCAACTACTTTAACGATGTGCTTGGAACACAGAAGGCAAGATCCTCGCGCTTAACTTTCCTTCCATGTGAATTCCAGCTCACAGCCTCACAGAACTTGATGTTTGTTTCTCTGAGTCAGAAATTTGGAAGGTGATTCAAGAGATTCTTGCCGAGAAGGCCCCGGGTCCCGATGGATTTACAGGGTTGTTTTACAAAACAGCCTGGAGCATGATCAAACCAATTATTGTCAAGGCCTTCAACGCCTTCTGGTCGCTTGATAGCCACAACTTCAATCTTGTTAATAATTCGCTGATTATCCTACTGCGAAAGAAGAATGAAGCTCAAGAATTGAAAGATTACCGCCCAATTAGCTTAATCCACAACTTCAGTAAATTATTTACCAAGTCGCTCGCTATGCGTCTCATGCCAAGGTTGCCTCAGCTAGTGCAACTGAATTAATCCACCTTCATTAAAGGTCGCCAAATCCACGACAACTTCAGAGTGGTTCATCTGGGCACCATGCTCCTACACTGCAAGAAGCGCCCTGGTCCGCTGTTGTGGGTGGATATCGCGAAAGCTTTTGACACTGTTTCTCGGGTGTTTCTCTTTGACGTGCTCCATCATCTTGGCTTCTCGCGTCGGTGGATTAACTAAATTGCCATCATTCTCTCGACCGCCAGTACTCGGGTTTTGCTCAATGGTTGTGTTGGGTGCCGCATCTGCCACACCCGCGGACTCCTTCAAGGTGATCCGCTTTCACCGCTTCTGTTCGTGCTCGTGATGGAGTCCCTCAATGCTTTGATCACGCTGGCGAATAAGCTTCAACTCTTCGGATTGGGGGCGCCTGAGATCAGGAATAGAGCCTCACTCTATGCGGATGATTTGGTGATCTTCATCTCTCCTTGTGAGCAGGATCTAGTGCTGACAAAGGCGATTCTTGATGCTTTTGCTGCTGCTTCGGGTCTATACACAAACTTGAACAAATGCCAAGCCTCGCCGATTCGCTGCTCTGATGTAGACTTGGTCCCCATCTAGTGTTTCTTCCAATCTCAAGTGGTCGCCTTCCCGGTTCGGTATCTTGGAATCCCACTATCACTGACGAAGCTTCATAAGTGCGACATCCAACCACTTGTCGCTGTGTTCTTCTTACAAAGGCGACACTTACTGCCATCCCTGTTTTCATGTCCATTTTGACCTGCTTGCCGCCATGGGCAATGAGAGCAATCGACAAACTTTGTCGTGCATTCGTGTGGCGCAGCAGCGCCATGGTGTCTGGCGGGCAGTGCCTTGTTTCCTGGCCCAGAGTTTGCCGCCTGCTCGCTCTTGGAGGATTAGGAATTCTCAACCTCACATACCTCGGCTATGCGCTTTGACTCCGTTGGGAATGGTTGCTCCATGTGGACGGTTCTCGCACCTGGACTTCCCTTCCAGCAAAGGCCGAGAGCACCTTCACCTCAATGTTTCATGCTTCTTGTTTGGTCGATCTCGGCAATGGTGCCAAGCTGTTGTTCTGGATTGAAAAATGGCTGGGAGGAAATTCTATTCAATAGCTCATGCCACATTTGTTCCAGGCTGTTTGTAAGCGCAATGCGCATTCACGCTCGGTGGCTGATGCTTTGCGTGATCGACAGTGGGTGCGCGACATCAAGGGATCGCTGACGGTTGTTGTCCTCTCTGAGTTCCTGCATGTCTGGGACATGGTAGCACAGGTCGAACTAACGGACGCTCTGGACAAGTTCATCTGGCGTTGGAATACCAACCAACAATACTCCTCCTCATCGGCGTACAGGGCCTTCTTCCATGGACAGACCGAGCTAGCTGGGGCGAAGTAGCTATGGAAATCAAAGGCCCCGATAAAATGCAAATTCTTCCTTTGGTTAGCTCTCTACGGTCGCTGCTGGACCAACGATCGCCTACAAAGACATAGTCTGACAAATGATGATTCGTGCTCCTTTTGCGGAGAGGCCGTCGGCCTCTATACAACACCTCCTCACCGGCTATGTCTACAGCCGTGAGGTTTGGTTCAGTCTGCTAAGGACCACGGGTTTCCATCGCCTCATCCCACAGACTGACTTGGAGTTGGTTGACTGGTGGCTCCTGACGCGCAAGCGATTCCCAAAGGACTTCAGACGCGGTTTTAATTCCATCTTCATTCTGGGTTGCTGGTCCCTTTGGAAGGAGCGAAATCGCAGGAGTTTTGATCGCAAAGCAGCATTGACCGGTGATCTGTGCAAAGCAATCCGGGATGAGGGGTGGTGTTGGGTGCAATCCGGTAATAGGTGTCTTGTCGATTTTCTTCAGCGGTAGTGATCGCCATGTTTTGCTTTCTTTCATGTTGTTGCTTCACACCTACTTCTGACCAAATCTATCTGATACATAAAGCCAGATGGAACAGCCACGTTCTACCTGATGGAACTATTTTAGACAATGAGAAATTAAGTGGATACATGTCTTGATTAATACATATGATGAGTCATTGATAATGCTTAAGTTGAGTTAGACTTGGTTAGTATGTGTTTGTTGATATTTGTTCTTATACATGACTAACTTGAGTTGAAAGAGAATGGAATTGGAATGATTTTCTCTGAGTCCAGATGATTTGTTCTCACCGGATTATTCAGTGCCTGGGAAATTAGCTACACCAAATGATCCATTGTAGTGCTGATGCTGACGCCGGAGGTTTTCAGTTTGGTGGCAAAAATTGAAATAGGCATCGGATGGTCCGGTGTTAGCTACTTGTGTTCACCGGACTATTTCTAGCAGAGAAGGATCCAAACTGAGTTTTAGTGAGTTGTACTCACCGGACAGTTCAGTGATGAGCTATGTGAATACCAGAGAGTACACCAGACCTTTTTTTTTGCAGAGAGAAATTTTTCAGTGTATGGGGGACTTTTGTGCACAGGATTGTCTGGTGGTGGACAATGTGCACACCAGAGTATATCACCAAACTAATTCTTGTAGAGAGAAAATTTTCAGTACGAAGAAAGAGCTACACTCACCGGATGGTCCAGTGTTAAGAGAGCGAGCACACCGGAGCATCCGATGTTCACGATTTCTGCATGATGTGCTTTTATTTGAGATTTTTTGTTTTGACCTAACCTGGAGATGGTTTTGGAGTGGGAGAAACATGTTTGTTTGTTTCATAGTGTGTAGGTGATGACTGCAACTTGGCGGTCAACGGCGGGATGATCGGGGTCAAACGGGTGCTTAGTGCCGGACGATCAAGGAGGTCAGGTGAAGTCAAAGGTGATCCTAACAATACACGTGAAGGTCAAGCGAAGCATGAGGTGATTGATGAAGACAGAGTGTTAACAAAATCAAAAGAATGGGATGCCGGTACAAGTTATATGGTGGCTCGATGGATCAAAAGCTGGATAGACTTGCTGGCAACCAAGATCGCAAGACAAAGGGCACATGTCGATATCAGAGCCCTTACTTGAGGCAAAGCAAGTGGCACCTAGTCACGTTTTGAAAAGCATGCTAGGGTTTTGTGGTTTGACCACAAAACTGTGGGAGCACTAGAGGGTCATGTGGCATCATCGCGAGACTTGTGTCGAGGCCAAGCTAAGTCGTGAAGAAACTGTGACCATTCAATAGATGAAGCAAAAAATGGATCAAAATACCCTGATGGAAGGTACTGTATTACCGGTGAGGTGTATTTTGATAAAAGGGAACTTAAGAGCAAAGACACCTCCCTAAACCTATAAATAGAGGGGTAGGACTGCAGATGAAGGTTGAGTCAACCATTTAAGAGCCTAGTGATAGGTTTTAGAGGAAAAGAGATGATAAGCTTAGTCTTTGTGATATGCTAGTGCTTTTGTGAGAGAAATAACTTTGTAATTTATCAAAAATAGGACTGACCGCTGTGCTTAATGAAGATTTTTTTATATGCTCGTGTTCATCTTCTTTTAATCTTCTTCTTTTGGTTCCATTACTTTTCTTACAAGTTTTTTTATTTTCATGTTGGTGTTCTTTTTTGCCTTTAAGTTGCAATCTTTTCACATTGGAAAGTTTTTCTTTCTATTGCTAGAGGCATAAAATTCACATACTCAAATATATGAGAGAGTCTTGAATTTTCTTGTCTCTAGATCATCAACTTTAAGAGTTTCTTTGCCCGATAATTATTATTTTTAGTTTCTTTGCATGTTGAGCTTTCAAGTGCTAAGATAAATAGAATGATCTTAAATGGAATTTAGGTTCATATTTTTTTTGTTGAGTCATATTATCTTGAAACCTTCGTTTTGAACTTTCTCTCTATTTGACATCCGCTTGTACGTTAAACATTAGGTGAACACGAAATAAACCATCTATTTTCACAAAAATTTATAAAGACATCTATTCACCTCTCAACCTGTCTACCTCAGTCCTACAGACAGCAACTTATTCAGTGCTTTTCATCAAAAGGAAAAGAAGACAAAATTGCAACGCACACGATTGACCCTTCAAGTGCCCCTTTTGGTACGTTATTAATCATGTAGCTTGCAGATGACAGGAAGAAAATAAGCCTAGAAATGAAAGAAAGCTCATCGCATGTATGGAACATCACCACAGGGTCAGAGGATGGCTGTTGATTACTTACAATGCTGCAAAAGCGAAGAGGATCTTCCTGGGATCGCGCCACCCCAGAACACGCCGGCTGGCACGACGACGCTTTGCCCCACCTGCTGTTGGCGTCGAGGGGTGGAACTGCTCCCTCGGGCTGCCGTCGACGTGCACAGCCACCGCCTGCTTCTCGTACACGCCCGCCACACCTGTGCATTATTGAGTGATGGACACATACGTGAGGAAGGGTAATCAGATGATACGTGTACAGGCCTACAGGGATCACCACATCAATTTGATGATGAACTTCTATTCAGAACTTAAGTGAACCGAGAGACTCTGCGAGTGTTGTACTGGCAGTACTACTTAATGCTTCCTCGTTGCCGTTGTACTTAATCGCTTCTTACTATTTTCTTTATTTCCAATGCACAGCTCTTTGTACCATTTTAGCAAACAATATAATGATAATCAGATAATGGAATGTTTTTTTATAACAAAACCATTAATAACATTCCTGTGTGACAAGTCTTATGAAAAATTAGAGATCAAAGTCTTTAAAGACCAATCTGAGATCTATTTCAAAATGGAGTTATAGTAACTGATTATTATCGCAAACTCATACGAGACTTGGAAGCATTTTGGTTCGTGGGTCAATTTTAAACCCTTTGATAAGTAGCTTGGATAATTTTAAACTCAAATATTATAACTACTCACTCAAATAAACCAATAAAACCAGGTAATAAAAAGCCATTTTAAACGTATCTTTCTTGACCATAAATTTTTTATTATAACTAGCATTACAATAAAAAAACTAATTATTCTATGTCCTAAAATATCATTAATTAGCATACCAGTTATAGGTATAGGATATTCATCTTTAGAGTAGTTTTATTCAAATCTTTAAAATCAGTGATATCTCGTAACTTACTATTACTTTTCTTTTCAATCAGGACGATGTTAGAAATCCAATCTGCATACCCGCATGATCTAATAAATACCGCTTTCCATAATCGGTATATTTTTTCTTTAATCCGATCATATATATTATGATTAAATTTTCTAAACGGTTATTTATAAGACCTAAATTCTGCTTTGATAGACAACCAATGCTCTAGACTGCTTTGTTCACTGCAGAAATAGAGATGCCGGCGATGGTCACAAGATAGGTAATGCTTGCATCGAGACGACGAGGGAGGCGATGGACGAACGATTTGGCTCGCCGTCGTCGGTGCTGCGACGGATCTGTACACCACAGCACCACTGTCAGCCCAGCCTCTGTTTGTGGAGCTTCCGGTGACCTGGATGTCACAGTCTGACAGATAAGCACAGGAGAAGATGTTAACGGTGTACTACACTGTAGAGTTGACTTGCACGATTATGCACCGATATAAACCATAAAAAATAAGACTCGCGATGAGAGCGTGTCGCATAAATATCTCGACCCTCAAGAACTGCTATCCTACTGCAACTGGGAGGTTCAGGCATGTTTCCCACTCGATTACTAGAGGATTAAAAAGAGAAGCGAGAAAGCTTCTTGTCACCATAAAGCTTCTTGTCATCGTAAAAACAATATAGCCTTATGCGATATCACATAATCCCTGCCCGGAGCAGGTTATACCTGTGTGGATAATGTTTGGCAAATGTTTCTGACCCCTGAAGTGGCATGCATGATGCGTCACCTGATTCTTTTAGCGACAACGTTTCCCATGAGGTACATGCACTTACACAAACTGCCAAGTCGTCGTTTGAATATGGCAAATGGAAATGGTACGGGTATGAGGCTGATACCATCTTCAAAGATCAAAAAATCAAACTGTGCACTTCATCATTTGTTACCACAGATCCAGAGGACAGTTAAATTACAGGCTTGGAAATATATTGCACAGAAAACGAACTAGACATGATCATGTATAACGCAGCTTGGTTTCTCAGAAAACATCGAAGGATAAAATCACCATTTACACGCTTATATATAGGGAACAGACAGTCAGTGATTCAACTGGTAACTGAGCATCTCAAATCGACACATTTATTAGTGCTTAAGCTGTCCAACGCTCCTCAGGAGTAAAATTCTTCCCTTAAAACTCTCTGTAAACCTATCCTGTGTCTATGTACAAACATCTCAAATCATGGTGATATACGCGCTGATGTATGACTGCTACATTATAACATTAGCATCCAGCCATTTCTCAGTTTCTTTTGTACAAACATTAATAATGCTATGGAAAGCAAGACAAAGCAAGGCTATCACTCGCCATCAGCTTGACCTCCTGTCATCTTCCCCATGGAGAGAGTGAAGTAGAGCAGGATCAACGTGCCCACGCTGGACCTATAAATAAAAGGATATGCCAGTAAGTGAAAATGTTGCAACGCGCGGAACCATCTGTTTCGAAGAGTTGTTTCATGTAGCGTGTGAATGGAGGTAACTCAATAACCTGACAAAAAATAAACAATATCTGCGGAGATATGGTTGTACAATTTTTTTTCTCGAACACATATGAGAACTGCCAATTTCCTAATTATCTTTCAATGTTGAGTTTTTGCCATTATATGAGTTTTGTTTATTGTGATCTGATTAATCATTGTTCCAGACTTTCAGAAATGATGCAGCCTTTAGTTGTCTGTGTGCCGTGTACTGCATGTTACGGCTTACACTCTGTACCACAAATGAAAATGCTGGCGACCACAAAAAGAGTCATGATTGCACAACTCTACCGACCCAAGTAATTAAAACCAGGACAGATTCAAAGTTTCAGACCCACCACCCGTCCACCGGCTTTCGTCTTGCCAGGACCAGGACCAAACTGTAGCAAGGGGCCTACGGTGGCAAAGCATTCCTGGTTTCATTCAATGACTTTGAGGCTGGACAATTGCAGCTATAATTCTCTTGACAACGTGGTACATTAACCTAAAACATAACAGGAACTGGACATACGGCATTCATAGAACAACATGCAACTGTATGAATATTAAGTGACTATTTTCTTACCATTAAAAGTATAGATATGAAATTACATTAGCGGTTTTTGTAAAAAGAAAAAGGTTCTCTGTACTGAATTTATGTAAATTATGTTATATAATACTAGCGTTAGGTCAGCACTTACATCTAATTTGATCAGTGTCTACCGATACAAATCGAAGATTGACGTATCTGAGGCATAACATTTCAACAAAATTCCTTAAATGTGTACAACTTACACCTACTTCTGACCAAATCTATCTGATACATAAAGCCAGATGGAACAGCCACGTTCTACCAGATGGAACTATTTTAGACAGCGAGAAATTAAGTGGATAAATGATTTGGTTAATATGTATGTTGAGTTATTGATAATGCTTGAGTTGAATTGGACTTAGTATGTGTTTGTTGATGCTTATTTTTATTCGTGACTAATTTGAGTTGAAAGAGAATGGAATTGGAATGATTTCCTCTGAGTCCAGATGATTTATTCTCACCGGATTATGCGGTGCCTGGTAAATTAGCTTCACCAGATGATCTGGTGTGGTGCTGATCTGGTGTGGTGCTGATACTGATACCGGAAGTTTTCAGTTTGGTGGCAAAATTTGAAATATGCATCGGATGATTCGGTGTTGGTTACTTATGTTTATCGGACTATTTCCAGCAGAGAAGGATCCAAACTAAGTTCTGGTGAGTTGTACTCACCGGATAGTTCGGTGATGAGCTGTGTGAACACCGGAGAGTATATCTGCCGAAAATAGGGCTGGCATCTATGCTTAATGAAGATTATTATTTTTTGTATATACTCATGCTCATCTTCTAATCTCCTTTTGGTTCCCTTATTTTTTTTTTGCAAGTTTTTATATTTTCGTGTTAATTTTCATTTTTGCTTTTAAGCTGCAATCTTTTTACCTTGGAAAGTTATTCTTCATATTTCTGGAGATATAAAATTCATATACTCATGTATATGAAAGTGTCTTGAGTTCCTTTACCTCTAGATCATTAATTTAGAGAGTTTCTTTATCCAATTATCATCTTTTTTAACTTCTTTCTACGTCGAGAGCTTCAAGTGCTAAGATAAATGAAATGATCTTGAATAGAACTTAGGGTTTATATTTCTTTCGTGGAATCGTATTATCTCGAAACCTTCATTTTGAACTTTTTCTCTGTTTAACTTCTGCTTGTGTGTTTGACAAGCATTAGACGAACACACAGTAAACTATCTATTTCACCAAAAATTTATAAAGATATGTATTCATTTCTCTCTAGCTGTCTACCTCAGCCCTACAGACAGCAACTTATTCAGCGCTTTTCATCAATAGGAAAAGAAGACAGCAACAAGGCTCCTAACTGCTGGCCGGGACACACACAAGGCAACAAAAATTGCAACACACACGATTGACCCTTCAAATGACCCTTTTGGTACGTTATTAATCATATAGCTTGCAGATGACAGGAAGAAAATGAGCCTAGAAATGAAAGAAAGCTCATCGCCTGTATGGAACATCACCACAGGGTCAGAGGATGGCTGTTGATTACTTACAATGCTGCAAAAGCGAAGAGGATCTTCCTGGGATCGCGCCACCCCAGAACACGCCGGCTGGCACGACGACGCTTTGCCCCACCTGCTGTTGGCGTCGAGGGGTGGAACTGCTCCCTCGGGCTGCCGTCGACGTGTACAGCCACCGCCTGCTTCTCGTACACGCCCGCCACACCTGTGCATTATTGAGTGATGGACACATACGTGAGGAAGGGTAATCAGATGATACGTGTACAGGCCTACAGGGATCACCACATCAATTTGATGATGAACTTCTATTCAGAACTTAAGTGAACCGAGAGACTCTGCGAGTGTTGTACTGGCAGTACTACTTAATGCTGCCTCGTTGCTGTTGTACTTAATCGCTTTTTACTATTTTCTTTATTTTCAATGCACAGCTCTTTGTACCATTTTAGCAAACAATATAATGACAATCAAATAATGGAATGCTTTTTATAACAAAACCATTAATATACATTCCTGTGTGACAAGTCTAAACATTCTTATGAAAATTTAGAGATCAAAGTCTTTAAAGACCAATCGAGATCTATTTCAAAATGGAGTTATAGTAACTGATTATTGTCGCAAACTCATACGAGACTTGGCAGTATTTTGGTTCATAGGACGGAATGGGACTGTCGGTGAATCAGGAACCGGGGGTCCCCGAACCCCAAGGCCAGGCCAGCAATCCGCCACGTAGTAGCATCCCGCGGAGTCTCCTCCGCAAGGTAAAAAAGATTAAGTCCCGGGAGAGGGCGCTCAGGGCCACAGTCAGTGGTTCCCGAGTACCCAAGTTCCCTGATGATCTGCGAAGTCTAAGTGCCAGGAAGGAAGTGCTCGGGGCTGCGTACAGTGACCCCCGAGCACCCGAGTCCCCCGACGACCAAGAAAGCTAAGTACCGAGAGAAGTGTGCCTGGGACCGCGAGCGGTGGCCCCGTGGGTGCCCAAGTATCCCGAGAACCCACTGAAGGAAGTTCCGGGAGAGAGTGCTCGAGGCCGCGTGCAGCGGCCTCTGAGCACTCGATCCCCCGAGGATCCGTACAAGCGTGCCCGGGAGAGAGTGCTGGGGGGTGAATAGTAGCCCCCGAGCACTCGGTTCCCCGAGGACCAAGGAAGGGCATTCTCGGGAGAGAGTGCTCGGGGAGGTGAACAGTGACCCCCGAGCACTCGGTTCCCCAACGACTCAGAAAGCCCCCTGACAGTGGCCCCCCCAGGGGCCCACTGATGAGGTGTCAGCCAGTCAAAGGCCCAAAGCCGCATTTAAGAGCGCGCATGGCCTGTCACCTCCAACTACTCCCGCCACGCTCTGTGTCAGTTCCTGCCACATTCTGGCAGAAGGGCGTGGGGTCATTAAATGCATGGGTCCCATCCCGCGCCATCCGGCCTGTCTCGGGATAACGTTGTGAGGGCTGAGGCGTTCCGTCTGCCGCACTGCTGTGGCAAGAGAACAAGACAGGGCGGGTACGCCGGGCCGCTCTTCGGCTGCCCGGTGGGCCCTCTCCACGGCGCCCGTTGCTAGTGCATTTATGGTGACGGATGACCGGGCGCGGGGCGCATTTTCCACCCCCGGTCACTTCGCACAGAGGCTATGATGACGCCCTTTCCATTTATGGTGCCTTGGAACTCGTGCCCTCCCGTTCGGGACACGCTACTGCCGGCGGGTATTTAAAGCAGCCGGCAGCACGGACAAAGACAAGCCTTTGAAGTGAACCAATCGCACACAAGTAGACAAGCTCTGAGAGGTTCAATATCGAAACAGACGCAAAAGCTTTGAATCGCTCACAAGTAGACGAGCTCTCAGGCTAAGAAGATCAGAACAGACTTTGAGTAGAGAAGAGAAGAGAAGCCCAAGAGCCCCAAAAGCCAATAGATACACGCAGACCGAAGAAAAAGGAACCTCTGACTCTAGGATAGACAAACATTCTTGTAACCAGCAACATCCTTGAGGGACATTCTCAAGGCATTTATAGTATTCATACAGGAATAGAGTGTTACACCTCCGTATGGCCCGAACCTGTCTAAACACCAGTGCATTTACTTCGTTCCGCACTAGATCATTCCACCCCACCGGCCATCGCATTTATACCCATTTATTTCTCCGGCGAACATATTCAGGATCATACCCCGACTGAATCTCTAAAAAAAGGGTCCATCAGGATCCCTACGACAGGAGTTAACCCTCCGACAGGGACGAAACGAATTTATCATATTTTTGAGCTATTTAGATAAAGAGCAGCTAGATAGAATGATTTAGAATCAAGGAATATTCTCAAAGATTCGGGATGGGGAGCCATTCCAAAAAATGGTGAAATGCAGTTGTCTCATTTTGAACGCGAAACTGACCGTAGATTCAAGATACTAAAATGGATTCATTACATCACATCCACCAAAAATATTGTATATAAATAAAATTATATCATTCTCAAATATATAAATAAAATTATTTTATTCTACCTCACTCTTCAACCAAACGCTATCTTACTTAACCAACTAATTAGAGCCCGGCCCCGCTATCTTACTTAGCCAACTGATTGGAGCCCGGCCCGTCGGGCCTGCCACATTTCGTGATGCACTCGGTAGGTGGCAGGTAACACCACCGTCTATTTCCAAGGATTGATGAGAATGCAGCTATCCCACGCAAAGCATCTGACATGGCCCGCTGCATTTTATGAGAAGTCCTGTCAAACTCGTTACGCGTGTGTGGACTCCTCATCTGCATCCCGTGATGCAATGCGCGAATTTGGAAATCCAAAACTAATACAACTGATGCTCTTGCATGTGCAATGAGATGTTTAAAAAAAAGTGTTTATGAAAATGAAATGCTCAGAAAAAGTGTTTATGAAAAAGAATCAGGTTATTTTCTCAACTCTACTGCTTAGATACATTGCAAATTATTTACTTAAACACATCTGCTTATACTAGTACTAATAAAATAATTAATCATATTTAAGTATTTTTTGTTTGTATTAGAAGTTATAACTTTTATGTCGGTGACTAATACTCTCTTTACTTAAACGTCTAACTATAAGTAAGCAACTAGTATTGTTTATGCCTAATACTACCAAACTCAATTAAACTGGGAAGGAAACGGAGGTACGGATCGATCGTTGTTACGGAATTCAGAGTTGAGAACATAGCAAGCTGGGAGGATGAACGCTCTGACCGGTGGAAGACGAATTGGCGTCTCCGTTTCGCTCCCGCTCGAGAGCCTTCCCGGCGAATGAGGACTCCATCATCTTCTCAGCCCCAATCAGGATTGATAATCGCAACAGCCAGATTAGAAATGCCGAAATAACGAAGGGAACAAACCGAATTGTAACAGAACAACGAGGATTACCAGGTCCGCCTCGGCCCCGGGCGAGTCCGTTTCGCCACTGATGTCGAGCGCCACGAACTCCGTGGCGGAGCCCCTGTCCGCCTCCTGTCGGACGAGGTCCATGGACGCCGTCGAGGCCACAACCTCCCTCCCTCCCTGCCGCTCCTCCCCTGTGCTCGCTTCCACGGGTCTCAGCGACCAAACAACGAGGCGGGAGTATACACCACGGGTAGCGGCTGGCAGCAGGCACCGCGTGGAGGAGTCGAGTCCAAGTCGCCGCCGAGACTTGAACCGGTCGCGGCCCTTACTGACCCGTGTTGTTTCGCGCGCGCGGATGCAGAGGCGAAAACGAAACTGTGTAACCGAACCGCTGCGTTGGAGACGAGATGGCCGTGGAGTCCGGCTTGGAGACGAGGGGAGGAACGGAGGAAGGAAGCGTGATTTTTTGGCAGCTTGCGATTTGATGGGCGACCGAACAGCCCGAGCCAAGGGGGACGAGGGAGGGCGGCCGCTCACCTGAAAGAGAGGCGCCGGGGCGGGAGACACGTCGCGGCGGGCGGGGAAAGGAAAATCCGCTCGCTTTTGATTTTGGGTTTGGATTTCTCGGCAGAAATCAACATGTCGCCGAATATACAACTCAGGTCTTACTGTCTTAGGAAAAAGGAAGAGATAAACATGCGAGCTTTCGCTTTTTGTTTAAGCAAAGTTCCGGTCAGGGAAGCCGTCGTTCAATCGATACCCATCGATAATAGCTGTGGTGATGGATTACAACGAAGCATTTTTGGCTGGCAGGGGGGCCCGATTACAATTTTGGAACGATTCCAGGAAATTTGTGTGCTCTAATTCTGGATTCCAGGTTCGGGCATGTGTTCAAGAAGTTTTACTAGTCAAGCAACATTTCATTTTTTTTTCACGTAATTGCTACATCACATGTTTTTTTGGATGCTACAGTACATGTGGTCACCGTTGTTTGAAAAGAAAAAGGAAACTCTTTTGATTGGGTGATCCAACTTCGCGCAATACCATGTCTTGGGCCTCGAGTTAGAAGCCCGATTTGGTGCCAGCTCCACATTCTGAACATTGGGCTGCCTCAGCCCATGATAAATTCTGGTCCGACCAATCAGGCAGACATGCCCAGCCCATGCCGCCTTCCTAACAGTTTTCAGCAGATTCCTATCGGTGGATAGACTTGGACCCCTATGATGCAACTTACCTTCCCGAAGATTGCGTGCAGCAGCTTGTCGCCGCCGCTGCCTGATGAGTTCGGGTTCGAGATTAGGGTGTGGGGTGGGTTAGCGTTGGGAGTTTGGGCGGGCGGATTTAGAGGGATGGCTGGAGCCGGCGACGTGATTGTAGATGGATGGATTAGCTAGCGGTGATCGGAGGGTAGTGGACAGGAAAACTAATATATAGCAGAGATGGATCAGCTAGCGGTGATCGATGATTGTAGATCCAATGTTAGGAGCCGCTAGAGACAGTGAAACAGGGTGGTAAATAACCATCTATATTATATTTGAATTAATTTATTAAGTGGTCGTTTAATAAGATGAGAGATAGCACATATCCGTCTCTCGACATATCATGTTGAAGGGATCGATGACGTTCTAAGAGGGAGTAAATTAAGGCACTTAGAACTATTTCGATTTCAAAAACTATACAAGATAAACATATATCAAATTCTATCTAGATATGATCTAGATTTATCTAATATGTATACTCTACCGATTAAACCATTTACAAACTATCTAAGAAGGTAAATTACAAGAATATAAATATGAAAATGTAAATAAGGTAGATAGAGTAAACTAGGCATAAGGATTTTTTTCATAGTATCGATGGCATAAATATCACACATAGTCTACATTGAAGCTCCACAAAGGATATGCTCCCGGTTGACACCCGATTACGGCTCTTGAGCCACCAAGTCATAAAGATAAGGGCTCCACCTGGATGAGCCACCAAGCCACAAAGGCAAGATCTCACCATTAGCCTCTCTTCTAGTTTCTTACCACCATGATCACTTCGGAGCTTGAGCCACCAAGACAAGGGTCTCCGCGTCCCCGCACAATCACCTTGCTGTCGCTCCATACCAAGTCGGAGGCTCAACAAGCTTGCCGGTGAGTCACCAAGACTTCAAAATACCGGCGTACCACTTAGTACAAGGTTGGATCACTCCTTGATCCACTCTCTATACAGCAATCACCTAGCAACACTCTCTCTAGGCTTATAAGCACTAATCACCCTCTAATTGTATGCTTAATCACCTTGAATGGTCACTTTAAGCACTCTGGTGGCTTGAATATATTCTCAGGTGTACATAAACTCTCTGGACTCCAGCAGCACACCACACATTTAAATGACTGAGTTGAGGGATATTTATAGCCTTAAACCCACGCACTAGCCATTAACCCAACGGTTCTGAAAAGTTGTTAACACCGAATGATCCGATGAGAACAATAGTACTAACATCAGATCATCCGGTGAATACACTCTCACAAACTAGCCATTAGAATCTCGCTCAAGCCTCTGCAAACATCGGACACACTGGTATATACTTTGTCTTCATCACCGGACTATCCGATGAATTATCTTGAGCCATCCGAGGATTTCCTTCTTCTCTATGTAAATTTCTCCGGTGTATGTATCCGGTACACATCACTCTATCACCGAGCTATTTGGTGAGTTGACTTCAGCCAACCGAGCCAATGCAACCCTCTCTGGAACTAATGCTCTGGTGTTACACAACCTTCATCACCGGACCATCTGATGTCTTGAACTTTGTTCTACTTCTTTGTATTGTTCATTATCCGGTGTATTATCCGATATTCATTCCATTTACATCGAACTATCTGATGGGTTGAACCTTCGATCTTCAGCGGCTACATCCTTCTCTGGTAATAGTGCTCCGATGCATTCATCCTTCTCAACATCGGACCATCCAGTGGGTTGAGCATTCTCTTCTTTTCTCTGGAAATGCTCCGGTGCAACTCCTACTGATCACCGGACTATCCGGTTAGGCTTAATCTTCATTATTCAGCACAGCATCTTCTCTAGAAGAATTGCTCCGGTGAGCACTCTGCTCAAACATCAAACCTTCCGGTGAGGTCTTCAAGCATCTCTCCCATTTGACAAATATACTCCGATGAGTTCAAAAACCCAGAGCACCAGACCATCCGGTGAGGCAAATCTTCCTGGGACTTTTCCAATTCAGTCCAACATTGTCCTGGCTGCGGTGATTTTTTTCATGTATTGCATCTATGAGATCTACTAACATATATTCTTGACAAATATATTAGTTCAATTGACTATATTGTTATTAATCATCAAAATCACAATCATTGTCTAATAGGGTCATTTTCGCTACACACGTGTTAACCTATAGCTCATCATAACAACTGTAGCCATCAATTATTGAAATGAATCCAATCTTAGTAGTTCCAGCATGTGTTTTATGCTCAAGATCGAAACTCACATCTTTACAACAAGCTTCATCGTAGCAATGAATAATAAAGAAATGGTAATACAAATATATTACAAGAATTTAAATCATTACAAGTTCAATGTAACATCAACAAACGCTACAAGGAACAAAATACATCAAGTTTGTCCTAGCTTGTTGATATTACTACGTAGCGGAAAACAACTTGTAAACAGCAAAATAGATGGTGTCATTTGCCTTGAGGCACAGTCCCGTCACCATGAGTAGCCTACCACTACTTTGCCCATAACTAACATCAGTAGGCATGAAGTAACTGTACACTAGATCATCCTCAGCTACAAAAACTCAACAATAGCAAGGTGATTATGAAGGTACTCGTAAGACTTACTCATAGTGGGTACATATAATAACCCAAATTTAAGGATCATACATTTAGAGATGAGTAGCAAGGAAATCGGCCACAAGGATAAATGAATTTATACGTAATAGTATTTTATCAACTCAAGAGTGTGAGCATCTACAAAATTTAAAAACTTGTACAATCCTATCCTTAGATCATAAACATAACTATCATGTGAATATACTCTTCTCGGCATAAGCCTTAACTAGCCATTTCCCAACATACCATAAATAACCTAATATCGAAACTCTATGATTGATGCGGATGGACAGAAACATGCTCATATCCAAGAGCGAGACAATTCGGATTGATCTTACACCCTACAGAGTTACATCTTTGCCCATATGATTTGGGTCCATCCACTTAGCCTACGAGACATCCTTTCTCATACTCGGAACTACCTACTTGCGCTTACCTCTATGGCACCAGAGTTACCGTAAGCGTATCCTAGACACCTTCGGCTCCCTGCCACCTTACTTCTCCTTATTATTTTTCTATTACACGTCTAAAGGCCACAAATCAAGTGTTAGAATGACGTATGATAATCAGCTCATTCATACATTTGAAAATGTGGAAGTACAGAAAGTGTTTAAACCAACGATAAACAACAATTGATGCTTAATCGATGCAAGCATTATATGGCATTTGGGTTCCTCTCCGCGACCTACCCCTAACACCACCCACATCTCGTTTCATTCTCACAAACTATTCATCCCAACATCATTTTCATTATGAATCGTGATTAAGCCCTATATCTCGCGAATGATGGACATTCCACCGACCGACTTCTACCGATGACCTATGCATTACTAAACATTCAGGACAACTTTTAGTAGACATAAATATGGTTATACCCAGGTTATAAGGATGTGGATCATCAATAATTAAGGTAGGAACAAATGCATCAGCATATATTCTACCTAAGAAACCCGACATTGACTCGCTAAACATGCATGGCATACATATAGCGATAACTTATGAAATTAAACAACACATGATACAAAGTAAATGTGAAATATACCTAGATGCTTGCCTTGGTTCTCCGGTGCTTCGTTCACGTACACCTCTGGTTCAATATCTATAGCGAAAATGGCCCTAGTAGGTCATGATTGTGATTTTGGTGATTAATGATAACATATTCATTGAGACTGACATGTTTATCAACAACATATTATGTTAGTAGGTCTCATGGATGCAATACATAAAGAAGCCACCACATCCGGAATAATGTTTGATTGAATTGAAGAAGTCTTAGGAGAATTGACCTCACTGGATGGTCTGGTGTTCATGGGTTGAACTCATCGGAGTCTTTTTGTTTCGAGGAGAAGTGAAGGCTGATTACTTGACAGGATGATCCGGTGCTCTGTGTGTTGAACTCACCGGAGTGTTTCTGACAAAGGGAGAGAAGGCTAAGGACCTTACCGGATAGTCCGGTGATCTGCACTGGGTAACACCAGAGTATTTCCTGCAGAGAAGAATGCAAGTGCAGAAGACTGTAGATCAATTCATCGGATGGTCCGGTGCTTAGTTTGTGCACACTGGATTATACCACTGGAGTATTTCTTACAGAGGTGACTGCAAGTGTTGAAGAATGAAGAACAACCCATCGGAAGGTCCGGTGCTCTGAGGATGAATGCATCGGATCATTTTACATGGAGAGGGTGCAAATGCAAAAATGACTCAAGATAACTCAGCGGAAGGTCTGGTGATAGATTTGAAGACACATCGGAGTGTCCGGTGTTCACAGAGGTATTGAGTCGAGTTCCAACGTCTAGTTTCTAAGGTTGTACTCATCGGATGATCCGGTGTTAGTACTATTATTTTCACCGGATCATCTGGTGTTAACAACTTTTTTGAGTCGTTAGAAAAACGGCTAGTTGGCGGGTTTGAGGCTATAAATACCCCTCCACTCACTCATTTGAATGTGTGGTATGCTGTTGGAGTCTAGAGAATGCTCATATACACTTGAGAAGACATCCAAGCCACCAAAGTGCATAAAGTGATCATTCAAGACGATTAAACATAAGATTAGAGAGTGTTTAGTGCTTATAGGTATAGAGTGAGTTGTAGCTAGGTGCTGCAACTTGAAGAAGGGATCAATGAGTGATTCTAACTTATACCAAGCGGTACATTGGTAACTTGGAGTCTTGGTGACTTGCCAGCATCTTGGGCCTTGATAGCTCAAGCTTGTTGACTGTCCGACTTGGTGTAGAGCAGCGACAAGACACATGTATGGGGACGCAGAGACCCTTACCTTGGTGGCTCAAGCTCTGAAGTTATCATAGTGACAAGTGACTAAAAGAGAGGCTAATGATGAGACCTTGCCTTGGTGGCTTGGTGGCTCATCTAGCTTAAAGCCTTGCCTTGATGGCTTGGTGCCTCAAAAGTTATGACCGGGTGCCGACTAGGAGCATATTCTTGGTAGAGCTTCAACGTAGACTAGGGGTGGCATTCATACCATCGATACCACAGGATAAAAATCTCTTATGCCAAATTTGTCTCTCTAGGCTATTTATATTTTCGTATGTACATACTTGCAATTTACCATACTAGAGTATGTTGAAATCCTCTTAAGCAGTATAGTAGAAACACTAGATAAGCCTAGAGCACATTTAGATAGAAATTGAGATAGATTTATCTTGTGAAGTTTTTGGAGCTAATTTAATTTAGGTTTCTAAGTGTCATAATTCACTCATCCCTCTATCATAGGATGTCACCGTTCATCACAATTGATATCAGAGTCTCGTACTCTTGATAGGCTTAACATCCTAGAGTTGTGACGTCTGGGGTTGGGATGGATACCCATAGTACTTCACTTTTCGATAGCACTAATTTTCTCCGTTGAAAAATTCTAAGGTTTAGTTATTTGTAAGTCAAAGGTCTAGATGTTTGAAGAGTCATCGAGGAAGGAATGAGACATATCACCAACAAGGAGAGGTAATTAGATGCATAAGCAAAGAGTATCCTTTTATCATCTTTAAATGTTAATACATTTAATTGTGTTTATTCTCTCACCAATGCACATGATATTTGGAATAGTCTCATTGAAATACATGAAGGCACAAAGGATGTGCACAATAAGAAATATCATATGTTTGTTACAAACCTCAATAGCATCAAACTATTTATCCATGAAAGTGCTAATGATATGTATTCTCGTTTGAATATTCTTATCAATGAGATTAATGGGCTAGGTTTGACGTAGATAGGAGATGATCAAGTGGTAAGAAGAATACTTCAAGCTCTTCTTTCGAAGTACAAGTTGATAGTCTCCATCATCTACGATAACAACGACATCAAGAAAAAGACTCTAAGTCAAGTGCTTGGTAAGATTACCGCCCATGAGATGACCATGAACATAGAAGTTGAAGCTTCTATCTCATTAGATGTTAAGAATCTTGCTCTCATAAGCAAGTAAACACCATACCCACACATGAAGGCGAAGATGAGGATGCAAGAGCAAGAGTCAAGCCCAAGCGAAGATGATGGAGATGAAGATGAAGATGAAGAGAGCAATGAAGATGATGAACAAAGCACATCAAGTGATGAAGAAATGAACCCCGAAGTTACCAAGCTCATCTCTTAGGTGGAGAAGAACATAAAGAAGATCAATGTCAAGATTGATCATCGAATCTCCATGAAAGACTTGATCAAAACTATTGGTCATATCAAGAAGGAAAACAAGACCAAGAGCAAAAGGGAGACAAGAGGAAGAGCCAAAATATTTACAAACATAAGAAGATGGGTGAGTGAAGATGAAAATTCAAGTTCAAGTGATGAGAGCTTCGCCACCCACTCCTCCAAGAGAAGCTCTTTCTCAAGGTTATCATCACGCAAGTCGTCATCGCACAAGTCATCACACAAGTGCCTTATGACCAAAGGTATGGATAGCGATGTAAGTAATGATGAATTCGATGAGTATTCTCCCTCCTACGATGAACTCCTTTATTTGATCAATAAGCAACAAAGGGCTCTTAACAAATAATCAAAGGAACTTAAGAAATTCAATGCTCTCAATGTCATTGATGCTACCTTTGTTTCTAATTATGAGCAATTATTGAGCAAATTTAATTTGCTAAACAAGGAGCATAAAGAGCTTAAGGCAAACCCAGAAGGGTATACAGGCCGGCTCAAGTATGAAGAGCATGAAGAGCTCTTCATGTTCCTGGAGTTTAGAGAATGCTCATATACTCTTAAAAGACATCCAAGCCACCAAAGTGCATAAAGTGATTATCCAAGGCGATTAAGCATATGATTATAGAGTTTTTAGTGTTTATAGACCTTGAGTGAGTTGTAGCTAGGTACTGATCAAAGAGTGATCCTAGCTTGTACCGAGTGGTACGTCAGCACCTTGAAGCCTTGGTGACTCGCTGGCATCTTTGGCCTTGATGGCTCAAGCTTGTTGACCCTCCGACTTAGTGTGAAGCGGTGGCAAGACATGTGTATAGGGACGTGGAGACCCTTGTCTTGGTGGCTCAAGCTCCGAAGTGATCACGGCGACAAGTGACCGAAAGAGAGGCTAGTGATGAGATCTTGCCTTGATGGCTTGGTGGCTCATCCGGCTTGAGGCCTTGCCTTGGTGGCTTGGTGGCTCAAGAGTCATGACTGGGTGCCGACTAAGAGTATATCCTTAGTGTAGCTCTAACGTGGACTAAGGGTGGTATTCATGCTATCGATACCACAGGATAAAAATCTCTTATGCTGAATTTGTCTCTCTACCCTATTTATTTTTGCATTTACATACTTGCAATTTACCTTGCTAGAGTATGTTGCAATCCTCTTGAAAGATAGAATAGACACACTAGATAAACATAGAGCACATTTAAATAGAAATTAAGATAGATTTCTCTTGTGAAGTTTTTAGAGCTAATTTGATTTAGTTTTCTAAGTGTGCTAATTCACCCCCCTCCCTCCATCTTAGGATGCCACCGTTCCTCACAATATCGACTTCAACCGCTTGAACTGTCGAGGCGTCACTCTCTAATAAATGGAAGAACTCATCGAGTGAACAAAAGAATGAACAAAGATGTATGCTTACGATGCATGATTGTGAACAGTATGAAATGTGTCATGTCATGAAAACATTACAAAAGAACGCTTAAGCGATTGGGTTAGAAGAGGTTTAAACCTTGCTTGAGACAACCTAAGGTGACTGGATTTTGAGTGGTTGGTGGCAGACCAGCCCAGGTGGCAGTCAAACTGTGGGGGTCAAACAGAGAAAGATAAGTACTGAGTAGCTCTAACGGTCAGACCAACCCAGGTGGCGGTTAGACTGTGGGTTCTGGCGATCAGACTGGCCCTAGTGGCGGTCTAACACCTAACTGTGGAGTCTAACTTGGGTCTAACTAGCCAAGTCACAACTCGGCGATCAGACCGATCCAGGTGGTGGTCAAACAACTAGGCATGGCCGTCAACACCTCGACGAGGTCGTTGGCGAAGGCTCTAGTGATGCATGTGACCAAGATGGTACCAAAACACTCTATAAGGTTATGAGAGTTCATTTTATGTGGTTTGGATGATATGCACGGTGCCAAACTTGAGGACCCCATAGATGACAACCATGGATCGGGTGGAGCTCGGATCTATGCTAATGAAATCGATTGGAGCTCGAGGATGATGGGAAAATGGTTGTGGACATCTCCACCTTGGTGTGGGGAAGCTTCCTAGAGGGTTGGTCGACTCTGGGGAGGCTTCAATTCGAAGATCAGGTTTTGGGGTGGTGGTTGACCTTGAGGTGGATGAAGACCACATGAAAAACTTCTCTGGCAAGGAAAACGACGGGGAGGAGCTCCCGAAAGTTCTCCTCCGTCGATCTCTGGCCGTTGAGGTGGTCGAGGTGGAGCTCTTCTCTCTCTCTCTCTCTCTCTCTCTCTCTCTCTCTCTCTCTCTCTCTCTCTCTCAGTTTTTGGATGGAAGAAAAAATGAGTGTGAGAGAAAGAGAGTGAGCGAGTTGAGGGGGTTTTAAGTGGGGGTTTTGAGCCTTGGTGGTCAGACAGCGGGTTGAGCCCACGTGTAAAAAGTTCTCTTTCTTTTCCACATTTTTACCAATTATTTTCCTTTTCCTTCATAAATAGTTTTGGGACTTCCTAAACTATTTCTAAACAATTCTCGCTCATAAATATATGGTGGGAACTCATGTTGATTAACAATGAAACATTTCCAAAACATTTTTGAACACTTAAAATAAAACCAAAAGTGTGAAATATGATGTCACAATGTGTATGCTTGCTTGATAACTAGGTTAGGGTTTTTGAGGTGTGACAAGGGCAGGGCAAGGCAAGGGCGAGAGTGTGATGGAATGCTCACTAAAGAGAAAGAAGATGGCGGTGGACGGAGGTTGAACAAGGCGATGACCAACGAAGGTTGAATAATGCAACTATTTTACGTGAGAGAAAATTTAAATTTCTTTGTGTATGGCATAAATAAGTGTGTGCGTGCTAGTATGAGATTGTATACGAATAAATAGATGAAACACATATGAACACAAATGAAGTATGAAACTTGCATTATTTATTCATCCTTAGGAATTTATAAGTCTCCTCTTTTTGCATATATCCTTGTATAGTGCCTTAATATATAGGCGATTGCATAGTCCTTGAATCCTAGAGCCTCATAAAAGTTCTAGTTAATTATATATGTAGGTTGAGCATACGGAATGCCTCTGATTAAGCTGCGTCAATCAATTGTCATTGTCGAGCCTCCAGTCCAATACTCCATATATGTATGTTGGATGAGATAAAACAAATAAAATACTCAAATGCCATGTTCAATCATGCACAGAGTTCAAGTTGAAAGTTTGGATTGTGTTCGACGGTTATAAATATAATGTGTCTAGCCTCGTCAGTTATGACATAGTAAGGTTTTATTGCCTTGCCGGTCTCGGAAAATAGTAAATTAGGTATGAGTCTTCTGCTAGGACTCTAGCATAATGGAACATGACTTAATCATGCTCTCACATATTACAACTCAGTAGGGAACTAATATCACCAACGAATAATTCTTTTACTAAGCATATCATTTGGTTTCTTTCCTTCGTAGCAACACATACATGCGTCCATCATTTACTGCTATCAAACCATTGTCATTTTTTGGCCCCGCTTTGTACCTGTGACACGCATGTGTTCTCAAAAGATTAATGTAAGTATATTAAGCTCTTGTGTACAGTGCTAAATAATCCATCGCTAAGTCATGTAAGAAGCCACACCTTGACCATCATTCTTATGGTTTTATTTTGTTCTTTTTACCTGTGTTCCCGAAAGAATGTTGCAAGCACAATCACCTTTGCGCTGTTTTTCATGCTCTTAAACAATTGTGCCACAGAAGCCACACAGTGAATATCAAGTGCGCTTTATTACTCAAGACCACCCCTTTTTATTTTGCCTGTACAGCTTGACCTGCAGGACATGTCCACTGCCATCGAGATGCATGTCACAAACACCTAGGCACTTGCAAATTGTGATCGTTTTTTCAGGTCTCGTGAACCTTTAGTGAACATGAATGCGGCCCTCGAAACAGCAAGATTTTGTAGTCCACCTCTAACCTGCGGTGCATCCAAGCGCCGCCGTTGAAATGGTATCTCTGAGAATCACCTTAATCTGCAAGGGGCAAAAGCAGCACAACCGGGACGGTATATGGGCCTCCTTGATCGTTTGTACCTATATAAGGCATGTGTGCCACCGCCAAAATAGCATGAGTCTTGTTGACTGTTTGTACATATAGTATAGGCTTGGCAACAGGGTGAGTCGGGCCAGGTGCAACAAAAACGCACCTAACCTGACACCTGAATAAAACCGTCCACAAAACATCTAACGAGTGAAAATCTCACCAATCTCGAACCCGGCGGG
The DNA here is from genome assembly GCF_958298935.1 of Phragmites australis. NCBI lineage: Eukaryota > Viridiplantae > Streptophyta > Magnoliopsida > Poales > Poaceae > Phragmites > Phragmites australis. The sequence continues at coordinate 45,620,961 of NC_084921.1, read as the reverse complement.
GAAACAAAACCCGACGGAGACCCAAGGGTGGGAGCTGGAGCTGCGAGCGGTAGCCTCGTGCTGGCAGGCGTGGGAGGCGCTAAGGTGGGGGGAAAGAGCAGCGGTAGCGCCAAGGCGGGTGAGAGCAATGGTAGGTGTGGGGGCGGTCCTGGTCTCCAAGCGACCGGGGCCCTCCTCCAACGCCGCTACTCCCTGGCACCATCCCTTCTCCACCTTCGCTCCACTTCTACACCACCGCCACCGGAGACTAAGAGGAGGACCACCAAGACCATCGCCGCCACTGACGTTGACGACGACTTCTTCCCTGACAGATTCTGAAAGTGCATCTAGCCCCTATGTGTGGTTTTGGTAATTAATGATAATACCTATGGACTAACAATAGTGTTGAGTTTGTTAGTAGGTTGTTCCATATGTGATGCATGGATGAGTGATATGCATGAGCTCTAGTTAAATGGGGAGATTGAAAATGCATCGAGATGAATGAGCTCTAGGTGATGCTTGAGTAAGTGATGATAATACCTATGGACTAACAATCATATTGAGAATTGCTATTAGGTTATTTGATATGAGATGCATAAATGATGAAATATGGATTCTTTGAGAAATGCCATGAGTTCAAAGAATTGCATCAAAAGTCATTGAGATTTTAGTGATGCTCATAAGAAGAAGAAGAAGCTCAATAAGATTAGCAATAAGTTTGAAGGCTAAGTTACTTGTGGAGATCAAGTAACTAAATATATGACTTATTAATAGGGTTTTATGGACTAACCCGTGTGCTATGTGTTTAAGAATGAGTGGGCTTAGGTTCTATATGAAGATTGACAATATGCATGAAGGTTAATAAGTTACTTGTGGAGATCAAGTAACTTAAGGTATAAATATTGTCATTTAGGTTTTATGGACTAACCCATGTACTTTGTGCTTGAGAGTGAGTTGGGGTTAGGATCCATAAGAAGGCATAAGTTGAATTAAAATCATATATGCCAAGAGTGAAGAACAAGAGTGGACTCTATATTTGATAAAATGAATTCCTTGAAGATGTCGAATATAAAGTGGTTTTCTATGACAAGATGGTGAAGGGCAAGCAAGACTCGGCTACGATGGACCATCCATGGTGAAGGGCAAGCAAATGGCTTGGCGCCGAAGAACCAAGACAGTGGTGAAGAGCGAGTGAAGGCTTTGCGCCGATGGACCGTGCGAGCCCATGGGAAGCTACGGATGATTTACATCAATCATATGAATAATCAAGAAGAGATAGAGTGAAGAATATATGGAAATTGGCAACCCTCAAGGTTTGAAAGAAAGAAGCGGTACTTGAAAGTTTTCAAATGCTCAAAGCGGTTCAAACAAGTTTTATCTTTGAATTTGAGTATAGGTATGTCGCATTATTAAGAGAGATACAACGTGAGCTAATTGTTATATCTCAGTACTCAAGAGTTTCTAACCAAACCCATGTGAGAGTTTCTTTTTAGAAATCCCGGTGCGGAAAGTGTGGAAGTGTCCGAATTAGGTTTCGAAGTGTTCCTAATTTGATATCATGTGTTTTAGGTCATGAATTTAGTTGGGTTGTGTAGCCCTCTGAATAAGCTTTCCATAGAGTTCAAAATCGTCGAAATTGGACTCCAGGATCAAAAGTTATCGCTGTTTTTTAGAGGTCAGTTGTGTTGAACCCGGATACTCCAGTGAAAGCCGAATACTCCAGACTGTCCGGAGTCTCCGGGTGAAACTCCAACAGATAGTCTCGGTTTGAGCTGTTTTAATTGACCTGGATACTCCGGTGTACCCCGGAGACTCCGGGTAAGACCAGAAAAGTTGAGTAACGGCTAGTTTTTTGAAGTGGACTATTTATATCCCCTCACCCCCATCCTTTGGGGCAGCTGTAAGGGCACGAAAGAAACACTTTTTAGAACTAAAAGAACTCCCTCTCACTCCATTCTAGTGTGTGATTTGAGAAGAAAAGTGAGTTGGGTTGAGAGATTAGAAGATTGAGTACAAGTGAGCCAAATCCAATCTTGAGCACTCGAGTTCATCGGCAAGAAGTTCGATTGAGTTTGTTACTATTGGAGGTGAAACCTCCTAGCCGACTAGGTGTTGTCCGGTGAGCTCCCGCGCGTGTGGTGAGTCGCGGGAAAGTTTGTGAAGGTCGGTCTCGTCTCCGAAAGGGAAAAGATAAAGTTAGTGGATCGAGGACAGCGGTTGAAAGAGACCCGGCTCGTTGGAGCTTCCTCAACGGAGACGTAGGATTCACGGTGGTAAATCCGAACTTCGGGAAACAAATTTTGTGTCTCCTTTTTTGTTCCTCTACTTTTGAGTTCTTGCTCAATCTTTGTGCATATTGCTCGATCTACTTGTTTGTGTGTATTTGAGTGTAAGTTCTTCATGATTCTACTTGGGATCATCTCCAGGAACACACGACATCACTTGGTTTGAGCTAGAATTATCTACCCATCCTTTATATTCAGTTTCGGGCTCAATTCTGTACAGAACCCGGAGAATCTGGACTTTACCGGAGATTCCAGACCTGTACAACCCGGAGTATCCGGACTACCCGAATACGCCGGATGAACAGTGTTTTCAGGTGTATGAACAGTGTTTTCAGCATTTTTCAATTTACGTTTTATTGCATATCTCTCGCTAGATTAGGGTAATTTTTGTCACCTTAGGATTGTAATTTTCACACTTATTGATGGTGATTGTGCACTAGTTGGGCCTAGCATATTTAGGTTTTTCACTTGTGAAAAATCCGTTAATTTATATTTCGCTGCAAGTTTAGACCAACGGTAAAAGGTGACGAATTTTTGTAAAAGCGCCTATTCACCCCCTTCTCTGGGTGACATTATTGTCCTTTCAAATTCGATAATGGATCTCCCTAGGAGGGCGTGCTCATCTACCGCTGCAACGTCCCTGTCCACTACCTCGAGTCGCCACCACCCTTGATCGCCTTGGTCTCTAGGACCTCTCCTCCCCCGACTCTCGCGTGCACATTGCCGCCATGGGCATCCTCGCTGGAGCAGACGCTTGGCAGCCATCGGAGGGCAGCTGGCACAGCCATGCGTGTGCCTGGCCTGGAGGCGGCGGTAGTGGGTATGGGATGCTGAGTCGTGACATTTAGCCATGGTCATAGTTAGCAGGCAGCACGTAGGCTACACAGCAGCCGCTCAGTGGGCTGCACCACCACATTCAATGCATTCCCATCTCGAATGCCTGTGGAGGCCCACAGGTGAATACCCACCCCTGCCCCACCCAGACTCGAATACATATCGGGCCACCGACGTGCGACCCCTGTGGGGCAAATTTTGCATCCACTCCTGCCCCCCATCTGGTGTAAAACCCACGGGCCCGAAACGGCATGTATCTGTAGATCACCTATAATATGTAATGAGCACAAGGGCCACCATCTAAACGGCGTATGTTTCACTTATAACCTGTAGTGCGTACAAGCGCCACCGTTGAAACAGCGTATATTTCATATGTAACCTGTAGTGCGCGCAAACGCCACAGTTAAAATGACGTGTATTTGTAGATCACCTGTAACATGTAGTGCGTGCAAACGTCACCGTAGAAACAACACCCTAAGCGCCATCTTAACCAGCAAGGCGCATAGCTTCGCCGCCGAGATGGTACTAATTTTTTTAGGCCTTTAGCCACCTGTATGGTGCGCACGCGCTGCTATGGAACGGCTTCCCTGTACTGACTTGTGATCTGTTAGGCGCATGGCGTGCTCGCCGCTGAAACAGCATTGATTTTTCTTGGATCCCAATGACCTACATGGCGCTTGTGCCACCATGAAAAAGACCTCTGTGGAGGCACTGTGACCTGTTAGACGCAAGGCGTGCCACTACAGAAGCGGCATGTTTTTGTAGAAGAAAGATTGTAGGCTTTGGTGCCATGCAGATGGGGATCTAGTATGATGAGCTTATGTGGCGATGGGATCTGAGGAAGAAAGAGAGTAAGAAAAGATCAATAGTTTTGCTCACCCATGGCGGACGTCCACTCCATCTCCTTCTTGGCTGCTTCTTATGCTTTTTTCTGCACGTCGTGCTGCTGGTAGATGGATTCTCTGCCGCCCAATCTTTGGCAGAGGGATGACGCACTGTCTCTGTATAGATGTGAATGGGTTGATGTGAGATGTGCAGCAGGTAGGCCGTGGCTTTGGGCGGCGGCTGGTCTGATTCTCTGGATTTTTCTCCCTGGAGCCCCTTCACATTGTGAAAATCAAAAGCTTTATATGTGAGAGGGCTAGGGCAAGTGTGGAGCACGAATAGGAAACCAGCGCCGCCACTATTCTGTTGGCGAGCGAGACACATCTGACTCCGAGGGCCGTTTTCTCGCTCAGCGCACGGCTTGCTCCTTCTGCTAATCACCTGATGTACCCAGCGCTAAAACAAAGGCCAACTAAGCTCATCATTGAGAGATATTAGCCCACGGAGTCCTGGACGTAAGCATGCATGGTCCTGTGCCTTTTTTATTTGACGTGAATTAGAAATGAAAACGGAATGGTAAAATCCTGGACCAATAGATATCGTTCTCCGATTTTTCTCGATTATTTCTGATTTCTCTAGGACTTATATAAAACCGGATTAATTCCGAACCGATAAATATGAAAATAAAATAAAAAAATAATCTAGCCTGAATTTAGATCGTATTTTCAAAATACTATATTTCACCGGAAATTTTCGAGTAAACTCCGAATAATTTCTGTTTTTTCATATGCAGACCATTCTAAATTTTATAGACATCGACTCCATATCAGACAAAAGCCTTTAAAATAGTAAGATGGCCAGATGCACCCTAGTCATTTTATATATTTTTTATAATAGATGGATTCTTTGTAATTTTCATGTTGTAGTGTATTTTGTAGTACTTATAGAATAGTTTTGCATCACAGCATTACTATATTAAATAGATTATAAATTATCTGGTGTAAATATATTGTATTTTATATAGTCGAGTTAAGACTTATTCGAGTACTCAAAACTAGTATTGTTGTATGTACGAGTTATGAGTTATGTCATTGTATGGTCGAGTTAAGACTTAAACGTATCTCGACCATTGTATGGACACTTGCCGTTTGAGTCATGTTTTGCTAGTCGGTTTTTTCTGAACTAAACTATAGGTTTCCAACCGTAATCGACGTGTTTCTGTTCCAATGGCTTCGTTTTCAAAGTTGGAGATATCGTAATTATTTCCGATATTATCATTTTTTACTTTAATTCTGAGAACAAATATAAAAGTGAAAATGATTTAGAATATTTCCCAATTATTTCCGTCCGTTTTCTCCCTAACGTGAACTCACACACATGTAGTGTGTGGCCTTCTTTTTATTTGACACGAACACTATCTGACTGCATGCATGCATCTGGCTCTTTTAGCTTGCCCAAAATAAGGAACGTCATTTGACGAGCTGATACTTTGCCTCGCGAGACAAGCGTCAAGTTTTACCAGAAGCTTCGAATCACAAATGTATCGCAGCCTGCGAATTAGATAGCGTATACTACACATATAATGTTTACGATTAACATGGGTTGCCGAAAGGCAGTTGGATTGGGCCTTCCTAGCAAGAAGTGATTATTCTCTCACGTCTTCACATGACCGTAGATGCAAATAATCACCACTCACAAGTATTTTAATGATCTTGTCATGCATGCCGTCGCCGACTAGTGCGCCCACCATATTATATTTTAAACTCTGAACACTATTTTGCTTTAGCACTAATGTTCGTTTATATCTGCCCCAGCTAGCTTAATCATCGAACTTAAATAATTATTTTTGCATCTGTTTTGTGAGAACACCATCGTCATGTACTATTTAGTAGGCTCACACATGTTGCAAAACAGATAAATAAACTTAACTTTTATGAGGGCATAGAAAAATCGCATCTTACAGCGACGGCGGATGGAGGTTGAAGAAGACTGTGTGCTCGCAGACCTAGTCGCTCCAGGTGGGCTATTGGGATGAACGATTTGCCGATACAGCTCGGTCACCGGACATATAGGAGCCCTCAGGATTTAGGATGGGATGAGCCGGTGACATTATTGTGAGAATCAGGATGGTTAGTGTTAGGAAACTAGAGTTTTATAATTAAATATGTGTCTGTCTCGGTTTTTTAAAATTCAACTCTATCGTTTAGAAGATTTTAACACACAAATGAATAAAGAATGAATAGTCTTTTATATCTTTTGTAATTGTTTTCTCGACGAATCACTAGACTATATCCGGTAGCGGCGGTTTCAAAATATGTTATCAGTACGAAGCACTGGTGAAGACAAGCTAGGGAATCGGATCGTCTTGCTCGCAAGGATTGAAATATACAATTGATTCGGTACGTATGTTTGCTGCTACTATTTATTTTGCGTTAAAATAGATCTGAATCGCATGAATAGTAGCGGTCTTATATGAACAGCAGTGAGTATGGTATGAACTCCATCGCAGGAGCATCATGTATGCATAAATAGTATCGAGTATGTATGAATAGTAGCATCGTCTCTTACGCATGAACAGTATCCAGCACATGAACACAGTGAAGCGAGATCGATCTACACGGCGTAGAACGGGTGGGGCCCGCAGCCACCACCGTGCGCCGCTGGCCGGCAAACCGGTGACCACCTCCCTACACAGATCGAAAAAAGGAGGGGGACTACACCATCGGCATGAAGCTGATGGCCTTGTAGCTCCGTCGCGTCGCCCGCTGTACGCACCACCCGCTCGAAGTGACACTGTCGCGTGCCACCACCATGCCATACCAGCCGCCTGCAACGCATCGCATCTCCTGTTCGATGGAGTCGCTCCGCAAGCCGCCTCCTCCCTCACCTTGTCGCGCCAGCCGCCGTCGCTTGAAGCTGTCCATCCGTAGCCACCTACGACACGCCAACACCCTCACTTCGTCGAATCAAGTCACTAGGCTACCGGTAGGCCGCCCTGCCTACACCGCCTGAAGTAGCACTACCATGGGCCGGCGGCTTCGCCTTGCGCTTGCAGCCGCCCAGCTAGAAGCCACTGCTATGTGCTCGCCTCCTGCGCCCCGCCACCATGCGTTGCATGTATGTTGCCGGACGGCTCACCACGCCTCGCGTTGGGATGCAAAGCGTCGGCCGCCAACAGACCCAGAAGGGTATACAGGCCGGTCCGATAGAAGGAAAATCCGGTGAAAGAAAAAAGAAAAGGAAAAGAAAATCTGATTTTTCATTTAGCTCCCTAGATTTTCTATTATTTGAGCACAATCCTTAAAATTTTGCGTTTAGGCCCTGGATACTCTGAAAATTATCCAAACACTATGTTTTTTATAAAAGTACCTTGGAAATTGGAATTAAAAATTTATATCTCTTTTGCAATTATACGGTACTTAATTATGTTATCATTGTTTCTATGTTGTTAATTATTGTTTTTACTATTTAAATTACATGTTATGCGTTTAAATTCAGTAAAATTCAAATAATAATGTAAAAAATATCGAAAAAATTGCAGTAATCCAATTTAGTAACATGATGCAACTTTACTAGTAGTAATACTTGTATTATTAAATATATAGATGGTTGGCATCATAAACAAAGAGTTCACTGAGCTGAGTGCTGATGGCCGCAACTATGTCACTTGGGCGTCGGATGTCCGGATTGTACTTAGAGCGAAAAGACTCCGCGCTGCAATTGGATTGGGAACAAGTAGTGCAATGGTTCCCATGGAGGATGAGAATGATCGAGCACTTCATTTTCTATGTCACCATCTCTCTCGTACTTTGAAGGATGAGTACATGGCAATGACCTGCGCTAAGGCACTATAGGACGCACTGCAGGAGCATTTTGAGTCCCTTAAGTACACCATCAAGCCTCTCGCAGAGCAAGAATAGGTATGGCTCTGTTTCTGTGACTTTAAGAATGTAAGAGAGTACAACTCCGTGTTACACCGCATTTGCACACTCTTGTGTCTCTGTGGAAAAGAGATCACAGAAGAGGAGAAAATTGAGAAGACTCTCTCCACTTTCCACCTGAATACGACAGAATCTACATGTAATCACCGTCAATCAAAATACAAGAAGTATTCTAAATTGATTGACATGTTGCAGCTTCATGAAGTTCATGACGAAGTCATAAACAAGAACTTCTTATCCCAACCACATGGGAAGAGCAGTGGCATTGAAGTCAATCACAGCTCTTTCAAAGCACGCAAGAACCACAATAAGAAGTAGGGAAAGAGAGGAATGAAAGTGGTAGCAAACAAAGTCAAACCTAGTGATGATAATGTCAAGATAAAGAAAGAAGTCAAGCCATATGGTGAGTAGAACCAGATATGCTATAAGTACGGTGTTTGGGGTCATTTGGTCTCGAATTTGCAAAGCATCAAAGCATATTGTGGAAGCATATGGAAGCATATTGGAAGAAGAAGAAGGAGTAGCCAGAAGCACACCTCACCATTGCAGTGGAGATGGAAGCGGACAAAGTATCCACAGTTGAAAGGGATATATCTCACATAGAAGTTGATGACGCTCCCGCACTAGCAGTAAAAGACCTTCTAATGAAGGATAAGGAGGCATTTACTTTGCCCTACTCCACTGCCATAGAAGATGCCATGAGGGACAAAACGGAAAAGAAATCCATTGAAGATGAAGTAGTCGGATATTTCGCAGACTCTATCTAGAATTAGAGTAATTAGCCATTTACTTAGTTGCTGAATTTAGGAAGATTGAATGAATAAATATAAGCTACAGAAGAGAAATCTTAGCTACAAATAATATTTTTGATAGTTAATATAGCATTTAATCTTGTTGCTATTTCCTCACATGTGAATGATTGAATGCTTTATTTATAGAATATGTATGGTGTCTGCATGAAGAAAGTGTGTATTGTGGATAGTGGTACGACAAAGACCATCTTAAGAGAAAAAGGTGTATTTTCATTCTATTAGAAATAGCTCTGGAAAGGTGATGAGTGTCACTGGTAGTGATAAATGCATAGTAGGTTCTAAAAGAGCCATAATTATACTACCTATGGGAACTACATTGCATATTGAAGAAGCATTGTTGTACTCTAAATCTACAAGAAATCTTCTAAGTTTTAAAGATATTTGTGCTAACGGTTTTCATGTAGAAAAGGGTGAAGAAGATGGTAGGGAGTACCTACATATCACTAAGCGTGATAGTGAAGTGAGAATACTAGAAAACTTCCATCCATGAGCAGTGACTTGTACTACACTCGCATTAAAGCACCTGAAATGTGCACTACCTTGAAGACTATATTTCGTAGTGCAGAATTATTCTTCCTATGGCATGATAGATTAGGTCACCTGGGTCTTAGAATGATGAGAAACATAATTACTAACTCATAAGGTTATAGCATAAATGTGAAGAATTTTCCGAATCATGAAGATTTTGTATGCCCTTCATGTGCTACCGAGAAATTAATAATAAGATCATCTACCTTGAAGGTACAAGATGAAATCACTGCATTTCTAGACCGAATTCAGGGGATATTTGTGATCCAATTCAGCCTCTCTCTGGTCCATTTTGGTACTTTATGGTATTAATAGATGCATCCTCGAAGTGGTCGCATGTATGTCTATTATGTACCCGTAACCATGTTTTTATAAAGTTGATCTCGTAAATCATACAAATCAGGAATAATTTTCCAGATTATCACGTAAAATCCATTAGAATGGATAACACTAGAGAATATACATCTAAAGCGTTCGATGATTATTGCAGTAGTATGAGAATTGAAGTTGAACATTCTGTACTGCACGTCCACACTCAGAATGGACTAGCCGGAGTACTGATAAAAAGAATAAAGTTTTTTGCTAGACCTTTATTACAACACTGTAATTTGTCTACTACATATTAGGGACATGAGTCTTCAATGCGGTAGCTCTCAATAATTATAGACCATCCTTAAAATCCATTCACCTATGCAACTAGTGCAAGGGGTAATTTCAAAGATTTCCTATTTACACAAATTTGGATGTATGGTTTCTGTGCTACTACTGCTGCCACAATGAACCGCTATGGGAACTTTGTGGAAAATTAGAATATATTCGGTTATGGGATATTTAGAACCAATAACTGAAAATCTACATACGGCTCGCTTCGCTGACTGTATTTTTTGTGAAAATAATTTTTCATCATTAGGAGGAAGAAATATACCCTTGGATGAAAAATTTCGGGAAATTATATGACAGGCTGAAGGAATTGCGGTACATGATCCTCGCACTAGTGAAGCAAATAATGAAGTACAAAAAATTATCGATTTGCAGAAATTAGCAAATGATATGTCTTATCATTTTTTGATTTGAAGAGCGTGACTAAGTTGCATGTGCCTGAACGCAATGAACCAGAGAGAGTGGAAGTACCAAAAGAAGGTACCTCTCATCTTGTCCTAGGAGCTCAAAAAATAATAAAAGGACAAGAAATTTGATTCTTCAAGTCCCAAATAGCCAGAGACGTCTGGTGAAAGTGGGAAATGAGAGCTTACCACAACGATCATGGAAATACCCAAAAGGAAAAAGGAGGGGAGCCATTTGAGACCTGGCGATGATATGGAATCTCAAAAAGTGTGCATACCGGATTTGAATCTTCCCATGCAGGAAGAAACCAGCGAAAATACGTGCGCTGAAATCAACGCTGGTAAACTAAAGGACCTTGTTCCAATAGTAAAAAATTATAAATAGCAAGATGTAGAAGCACCTAAAAGTGTAACTCATGATGAAATAGCAATAAACTATGTGAGTTCAAAGGAATCCTGTAATAAAGCAACCATAATAGTTAATACCTACTTCGCAAATAAAATTGCCACAGTTATAGATCATGATCTTGAGCCTGTATCGCTCCTAAATGTAGAATGATGTCAGATTGAGAAGGCTGGCAGAAGACAATAATAGTTGAACTGTTATCCCTAAATAAAAGAGAGATTTTTGAGCCAGTAAGTCGCACACCTTCATACATCAAATCAGTAGGATACAAGTGGGCTTTTGTTCATAAGAGGAATGAAATGAATGAAATTGTGAGGTACAAAGCACGACTAGTTGCACAAGGTTTAACTCAACGACCAGACGTTGATTATGAAAAAACATATTCCCCGATGATGGATGGTATTACTTTTAGATATTTAATCTCGATGGCAGTCAACCTAGAGTTGAAAATGAAATTGATGAATGTTGTGAGCGCATATTTTATGGAAGCCTAGATTCGAACATTTACATGAATGTACCTAAAGGAATACTATTGCCAAATCAGGATAGAGGAAATAGACACCTTTATAGCGTACAATTGAAGAAGTTGCTATGTGGGTTCAAACAATCAGGTAGAATGTGGTAAAATCATTTGAGTGAATTTCTTGAAAAACGAGACTACACGAATTGCACGGTTTATCCCTGTGTATTCATAAGATGGTCCCAGAATGGATTTTGTGTAATATTCGTATATGAAGATGACTGAATATCATCGGTACATAAGAAGAAATAGAGGAAGCAAGTTCATACTTGACGCCTGAATTTGAAATTAAAGATTTGGGTAAAACTAAGTTTTTCTTGGGCCTGCAACTAGAGCATGTGGCAGAAAGAATCTTTGTACATAAGTCAAGCTACACTCAGAAAGTGTTAGAGCGATTTGGTTTTGAAAATTTATTTTTTGCTAAAACCCCTATGGTCGGAAGATCTTTGCAAGAAGATCAAGATCCATATAGACCTAGAGAAGGGGGGAAGAAAGTATTGACCCAAATTCTCATACTAAAGTGCAATATGTGCACTGATGTATCTGGCTAATTGCACTAGATCAGACATAGCATTTGTAGTAAATCTACTTGCACGATACAATGCAGAGCCTACTAAAAGGTATTGGAAGGGCTTGAATGATATTTTGCGCTACTTGAAAGGTAGTAAAGATCTGGGTCTGTTTTACAGAAAGAATCAGGACTTAAGTCTGGTTGGATACGTAGATGTTGGGTATCTGTCAGACCCGCATACAGTAAAATCACAGACTGACTATGTTTTCCTATATGGTGGAACTGTAATTTCCTGAAAGTTTGTCAAAGCAAAGTGTTGTATCTATTTCGATGAACCACTCAGAACTAATAGTTTTATATAAGCCGCACGGAAATACACATGGCTTCAAAGAGTGATCAATTATATCTAGCAGTCATGTGGTTTGAACACTACTAACACCCCTACTATTATTTATAAAGATAATGTTGCATGTGTTGCACAAGTACAATCGGGATATGTGAAAAACATCTTAACGAAACATATCAACCTCAAGTTCTTTTATGCTCATGAATTGTATAAAGACAAATGAAATAAAGGTAATGCATACCAAGTCATGTGAAAATCTTACAGATTTATTCACCAAGTCTCTTTTTGCATCTAGTTTTGAAAGATATGTTCGTGATATTAGAATGATGAGGCTTAGAGAGTTGCATATTTTAGAGGGAGAATTTTCACATAATACCGATATGAAGTTAAATCTTAGTCAAGGAGATTAAATGCTCAAAGTTAATCATAAAGATTATATGAAGCATTTTGGGTGGATTGTACTCTTTTTCCCTTAGATAAGTTTTCCTAAAATTTCTCATGTCAAGGTTTTTAATGAGGCAATTTGTGTGATAATATCGTGACCTATGTACTATTTCTTCTAATTTTTTCCACTAGGTTTTTTGAGTTTTGATGAGACATATGTATTTCACGAGAAGTGCTTAAGGGGAGTGTTAAAAAATATAGAGTTTTACAACCGAATATGGATTCATCTCGATCTCTTGGAAGATTCAATTCTATCTCTTAAAGATTATTCAATTATGTCTCTTAAATATTACAACCGAATATGGATTCATCTCGATCTCTTGGAAGATTCAATTCTATCTCTTAAAGATTTTTGGCATCATATATATGGGACATAACTCCTTATTACAACATACAAATGAATAAAAAATAGACAATCTTTCCTCTATTCTTATGTCTCTTTTTATAATTATTTTCTTAATAGATTACTGAACTACACCACATGCAGCGGTTTCTGAAGCGTTAGAACATGACAAGGAATGGTCAAATCCTGCACCGCTCTCAATCATTTAGGAATAGTTGATAGTGTTGTATAACGATTTTTGGAAGGTACGCAACCGACTTGACTTGCAACTCAAGTTAGATGGACGGAACAGGAGTCCTAGTAGGACTTTTTTTCCTGCAGGGCTGTATATACAAAAGGTGAGGATAGAGTTTTGTACATATCTAACATAGAGAAATAACGAGAAAGAGAACCTCCCTACATATGTGTTTATTTACATTATTGTGTTTGCATCTACTGTATTGATCGTGAGAAACAGAGAGGTAAAATCCTAACCGCTGGCAACACGGTATTACCACAGATACAACAACATTCTTTAGTGTAGTTTGCACTCTGCACATCCGTCCGATTTTACAATTCTATTCTGTCAAACGCATTACTTTGACTTTGAATAGGCATGGAATGCGTAGCCAGTGATTATCCAGCAGGCGGACTCGATCTTCTACCATGAACCGTATAGTATGTTCCTAGGGAAACAGCTCGGCCTCCCGTGTACAACCATTTCTTGGCAGCGACGGATCTATATTAGGATAATTTTTTTAAAAAAAGTTAACTATATTTTATATGTAATAACGGTAGATGTCAGTAATTATTGAAATTTTACAATTATATGATATATTCTAACTGAACAGATCATATACAGTCATTATTAAATATGTCGTCCCCCATTGTCTCTTGGTCACAACAGCCTAGCTTCCTGACGATCCAGCTCAAGACTACCCTCCTTCTCTCCTTTGCCGCGTGAATTTTTCGTAAGAAGATTCCAAGTCTTAAGTGCTTATCAGGTGCATGCAACCATCGTATCGGCAACTCCAAGCTTGCCGATGAACAACCAGGTCTGTCTATAATGTAGACAAAGGTTTGGTAGTCGGCTGAAAGTATCCGTTGACAATTGCAAAAGCCAGCACGGTCAGGCGAGGGCCCGTCACCGCCGCCCCTCCGTGTACCTGCCCGCGCCTTCTGTCGAACACTCTATCCCGTGTGAAGCGGCAAGCTTTGTTCCGTTGCGCTTATTCCTCCCGCTTTTCCGCGTGGCCTCCAGCTCTCGATTCCTAGCTAGCCTTTGGTTGACAGCGTAGGTTTTTAACCAAGTCGCGTATGTATTCTGAGCTCCCCGAAAGCGAGGGCCGACCTACCTACCAGTGGACCGTGGGCTCGCTCTCAGCGAAGACTTCTCGTCGTTTCTTTATTCTTGCGCCCGGGGATTTATTCGCGAGAGGTGTCGTATGCAGGCAATTTTAAAGTCCAGTTATAGCCAGCTCGATCGGCGTCCAATTCTTCGCCTTCTCCATCGAGTTCCCGGCGCGAGATGGTTTCAGCGTTTCTTGAGCCGCGTTCTTGAGTCCTAAGCAACACCGACGACTTCCGGATGGCATTGGGCCGCCTCCTCGTGAGGCTGCTGATGGTCGTCGCGAGCGTGCTGCCGGCAAGCGCGAACGCCGGGCTCGCGGTCGGGTTCTACAACGAGTCGTGCCCGCAGGCGGAGGACCTGGTGCTCGCCGAGATGCGGGCAATCGTCGAGAAGGACAAGACCCTCGCGCCGGCGCTGCTGCGGTTCATGTTCCACGACTGCTTCGTCAGGGTACGTTGCCTTTTGCTTCCGCGCGCTCTTCATTCCCCGTCGCGTGCACGAAACACGAGTTGGGTGCGTTGCCGTACGTACGTGTTTGTGCTGAGGATTTCTTGATGCGTGCGTGGTGCGCAGGGGTGCGACGGATCGATCATGCTCATCTCGCGGAACGGGAAGGGTGAGAGGGACGCCATCCCGAGCTACAGCCTCCGCGGCTACGACGAGGTCGAGCGGATCAAGGCCAAGCTGGAGGAGGTGTGCCCGCTCACCGTGTCGTGCGCGGACATCATCGTCATGGCGGCCCGGGACGCCGTGCACCTGGTAAGCGTCCCTTCCGCGTCAGTGAAATGCATTCGTGAGTGAGTTCGATCGCCGTGATGTCCATTATTGTTTTCCTCCGACCAACTTTGACAAGTGGCTTCCTTCTTCCAGAGCAATGGGCCGCGGTACGCGGTAGAGACCGGACGCCGGGACGGCAAGGCGTCGTCAGACTTCGACACCAACAACGACCTCCCGCCCCCCAGCACCAACATTGTCGACCTCAAGACCTACTTCAGCGTCAAGAGCTTGGGCTGGAAGGACCTCGTCGTCCTATCAGGTAATTAACACTAAGGAGTGAACTAACTTCTTTAAGTGCAAGCAAAACTAGAGATGCCCTTAACTTATTGCTTGATTCATGGAATTGTGCTCAATTTGCAGGAAGCCACACGATAGGGAAGGCGCAGTGCTCCACGTTCGCGGGGGACCGGCTGTACAACTACAGCGGGAAGGGGGTGCAGGACCCGTCGCTGAACAAGACGTACGCGGCGGACCTGAGGCAGGCGTGCGAGGCCGGCGTCCCCGATGACAAGACGCTGGTGGAGATGGACCCCGGGAGCCCCTACACCTTCGACCTGGATTACTACCGGGACGTGTACAGCAACACGAGCCTCTTCGTCTCCGATCAGGCGCTCCTGGACGACCAGTGGACCAGGGAGTACGTGGCGCGGATGGCGACCGCGGCGTCGCTGGACGAGTACTTCGCCGACTACGCGACCGCCATGACCAACATGGGCAGAATCGAGGTGCTCACGGGCGACAACGGGGAGATCAGGAAGGTCTGCGGCGCGTACGTTGACTAAAAGCAAAGGCAGGCTAGCGATTGATTGGTTGATTGATGTGAGCTGGTGCAAGTGGTGGACTGGATCGGTCGTCACGTGGCCATGACAACGTGGGAGCCATCCAGACTGCACTCGCGTTATTCTACTCGGGTGGTGATTACAGAATTGACGTCGCCATGAGGCGGGATGTGTTCTTACCCCGGAAAAAGAAAGAAACTGTGTGTAGGCTGCATGTAAAAAGTCATCTCTTTTGTTCTTCACCTTGCGCCTCCATTAATCGTTTGCTGAGGTGCGTGAAGAGTTTTGTTACTCGTTCACACGATGACTAAGTAATGGCGGCTACTGTCTTATTTTACAAAAACAAATTGATGCCATCTGGTGTTCTGTGTTGAATAACATTATCGGTGGTAAATAGCTCTTCCTCTCTAACTCTCTAATACAGTCCAAAGCTAAAGTAGAACAAAAGAACAATCTGGTGAAGACTTCTTTCTTTATTGCAATGAATAACCAGGGAGTAGGAGTAGATAAAACAACTCATACCAAGAAGAAGGAATACATGTCCTTTTTCTTTAGAAATTCAATACTCTCCCTTAGGGCCGGTTTATTTTTAGCTATGGGTTCTGAAAAGCTATTTAAAAATTTAAAGCTAAAACAAATAGTTAGATTATATAATTCGCTTTTTAAATTTTAACTCCATTTTCTATCACAATCTACAATCTACCTTACATTAGCTTTTTAGCAGGTAGAGGGCTAGAGGCGAAGTCAATGGCGAGGCTCAGGGAGGCAGTTGTGACTCCTTCAGCGGGTAGCCGCGTCGAGGCTTGATGGAGGCAGGGTCGTATGGAGCTCTGTGGCGGTGGCCGAAGACAAAGTCGATGGCGAGGTCGAGGGAGACAGTCCATGACCCCCTTAGGGCCAACTGGAGCCGTGCGATGATGGCCAAAGGCATAGTCGGCATGGCGATGCTCAACGGAGGGAGGGTCATCTAGAGCCGCGTGGTGATGGCCAGAGGCATAGTCGACGTGGCAATGCTCGATAGAGGTGGAGCCGAGGGAGGTGGTGCGCGACCCCCTCAGCGGGTAGCCACGGCGAGGCTTGACGGAGGTGGTGTCATCTGGAGCAAAACAGTTGTGGTCGGAGACAAAGTCGATAGCGAGGCCGAGAGAGGTAGTCCGTGACCCTGTCAACGCTAGCCGCGGTGAGCCTCGACGGAGGCAGGACCGTCCAAAGCCGCGTGGTGATGGCCAGAGGCGTAGTCAACGTCAAGGCCGAGGGACAGTGTGGCTTGACTACGCCTCTGGCCATGGCTGCGCGGCTTCGGACGGCCCTGCCTCCGTCGAGCCTCACTGCGGTTAGAGTTGAAGGGGTCACAAACTGCCTCCCTCAGCCTCTCCATCGACCTTGTCTCCGACCACAACAGCTTTGCTCGCTCAACGCAGATGGTGTGGTCCGGAGCCCCGTGGTAGTGACCGGAGACGAAGTCAATGGCGAGGCTGAGGGAGGTAATCCGCGACCCCCTCAATGTTAGCCATGGCGAGGCTAGACAGAGGCAGGGCCGTCGAGAGCTGCGCGGGCAATGGCCGGAGGTGTAGTCAACATCGAGGCTTGATGCCGACGGTGTGGTTTGGAGCCCCGCGGTAGTGGCTAGAGACAAAGTTGATGGCGAGGCCGAGGGAGGCAGTCCACGACCTCCTCAGCGCTAGCCGCAGTGAGGCTCGGTGGAGGCAGGGCCGTCCGAAGCCACGCGACGATGGCCGAAGGCGTAGTCGACATGGCGATGCTCGATGAAGGTGGAGCCGAGGGAGGCAATCCGCGACCCCCTCGACGTGTAGCCATGGTGAGGATCAACGGAGGCGGTGTTGTCTGGAGCATAGCGGCTGTGGCTGGAGACAAAATCGATGGTGAAGCTCGATGGAGGCAGGGCCGTCTGGAGTTGCATGACGATGGCCGGAGACAAAGTCGATGTGGTGATGCTCAACATAGGTGGAGCCAAGGGAGACGGTCTGCGACCCCCTCGACGGGTAGCCATGGCGAGGCTTGATGAAGGTAGTGCCCTTCGGAGCACAACGGCTGTAGCCGGAGACAAAGTCGATGGTGAGGCCGAGGGAGGCAGTCCGTGACCCCCTCAGTGCTAGCAGTGGCGAGGCTCGATGGAGATAGGGCCGTCTAGAGCCGCTCGGCAATGGACGGAGACAAAGTCAATGTGGTGATGCTCGATGAAGGTAGAGCCGAGGGCAGAAGTCCGCAACCCCCTCGGTGAGTACCTGTGGAGAGGATCGACCGAAGCGTTGCCGTTCGAAGCACAGCGATTGTGGCTGGAGACAAAGTCGATGTCGAAGCCGAGGGAGGCGGTTCGTGAGCCCCTCAGGCTATCCAGCGAGGCTCAACGGAGGCAGTGCCATCCGGAGCTGCGGGGTAATGGCCAGAGGCATAGTTTACATGGCGATGCTCAACGGAGGTAGAGTCAAGGGAGGTAGTCTGCGACCCCCTCGGTGGGTTGCCACAACGAGGCTCGACGGAGGCAGTGCCATCCGGAGCAACGCGACTGTGGCTGGAGACAAAGTCGATGACGAGGCTAAGGGAGACAGTACATGACCCCCTCAGTGATAGCTACGGCGAGTCTCGACAAGTCAGGGCTGTTCCAAAGCCATGCAGTGATGGTCAGAGATGAAGTTGATGGCGAGGCTGAGGAAGGCAGTCCGTGACCCCCTTAACGCTAACTGCGGTGAGGCTCGACGGAGGTAGGGTCGTCTGGAGCCGCGTGACAATTGTTGGAGGTGTAGTTGATGTGGCGATGTTCGACAAGGGTAAAGCTGAGGGTTGCAGTTCGTGACCCCCTCAGCACTAATTGCGATGAGGCTTGGCAGAGGTAGGGCCATCTGAAGCCACGCGGCAATGGACGAAAGCGTAGTGAATGTGGTGATGCTCGATGGAGGTAGAGCCGATGGCGGCAGTCCACAACCCCCTTAGCAGATTGTTGTGGCGATGCTCAATGGAGGTTGAGGGTGGTAGTTAGCGTGATGATGGCGAAGCTCTGGAGCCAACATATTCTCAGTCCCCCTCAAGTTTCTTGGGATCTCAACCCTTGCATTGTTCTTGTAATTTTCTCATCCAGTGTCACGCGGTGCCCGCCATCACGAGGTTCCTGACCTCCTGGCAGAATTTTTTTAGCTATCTAAAATTTTAAGAAGTAGCCCCTTTGGTCACGCCTGACCAAGGAGCCACGCTGGCAGTCGCCCCAGCACCGTGCCATGCGTCGCCGATGTGGCATGCCTGAGTCACACCATGGGGGTTGGTGCGACCGCCTGTCACGCCAATCCTTTTGGTGTGAATCGGCTGCATACAGAGGGTTGCCCTGGCCCTTCTCTCCCACAGTTCCTCTTCCCCCACCAGCAGCGCGCGAGCATAGGCAACGCTTCCCTCTCCAGTGGCGGCTTTGACTCCCAATTCTCCACCAATCAGGCTCGATTCGAAGGGGATTTTGTGGGAATGTGTCGTAGGAAGGTAGCTCCTCCATTCCCTCCAAGTTTTTTTTTGGAGTTTTTGGCTTGCATTTGTAGTTCTAGGGTAGGTAGGGTTAAGATTATTTTGATGTTGATCTATGAAATTTGTATGTTTCGAGTTAGATCGGATGTAATATATCGTGCTATGTAT
The DNA here is from genome assembly GCF_958298935.1 of Phragmites australis. Lineage (NCBI taxonomy): Eukaryota > Viridiplantae > Streptophyta > Magnoliopsida > Poales > Poaceae > Phragmites > Phragmites australis. The sequence goes on along the minus strand of NC_084921.1, from coordinate 45,601,601 downwards.
GTATAGTTACACATGTGTATCGTGTGGAATTTGTTGCATGAAATTATTTGAGCGTAGGAAATCAAATCATATATGGTTAGGCTTAATGTATATTAGCAATGCATATTCTCTTTATCTATATATGAGTATTTTGAATTGTTGGGATGAAATGATGAGGCATAGGGATTGAATTGGATAATAATGTGTAGGATTTGCCTGTGTTATAGCGATGATATTTTTGTAGACGTGTAATGTTTGGATGGTTTGTGTAGATAGATCAGATTGTTTGTATGTTTTGTGGTGGCACGGTTAATGCAAATGGGGAGTTTGATAAGATGATGGAGCAAGTATTGAAATTTGGGGACCCTCCTTGCTTCGATGAAATTGTTACTCGGGTTAGGTCAGTTATGAATGTAGATATATGTAGTGTAACCGTACATGGAAGGTTTGATGCCGGCCGGGGTGGTAGGGCTCACTATATTGTTATAGAGTTGGCATTGTAGAATGATTAGAAGCTGTACAACGATTGTGTGAATGGTTCATAAGTTTATTGCGCGGTGTTGGTAGTTGATGTGGGTTTCGGAGGAAGCCTGATGCCATCGGTTCAAGATGTGATGGGCAGTATTAGCCAGGAAGTGAAGCCTGTTGAGCATTTGACTAAGAAAATTCCTGCCATTATCCCAGAGGTTGCCATTGTCTTCGAACTCGCCGATATTACTGTTTCGGAGGTACCTCATGCCTCTGTTCAGGAGGTAGCTCCCAGTGGTTGCAATAACTTTAATTTGGCTATGGTATGTAACGAGTTCAGCGATGATTTTTTTGAGGATGCGGAGGCCCAAGGAAATATCGAGGATACACCAATCTTTTCGTCAAACAGTGAGGATGAGGTAGAAGAAGTGGAACATGCATATGGTGTTTAGTAACAACACGTGGGTGCTGAGGTGGAAGGAGAAGCGGGCGAGGATGAGGAGGAGGTTTGGTGGGATGGAATTTACATGGAGCAGTAGATGAGGACACCAAAGGTTGTACATGTAGATGTGCCCAAGGTGCCGGCTACGCGGACATTTTATTGACTAAGAATGCTCTTTGTGATAATGGCTTAATGTATATGGAGGAGGAACAAGACAATGAGAAGGAGTTTATTAAGAAGGGGATGATATTTGATAGTCTTGAGGAAGTAAAGTTCTAGTTCAGGGACTACTCAGTGTGGCACCACAGGCTGTATGATGTGATTCATTCTTATGCGAAGGAGAGGTACACTATCAAATACCAGAGAGGTTGTGGATGGGGTGTATGGGTCCATCTTATTCCAAGCGATAGCCGACGATGGAAGGCCACAAATGTTCGACAACCTCACACTTGCGAGTCAGCGAGGCCCGAACAAGTGCACTCCAATGCACAATGAGGTACCTTGGTAGGCGCATCACCTCTATCGTTTGGGCAGATCCGGATACTACTGTGACATCTCTAATTGAGTCTATAGTTGGGTTTGCAATTATCGCGTGTTGTATGACAAGACATGGAGGGCGAAGCAACACGCCATGGAATTACTATGGGGAGATTGGAATGAGGCATACGCGAGGGTATCTAGAATCTTGGATGCAATTTTCACATTTGAACCCTAGGACTAAGTGGTTCATTTCATCTGGTGGCATGATGGGCAGCGATAGTGGTGTCATGAATCCCATCATGCAGCGTGTGTTTTGGTACTTTCCTCAATACGTGTAGGCCTTCAAGCATTGTCAGCCCGTGATTAGCGTTGATGCCACTTTCTTAATGGGAAAATACAAGGGTGCACTAATGATTGCTTTTGGTATTGATGCAGAGGATCAGTTGGTCACCCTAGCATTTGCATTGACAGAGGGAGAGAGGAACATTAGTTGGTATTGGTTCTTGTACCTAGTTTGCCATCACGTAATTGGAGCAGTGCGCCAAGCCTGTATGATATCGGATCGGCACCAGGGTCTCCTTAATGCACATACAGAACAAATGGAGGGTTACCCTCCTCTTATGCACCGGTGGTGCATACGTCATTTTGCTGCAAACTTTTGGAGAAGACAGAAGAGCAAGGAGGTAATAAAGAAACTGGAGATACTTTGCAAAGTTAAAGAGGAGAAACAGTTCAATAAAAAGCTTATAGAATTGGAGAAGGTCTTGAGCGAGCTTGCGACAGAGTGGTTGAAGAGCGAAATGGCTAATAAGTGCAAATGGGTGCTAGAGTATGTTGAGGGTGGTTGTAGGTATGAAACAATGACCATAAATATCTCGGAGGTATTCAACAATGTCATTAAAGGCATCCGTGCAATACCAGTATCTACCATCATGGAGTACACCTTCTACAAATGCAACTTCTATTTTATCGATCGGTATAAGAAAGCACGTAGTGGACTTGATACTGGTGAGGTGTTGGAAAAAGCTATCACTAAGCATCTCACAAAGCAGGGGGAAATATCTGCTACCCAAGAGGCATACCTCTTTGATCCAAAGAGCTATGTTTACAGCGTTACATCCGCACTTCAAACTAGTGTTAGGGGTGAGAGCTTTGGCAGTAGGATCTGTAGAGTAGACTTAACTACAGCGAAGTGCACGTGCAGGACCCCGCAATTGCTGCATGTCCCGTGTTCTCATGTTATCACAGCATGCCGAATGAGAAGAGTGGACCACACATCTCCCGACTATATGACCCTAATGTATTCTAAGAGAATGGCTCTGAAGACTTGGGAGTCCACCTTGGAGCCTTTACTTGATTCTTCGTAATGACCTGATTACAATGGTGATGAATATGTGCTAGATTGTGGTCTATTGAAATAAAAATCAGGGAGAGAAAAGATAAAATGTCTTCAAAATGAGATGGATGATTGCAATAATGGTTATGGTGATGACATGTACGAAGGTGGCGACTTTGATGAGGTGCCTATTAAAATAGTTGCTCCACAACACAAGAAGGACCCAAAGAATCAGCCAATTCATAGGAAAAAGGAGGATTCTAGAAGGGGTAAATCGTTGTTTGGTAGAGGTGAACTATTCAATATTGTATTTTGTTCCATGTCGAAGTTTTTTATATATGTTGGCAATTATGTTGTTTTTTTCATTATCTAACGACTATGTGACAATTCATATTGCAGGGTGATAGCGCACCCTGATTACCCGCTCCTTGAGACGTACTACAACATGGATCACTGAGCACACCTAATGGTCAACAACAGTGAGGTATGATTTGTCTGTAACTGCTACATATAATTGCTAAGTAACATGCATGTGTAAATAACAATTTCAATTTACACCTTGGCATGCAGGCGTAGTGGGGACCATGGCAACCTTGGGGGATGCGCGTACCTGCTGCAGGTGTGGATGTGGGAGCGGTTGCCTATTGGTAGACCCGACCGATTCCATCCTAGGGTATGCATTTTTCTGCTTGCATTGTTATTTCTGCTTAGATTATTATTTATGCCATTTATTTTATATGTTGTATTTTAACTGTAGGTTTAGGAGTTTGAGGATGAGGTCTTGATGCGGACCGTTGCTTTCCTTTGAAAAAAACGTCAAGGCCATGACTAGCAACTCAGGCAGGCAGTACCTCTTCTACACCAATGAGCTCGACTGCATCATGCAAAGCCACTTGAGTACAAATGGATGGGTATTTTTGGTTGAAATACTTTCACATGTCAGTTGACATTGTTGTTATACGTTTTTCATTTTCAGGTGATGTGGGAGCCATATGACTGGCAAGAGATCCTTGGCATGTGACTTAGCCCTTTATGCACACTGGACATGGAGTATTAGCATTCTGTTCTGCCACTTATTTGTTTCTTTATTGTTGAAATCCATCTGTCGAACCATGCAATGAGGCAGTTTGGGAGGTTGCAGCGTACGCCTCCAGACACGGCCTCCATGCTGGTGACCTTTCACAAGTGAGTAAATATAATTGTCAACCTAATTTGTGGCAATGCTTCCATGATTCATTCCTGCATTGTTACATTTCTTTTTGATTTTGCCGTATTGTAGGATTGACAGGAGGAAGCAGGGGGGTGTAAGAGATCGGTGGGACATCCACAACACCTACTTGCTGTAGTGGGCTAGTCGGGCCCAAACTATAGTGCAAGGTGGGCCCTACCATGACTACTTGAGATGGCTGCACAACAACTCCAGGTTGACAATCAAGCCATCTCGAGTTGCGGTTCAAGCAGAAGATTTGCATGACTCTAATGATGAGAACGACCTGGTAGATGAGTACAATCAGATTAGTTGCCATGGTCGACAGCCTGAGCGTGCCCCACTTCACAATTATATAGTACCTGTAATTCGTGATAGGTACATTGTATTGACTCATGGTTCATACCGTACATAATGTATTGCATCGTGTTTGCAACACCAGTAGCTCGGACGCCTTGCAAATGAGGCTGGACAAGCGCTGCTAGTCCCATAGGGTTCCGAGGAGGAGGTCAGCCACCTCCGCACCTTCGTGGAGGTAATAGTTCATGTATTAACCATTTTTCTACATTTCCCACATTTTGTTGAGTATTCGAATACACTCTGACATTTTCACCAACTTCACGGCAGAGGGTTCGTAGGAAGTGCTGTCGCCTGGCGTAGATGATGAGCTGCACGACAACGCTGGATGCAGCACTAGCACCAGGTGGTACTTCTTCCTAGCCAACTACTAGATACACGATAGCTTCGATGCAGCAGACACTTGTGCACTATGGTGTTCGGGCCCGCAATGGTAGTCACAGTGGTAGTGTTGTGTGCACGTTGTTGCGCACTATCTCAAGGACTGCCTCTACCTCTTTGGGAACAGCTGCACGTGGGAAAGGTAAGGCTCCATGCGAGGGACCCTTCGAGAGTGAGGAAGACAGCTCGCAAGGTGATGACCCATCCTATAGGGCTGATGAGATTGGGAGCTCACAGTTTGCAGGCGCTTCTCCACTGACACAACCTTTGCAACAGCCGCTGCGTCAACGTGACAGGGCTAATATTGGGAGTGCCAATGTCCTACTGACCAACCCGGGCGGTGAACGGAGAAAGAAGAAGCCATACACACCACAGGTCTGAGTTAATTTCAATGTGTTCAGTGCTTGAATAATGTCATTTGTAGACTACCTTGTGTGGACACGTTAGTCTCGTCATGTTGCTTGTGTTGCTTGTGGTATCGTCGTGTGTGGACTACCTTGATGCCTTTGTGTGGATTATATGTATTAAGCCGAATGTTGTTTCGAACCATATAACTTTGCTGTCAAATGACAATGTGTGCTACTATGGAATTGCATTTCGATTATTTATGAAAGGATATCAAATGCATTTCCAACAATTGCTACAACCCTCGATAAAAGAAATGGACCGAGTGTACAATTTTGGTATATGTGAATTATATGTCTCTGCTAGATTGAATTTGTGTATCGATGTGCCGATACATTTGCCCTGCTCTGCTCTGCACTGCCTAGCTGTGGTTTGTCACGCCAAACTTAATGGCGTGACTGGAAACACAGTCACGACAATACTCTTGAAGTAACAAGGCATACAGCCTTCGAGGCAGCATACATGCTTGTCATGACAAATGTAGTGGCGTGATAGTCTCTTTAGTCACGCCAATCTCCCTGGCGTGACCCAACACAGCGTCACACCGGTCTCCCCTCAGTTCATCGTTGCTAGTGCGCCCCTACAAGTAGAAATGGACTGGCACAACACCAGCTTTAGTCAAGCCAACTAACTTAGTGGAACACATCAAGGTGTCACGCCGGCCCTTTTCCTCCCACCTTGATCCCAATGAGTCCCTGCAAATATAAAAGGATTGGCATGGCACTAGCGTTAGTCACACCAAGGAGCTTGGTGTGACGCAACAAGGCGTCATGCCAGCCCTTTCCCTCCCACCTCGACCCCAGTGAGCCCCTGCAATTGCGATGCCCATGGTGTGACACAATATTTGCCAAAACTTTGGCAATAATGAGCTGAAAAAATTGCGATATCAAAATCAGGGTAACAAAATATATGCCTAAGTTTCGACATATTTTGCCTCATCAACTCAAGCCTAATAAAATGAAACCTCGATAACATTTTAATGTCAAACCAAGCAATGGCAACATTTTGTCAAAGTTGGAGAAATTTTTAAAAGGCATTTTTTGACTCTTACGAGCATCAAACAATAAAAATTGGTTAAAGAAAATGAAATACCATATTTTTTAGTCTTTTACGTAAAACATAGGCTAGGTTATCGTGGTAGTATTTGGCCCATCATTGTCTCGGGGAAAAAATATATTTGGCCCATCATAAAGGATTTGCTTGCTAATGCATTTGCACTACATCTAACAATGATCGAACTTGCAGCATTGCTTGGTTCACATGGTACAATCGACGATGCTTACACATGAAGTTCATAACATAGTAACGTTACTACAACACACTAACCATATACCAATCGAACTAACACCTCATGCTAATTGTCCGCCCCATCATAGACCAACTCATCATCCTCGTCATCGTCCGGGACAAGCATAGGCAAATTAGCAACAAGAACATTCATTGTCCCCATTTGCACTGCCTTGGTCGCTGCCTCTTGACCCTCCATGACTCTCCTCATGTGTTTGGGATACATGACACAGGTAAAAAATATGAGTTGTCTTTTTACAGTTCTCCAGATAGCTTGACAGCACCATCGGATGACGCTTATTGTGCCATGCAATCTCATGATCCACCTCCTCTTTATCAAGGTACGCCTCCCATGAACATCTCCGCGTACTCTATCCCCCAAAACAAATTCATATCAACTTCCATTAACATGGTACAACCAACATAGCATATCGAAACAGAAAATAAAGATAATATGCATAAAACTAACCATGTCATTGCCAACCACATGCTCGCATTAGTACCCCACACCGAGTTCGAAGGGCACTATCTCGTATCGAGCTTTGACACCACAAGTGCATTTCCTTGGACGACATGGTTCTATCACCATATTCCCCTTCACTTGATCTTGGACCTCCTCTATCCATTCACCTTCGGGATCGTATAGTAAATCCCAAAAGTTACAAGTAGCACCATGACGCTGCATTCAAATTCATGATACAAGTTACATGACACCCAAATTTACCTCAATCAACTTGTAAACAAGCATCCATGCTCAGTTTTTACCTTTTTCATCCCTTCACAACAAAAGTAAGGAGAACCCCCAGAAGGTTCACAAAGCACGCTGCGCTTCCCACAGTTGCACAATGGAGGATCCGCTACACGTCTTCTGCTCACTTCCAACTTCTCTTTATCCGTCAATTTTGGTGGATTCGGTGGAGGAGGAGCCCAATGAATAAACTTGTCATATGGCTTCGGATACTGAGTAAACCGTTTCACCTTCAAAATCCTAGGATCATACATCTCAGGCCTATCAATCCATTGGAAGAAGTAACACATATCTCACTCATGTAAATTATTAAAACATCATATCAGCAAAAGTCATGCCATGTGCGTCTACCCTAACCCATAATAAATATACACTCACAGGATAGTCCTTGCACATGTAGTAAGCGCAGCCAGTAATATCTTCATATAGCGACTGAAGAACCACAACAGGTTTACCACAGTCACAGGTCGGGATGGGGAGAGTGGGAGGAACGGGGGCATCTTTGCAACTAACATTGGGATACTCCTTACCGATATGTGCCCACTTTTACTTACGCCATAAATTGGAAGTCATATCGTACAACTGCACGAATGCGAATCCATTATGAATTTAACATGCACCAAACACTCTTACAATCAACACTACCATATATGATTTAATTTCCTACGCTCAAATAATTGCATGCAAAAAAATTCACACGATACTCATGCCTAACTATACATCCATAGCACGATATATGACCTCCGATCTAACCCAAAACGTATAAATTTCATAGATCATCATCAACACAATCCTAAACCCTATCTACCCTTCAACTAACAATGCAAGCCAAAAAAACCAAAAAATACTTAGAGAGAATGGGCAAATTACCTTTCTACGACACTTTCCCGTGAAACCCTCCTCAAATCAGGTCCGATTGGAAGATGACAGAGCCGGGGGGGAGGGGGCGTTGGAACCACCTCATGTACTCACGCGTGGCTTGAGGAGGAAGAGGAATTGCGGGAGAGAAGGACCGGGGTGTTCCCATGTATGTAGCTGAGTCACGCCAAAAGGATTGATGTGACAGGTTGTCGCGCCAACTTCCATGGCGCGACTCAGGCTTGCCACGTCGACGAAATGTGGCATGGCACCGGGGTGGCCGCCAGCGTGGCTCCTTGGTCACGCCAACGAGATTGGCGTGACCAAGGCGGGAGTCACGCCAAACTCTTTGGCGTGACCAAATGGGCTACTTTCTGGAATTTTAGATTCACGCGTGCTATTATTAAAATATTATTTTAAATAGGCTAAAAAATTTCCCCTGGCTCCCCTCACATTTATTGGTAGCAAACAAGTGGTGGGCGCGTCCTGTACCATATGTGCAGTGTATACTACGCAGAGTGTCATTCCCACGTCCCTCACCTTATGTGCAGGAGTGGTCTCTTATCGAGGGGTGGAGCCTTTATACCGTATATTTCACGACCGAGGTCCTGATACTCCGAGGTGCGGAACAATGCCATGGTGATGGACAATTTGTGCTGGTACTAGGGCTTGGCCATAATGATAGACCTATTTGTTCCGCTACCGCGGGCTTGCCCAAGGAGGGTTACCACCGGTTTGTGGCCTCTGAGGTGGCGGAGGTTCACCTACTCAACGCGATCGAGGCTGATGCATTTTAGGTGGTGGAGGGTTTTGATCTCGACACGAGTGGTAGAGAGTTTAGACCTCAATGCGATCAAGGCTGATGCCTTCAAGGTGATAGGGGGTTTGGACCTCGACACAATTGAAGCTGATGCCTTTGAGGTGGCAGAGGGTTTGGACCTCAATGCACGTGATGAATAGTTTGGACCTTAATCGACCAAGATTGATGCCTTTGAGGTGTATAGGGTTTGGACCTCAAGGCGACCGAGGCTGATGCCTTTGAGGTGCGAAGAGTTTGGATCTCGACACGACCGAGGCTGATGCCTTTGAGGTGCGGAGGGTTTGGACCTCGACGTGATCGAGGTTGATGCCTTCAAGGTGGCAGAGGGTTTGGACCTCGACGAGACCGAGGTGCGGAACTAGTACCACTGTGATGGACTTTTGCCATCGTGGTGAGCTTTTGGAGGTATCTTCAGTTGTGTGATGTGTCACATGGCGATTCATTGCATTATAAAGTACAATGAGCTAGCAATTAACACATAGACATGTCAAATCAATATGCGAGAGAGTAATGCAGGTACTTCGCAGCAAAGAGTAACACCGCCTAGACTTAGACATGTATATTTTCAAGGCATGTTGGACATGTGTATTTTCAAGGCACGCTGCAGTGTGCTCTACCTGCAAATGGTCCTACTTAAGGACTTAAGCAGTGTGGTACCACTCGATCGGTCCTGTTTTTTATATGCATTATGCATTTATGTGACGATAGTGTTGTCGTATTGTCATCTAGCCAACCCCTGTAGGATCAAATGGTACAAGAGCTAACCATTTTAGATTCCAACCGTCTAGATAGATTCTTGTTATTTTTGTGCAATTAAAAAGGCAGTGTGGGTACCTATAGCAGTCATTTGCGGAGGTAGCCTAAGGCGGTGCTAAGCGCGCTGCTTCTCTATGAGCAGCTGCGCGTAGAAGGTGTCGATGCAGTGGTACGCCTCGGCAAGCAGTGCTGGGTCCACGCCGTTGTTTGCCATTAGGAAGAATCCGTGCTGCTTGCCTACCTCAGCCACGCCATGCGAGATGATAGCGCCATCATGCAGGAACTCACTAAGGTCCACCACTGATGTGGCCATCTCCTTCACAATACCTTGCAAAGAACCAAGCTATGCTAGATTTGTCAAGTCTAGGAGCCAGTGGGTGTGGACGTAAACTGGATGAGCTGGTCATCGAGTTTGTCTGAAGTGTAGGTGTAGATACACTTGACTTAGGTGTTGATATGCGGAGGCAATGGTGATGAGGATATTGCTTTCACATGTAGTCCATTAGTCATGCCCATTGAGCTAGACAATCCAAGATCAAATCCACCTCGTGTTGTCTAAGAGGGTGCAACTCCTCCTAGTGTAGCTGGTGTAGCACCTCCAACTGAACTAACATTACGTCCTTGCCAACCAACATATCCTCCCATACTAACTCCATCGTGCGGACCTTGATTAATACTAGGTGATTGAGCTTGAAGTGATGTTGCCGAAGCTCCCACCTGAGGTGTCGGCCGAGGAAACTGGTCTTGTTCTAATCGACGTGCATCCACACCTGAGCGAGGACTCACCACGGTAGTTTGGCATCCTGGAAGAAGGCAACAACCTCTTGGTTCAAATCCGCACCGTGCGGATTTGAACCAAGATGGTGGAGATCTCGAGGGAGCTTGTCACGGTGGATTGCAGGAGCATGAGCCCCTTATCTCCGCCGTGTGCAAACATGGAGGACAGCCGGAGCGCGGAGCATGACCTCCGACATGTAGGAGGGCCGCAGCGCAGCTTCCGACGTTGAGTAGGGTTGGAGCTCGGAGGATCTGGCTCAGAGGAAAGTGCAGTCCGGAGGCGATGCTAGAGGGTGGCCTGAGGCGCAACACGCTGGAGGGGATTGCTCGGAGGAGCGTCCAGAGGGGGCCTTCAGCATGGGGTGACTCGAGCGCACAATGAGCAAGAGGGGGCCTTCGGAGAAGTGTCTATCCGAGCGCAGGTGAGCCGGAGGGTCTAGCATGGAGGCGATGCCAGAGGGTGGACTCCAGTGTGGGAGGCCATTAGGCGCAGTGAACCGCAGGGTCCTGCTCCGAGGGGTGTCCGAAAGGTGGCCTCTAGCTTGGGTAGTTTGAGGCGCGGCGAGCCGGAGAGGGCAGCTCAGATGAGCGTTCGGAGGCGGCCTTCATTGTGGGGTGAGTCGAGCGCGCGGTGAGCTGGACGAGGCCTTTGGCGTGATGACAGTTCGAGCGTGGAGGTGAGCCAGAGGGTTGTTACGGCGGGGGACTGAATGGGAGCCTCCGGTGCGGGGCGGCCTGAGCGTGCAGTGAGCCGGAGGGCGATGCAACGTTGAGCCGAAGGGGCCCTTCGTCACGGCGGCATCCCAAGCACATGAAAGTGAGCTGGTGTTTGAATCGGAGGTTGGCTTCCATCGACTTTGAAAGGATCGGTGATGTCCTAAGAGGGGGTGAATTAGGACAACTAAAACTAACTGGCTCCAAAAACTTCACAAGATAAACCTATATCAATTTCTATCTAAATGTGCTCTAGATTCATCTAGTACGTCTACTCTATCGTTCAAAGGTTTGCATCCTATAGCCAATCCTAACAAACTACTCTATGAAGGTAAACATGCAAGGATAGATTGCAAGAAGTAAATGCGGAAACGTAAAGATGGTAGAGAGAGCAAACTTTGCATAAGAAATCTTTATTCTCTGGTATCGATGGCATAAACGTTAATCCTAGTTCACGTTAGAGTAGCCACCTAGGTTATAGCTCCCGGACGGCATCCGGTCATGGCCCTTGAGCCACCAAGATCTCAAGTGAGTTGAGCCACCAAACCACTAAGGCAACACCTCACCACAAGCATCTCTTTTGGTCACTTACCGCCGTCTTCACTTTGGAGCTTGAGCCACAAAAGAAAGGGTCTCCATGTCCCCGTACAAGAGTCTTGCCGCCACTCCACACCAAGTCGGAGAATCAACAAGCTTGAGCCACTAAGGCCCAACCTGTCGGTGAATCACCAAGATTCTAAGGTGCCGGCGTACCATTTAATACAAGCTAAGATCACTCCTTGATCATCTCTCTAGGCAGCAACACCTAGCAACAACTCTTTCTAGGGCTATTAGCACCAATCACTTCCTAATCATGTGCTTAATTGCCTTTGATGATCACTTTAAACACTTTGATGGCTTGGATGTCTTCTCAAGTATCAGCTTCTCTGGACTCTAGCACATTCAAATGATCGAGTGAGGGGGGGGGTATAAATAGCCTCAACGCGGTGAACTAGTCATTGCTCAAATGACTCTAACAGACTGTATAGACCGGATGATCCAATGTTAATAATAGTACCAGCATTGGATCATCTAGTGTGTATAGCAGTACAAACTAGCCATTGGAACTCCACTCAAATCTATCTGTAAACGTCGAATATTCTGGTGTAACTTTTAATTCCATCACTAGGCCATCTGATATGTAGACTTGAGCCTGATCGAGACACTTCTTCACTGTTTGTTGTCCGATGTGTGTAATCTTCTAATTATCGGACCATTCGGTGAGTTCAAAGCTCTTCGGCATTGAAAATTTTTCTAGAAAATACTCCGGTGTGCATTTCTCCTTAACATCGGACCATCTGGTGTGTTAAAATTGCAGAACATCTTCTGAGACAAAATACTCCGGTGTATGCACCAATTAGAGCACCAGATTATCCAATGAGGTCTTCACTTTTCTTCTTTGAGTCAAATATTGCACTGAGCACCGGACCATTCAATGAGTTCTTCCTTCTAAGCACTGCATCCGGTGAGTGCATTTTCTTCTGAACTCATCCAATTCAACCATTCTTGAGTTTGGCTTCGATGACTTATTCATGTATTACATCCATAAGATCTACTAAGACATATACTTGACAAACATTTAGTCTCATTGACTATATTACCATTAATCACCAAAATCGCATACAAGCTCTAAGAGGGCTATGTTCGCTACTGACTTCACGCTAGAGTTTGCTGCAGAATGGTCACAAGCTCGGAGCAACGTTATGGTGCACGAGGTTCTAGGTGTGAGGATACGGGCACCATGCATCCGCTCATAATATCAGAGAAAAGTGTGCTTAGTTGTCTGCATATGCTGTTACAGTCTGGTCCGTCGGATACAAATATATGCCCGCAGCATGGCTCGAGAAGGAAGTTTGATTCGAGGTTCCCTCCGCAGTCTGATCTGACAGATATAGGCTCCTGCATCCGCTTATATATGTGAGCCTATTTGTCAGTGTCATAAAATTATTTTTATGCGAGCAATCAATTATAATCTTAACTCTTGTATCCGCTCATATAGTCTCAGATTCGATAAACCAAACAGAATCTTAGCTCAACCTGTCCATACATATACAATCAACTAAACATTTTTCTTTTCAACAAATATGACTCTATACAACCTATTTCTCCTCAATTTATATATACAGTCTATACAAACTAACTCATACGAGCATCCAATCACCAAGTAAGATCCAGTGCCGTTCCAACGCCGGATATGGATGCCCAGCTCTGACAGCAGCCAACCGGGGCCATAAATAGAGTGGACAACAAGCGTCGTGAGAGCCACATCGCCCCCGTTAGTCCCAGCAGAACAACAAACGTAATGACGAGGTTATCTCCCAGGCAAACCCACTCGCTTCTTCAGCTTCCTTCCTTCACCACTTCTTCACCCATCTCCCTCTCCCCACACAAACCAATGCAAACACGAAGCGGCAACCGATCCGATCCCATTGCTTATCCCTCCTCCCTTCTCTCAGAACACCAACCATTTCAAATTAAGCATATTTATTTTAACTTTAGATTATAAAAAATTAATCTAGTTTGTAGAATTTATGAAAACACTTCCTTACCGGATCTGGATTATAGATCGTACTATTTATAGTATTATTTAATTTATAGATTGTAAGAATTAATTTTTATACGCTGACTATGTTTATTTTTATTTTTATTTTAAAGCTAAAATCTATAATCATAATATAAAATAAAACAGGACTTACCATCACGAAGATTGTTTTCTTGAAAGCAGGAGAGAAGCCAAGGAGAGAAGCCACCCTTTACCTCCTAGTATTCTATTTCACCTAATCCCATCGCCCCCTCTCCTCCCCCCTCGTCCTCGTCCAGGAAAAGAAGAAAAAAAAAATCGAGAACCGCAAACCCTCGCTTTCTCCGATCGAATTGCTCGCACCCCGGGCAACCACCACCAGTTCGGCCGCTCCCCACCACCAATCTTCCCCCGCGCCGGATGATCTAGGCCTCTCGCCCGCCCGTGCCGATTTCCCCCCGAGCTTCCCCGCGCGGCGCCGTGGCCATGTCGCTCACCTGAGGATACGGTCGGTGGGCTGTTTCTTGCGAGAGTCTTCCGAGTCCCCAGAGAAACAGCCCGGGGGCGTAAGTGAGCGATCGATTCGGAGCTGTAGGCGAGGCGTCCGGCTTGGTTGGGGGTTCCGTCTCGGCTTCGGCTTCCTCCTATTCTAGCTTGGAAGCTAGGCTTTGCTTGGTTGGGTTTGCATCTGACGAGGAGGAGGGGGTTGGTGGTGGTAGCGTGCACGGTTGGTTTGGGGGCCGGCTTGATGCGGGACGGCGCGCAGGCTCCTCGCCGGGGCGGGGGGTTCTTCTCGGCGCGGTCGCTCTCTAACTACATGCGGATCATGTCGTCGGGGGCGTCCACGGCCGCCTCCACGCTGCGGTCGGCGGGCGCGTCGCTGGTGAACTCGATCGCGAACCACGAGGAGGATGGCAGCCGTGACCAGGTTGGTTTGCTTGCTTAAACAACTCTATTGCTCCCCCTTTTTGTGTGTGTTTTAGTTTTAGCCTAGGAAATATAGCCTCGCTAATTATTGGACACTGTGGAAGCTTTTAGTTGGTTCACGTATGCGTTACTTAAAATGAGCAAAACCTGTATTTATGGCTTGAAAGGACTGCCAATTTTGTTCCTGCCCGAAGATATGTGGAATAGGATTTGTATTTATTGTCAGTTTTCATGCATTTATGCTGACCATTGTATCACTCTCTTGTTTAAACTGGAAACTCTTCTAGTAGTATGTTACTATTGTAGTAGGGTACGTGTTAATCTGTAAGCGAAGTGCTGAGATGATTTGAATGTTATCGGACATGTCAAGCTGTAGACTTGGAACCATACAGATATCACAAATAGACAAGTTAACTTTAAGTTCTGCTTGTAATTCTTGGGATCCAAAAGGTTCCTGTTTGGTTGCGACATTAGGCCACCATATATTCTACATCCTTCCTCTTGCATAATGAATCTGTTGTAATTAGAAGATGAAGACAGGAAGTTATACTCTGATCTATTGACTTAAGGATTTCCATCGTGTCATGGACATTAAACATGAACTTACCATGGTCCATACAGTATCACAAATTCTTGTAGGAAATTCTTCCATTTAACAATGTGCAAGCACTATTCTTATATGTCATATGATTTGCAGATACAATGGGCTGGTTTTGATAAACTCGAGTGTGGGGGTGGCATGCTACGACAAGTTTTATTGCTGGCATACAAATCTGGCTTCCAAGTATGGGATGTCGAACATGCTGGTGATGTAAGGCAGCTAGAGTCCAGACACGATGATGCTGTTTCTTTCATACAACTGCTAAAGAATCCAATTGCCACAAAAAAATGTGAAGACAGATTGGCAGATGTACGGCCATTGCTAGCTGTTGCCTGTGATGGAACTTACACAGGAAATGGAAACAGCCATGATACTAATGTCCCTGTTTTCGATGGAACCAATGGTGCTTTCCGTAATATAGGCAGTGAAAACCTTCCTACTGTCATTCGCTTTTATTCATTGAGGACCCATGAGTACGTGCATACATTGAAGTTCAGGTCAGCTGTTTATTCCATAAGGTGCAGTCCGAGAGTCATAGCTGTTTCTCAGGCTACTCAGGTATGCCATTTCCACTGTTCCAAAGTGGTGTTTGGATCATGAGTGATCCTGATGGGAAAAATACTTTTTGCAGATACATTGTTTTGATGCTGCGACATTGGAGAGAGATTATACTGTTCTTACCAGTCCTACAGTTGCACAAATTTCAGGTTATGGCCCACTCGGATTGGGCCCTAGATGGATTGCGTATTCTGGGATTCCAGTTCCGGTTCCAGATACAGGACGTGTTAGCCCTCAGCTTCTTAGTCTGTCTCCCTTTGTTCCACCTCCTGGTTCAAACAGCAGTGTGGTGGCATACTATGCAAAAGAATCAAGCAAGCAACTGGCTGCTGGCATTGTAACACTTGGTGATGTTGGATATAAGAAGTTGTCAAAGTATTGTTCAGATTTCATTCCAAATGGTAATGGTACTATAAAGCAAAGGAATTCTGGCTACAAAGCAAAGGGAGCAACAAATGGGCACCTCGTTGACAGTGAATATGCTGGAATGGTATGGACTTCTTCACAGTACATATAATCCTGTCACCCCATAGGTGTTAATAGAATTGATTTGTCACTGTTGCGAACTTTATTACGTTATCTTCGTATGCTAGTAGTAGTAACAATAAACTAACTGTAAGGCCATAGGGACCTTGAAACCCACCTTACCAGTTGGCTAACAGTCTGATGATGCGGCTGTTGTTCCTCAGGAAGAGGCCAGGGCTGATCTTCCATATCCTGCCTTGTATATAGCAATACAAAAATATGCTTTTGGCAGATTCTTTACCACTTGACTTTACAAACCAGGCGTTTTGTTTAGTTATTTGCTTCTAGCCAATAGAGTAAGAACTATGTTATCCCTTGATAGTCGATACTAAAGCAGATCGTGTAGAAGGGAAGGTGGATAGTTAATTCTATGGTCTGGGTGGAATTGAAAGATGAGTAGCCTAATGGGTGGGGGTGGATGGAAAAATTTATTCTTACCCCTCTGATTAAGTGTTTGTTGTAAACAAATGTTCTTTTCTTTTTGCAAATTACAAGTACCGTTATCTTAATATGATTATGTCATATATGTCTTGGCTACTTCACAGAATGTTGACACGTCGTCTGTTCCCTTTCCAATGACAGGTCATTGTTCGAGATATTATCTCTAAATTATTAATAGTTCAGTTCAGGGCACATACTAGTCCCATTTCGGCACTTTGCTTTGATCCCACTGGAACTTTGCTGGTGACAGCTTCTGTTCATGGTCAAAATATCAATGTTTTCCGCATTATACCTCCTCCACATGGGAGTGCATCGGAAGCTGGTCAAATTGGAACCTATTTTTATCTGTACAAGTTGCAAAGAGGCATCACCAACGCGGTAAGCTGGCAGACATCTTTCTTGCTCATTATTTGTAATCTTGGTTGACTGGTAATAGTATCACTTTTGTTATAGGTTATAAAAGACATCAGCTTTAGCGATGATAGTGAGTGGATAATGATTAGCTCTTCAAGAGGAACTAGTCATTTGTTTGCAATATCTCCATATAGTGCATCAACAAGCTTTCACTACAGCGATAACAACCCTGCAGAAAATAATTATGTGGTGGATTCATCAATTAAGCCTACTGCTCATTGGTCCCAAAACTCAACATCCTCTTTGAGTCTCAGTCAGAAGACACTTTTCGTATCTGGACCCCCTGTTACATTGTCTGTTGTTAGTAGGATAAGAAATGGGAGCAACTTATTTAAGGGTGCTGTCCATGGCGCTGCAGCATTGGCAACAGGTGTTTCCAGTCCGATTTCTGGTGCTGTTGCTTCAACATTTCACAACTGCAAGGGTGCTGACATTAATTCAGATGGCAGTTCACGTGGCATGAAGTATTATTTACTAGTGTTTTCTCCATCAGGAAGCATCATACAGTATGTTCTTCATCTCTCAGCCGAACAGGATTCTGGGTTTGATTTCCCCTCGGGCCCCATTTCCTATGGATCAGAAAGAGAAACTGATAGGAAGTTTGTTATTGAAGCACTTCAAAAGTGGGATGTTTGTCATAAAAGAAATAGAAGAGACAGTGCTGAGAGTTTCACATATAGTGATTTTGAGAATGGAGAAAATAATAAACTTTTCCAGAAAGTGATGAAGAAAGGAACTAGTATCTATCTGTTCGATTGTGCTGATGAAAATAAAAAGCTCAGTGCTGACGAAAATCGTAACTTCTATATTTCTGAGAGTGAGTTGCAGACACATGTTGTGCAGATTCCACTCTGGTCGAGATCTGGGGTATTTTCTTACACCTTTCCCTTCCAACGTCACATGTCTTTTCTGTTTGATTGACATGCTTGTACTCGTAAATTGTAACACCTGCTTGTTTACGATGCCAGATACACTTTCAAGTAATGTGGGGTGGAACTTCAGAAGCAGACAATATTGATACAGTTTCAGGGGAAGTTGAAATAGAAAAAATCCATACTCATAATGTAGAATCAAGATCGAGGAATCTCATACCAGTCTTTGACTCTCTTCATACGTCAAGGTTTCAACAGACAAGGTATGCTTTAAGCTTGCATTCCTGAGCACCTGTCATTAGTGATTAATGTAAAGTCAATACTGCTATTTTCGTTAGTGATTGATGTATTAAGTCAATAATGTATTTCATATATGTGGTTGATAAATGCTGGCTGATTTTTGTTAGATAACTCAGAACTTTATCCTGAAATGAGAAAGGTTTGCTGATATTCTTTTGTCTTATTAGATTTCCCCTGTGCTCACTTGTATCTTTTTTCCCTGTAGGTTGAACACTCCTGATACTAACAGGTATGGACTGCTGCAGCGGCAGAAGTCTGAAATTTCAGAAGATGGTAGACTCTCTTGCAGAAGCAGTTGTAGTTCTTTGGACTGCATGTCTGAAGGCCCCAAAAGCTCTGGTGACAGTGCTTTCAGTAAATATGTAGTAGATGGTAGCGTATCTGCTGTAAATAAGAATCCAAATGTTAACAGCCATGCCGAGCTTGTAAATAATACTGGGAGCCTTAAGTCAGAGGCCCAGCTCGGATATGTAAATAGCAAAGAGGATGGTGAAGATAGAGAGCAACTCCCAGACTTGTGATATTGACGGTGATCAAGGTTAGTGCTTTAACATTTTTTTGCCCTTTAGTCACGGGCTTTTGCATGCCATAGTGCATATGAACTATCCTACAATGCAAATAACCAGTTACATACACATGCCTAGACATGGTTTTTGTGTGCACTATCGCATTGGTACTCATGATCATTGGCTCTCGACATGGTTTGCAGATGATCGTTGGTGATGGAGGAGCCTCTTTAAATGCTGAAGTCTTCATTGTGCGTGTGTAGTTGAATTCTTTGATTTCTCCATCCGGAGTTCTTGACCTCTCTTCTATAGTTCTATTTATAGGCATTCATGAAAAAAATTACCGATAAAAAGATAGAAAGGGAGGTTGAATTATGGCCCTATGAGTGTGGAAGCTTTGGTTCTGTGAGTTGGGGTTTCTATCTTAAAAGAATTTGTACATAACAAGATTGATCATTGCATGCCCAATAATAGCACGTAATTTGTGAATATTTAAAGGGTGATATATGTCCAACTCCATACTAGTGTCAGCTACTAGAGATCTTCCACTGGTTCACATATGCCGTCTCCTTCGTACGTTGCAACTGGACCAAAGGCACTTGTTCTTCTGTAACCTTTTGTTTTGCCTATAGTCAAGAAGTTGGTTGTTTGGGGTCGGTGACCTGTACATAGCTGTGGGGGAGATATTTCCTAAGATTACGCATTTGTCCTCCATGTAATATTGTCAATTTTCTTGGGAAGCTTCTTTTCGCAATGTTTATCTATTGAGAAAATTAAAAATGTAGCTAGTATAATATTATCAATCTCTAGCCCTGTTTTAATAAGTGTTGTAGCATGTCATCTAATATAAGATTATTCCAGCTTTTATTTTCTTAGGTTTAATGTTGGACCGTGCTTATTGTGGGCTTGATTAAATGCTATGAAATGAAGGGGATAAATTGAATTATTGATGATAGGAAAATGGCAAATTTTGTTTTATGACCTGAACTTTCGTGGTATCGGCTATTTCACACCGAACTTGCGTATTTAGCTGAGGGACCCTGCAAATATATAGTCATTTGCCACAGGACACTACCAGTTATGAGAGGTACTAAAATATGAATGATTTAGGAGGAATCAGGGGAGAGTTCAAAATTCCCCAAGTGCTCGTGCGTCTCAGACGGTGAGAATCTTCTTCCTCCTGGAGCTCCTTCGCCAGCTCCTGCTCGATCGCTCACTGCGCCGCACCTATTGGACCGCTCGAAGGGGGCCGAGACGATGGCTGACGGTAGCGCACGGAGAAGGTGGCAGTGATGGTGGCGTTCCGGTGAAGGGTAGGGGAAACGGAGGAAAACATAGGAGATGATCACGCTCGTGGTGCTTCTGCCCGATGCGGAGAAGATGACGCTCCCAAACAGTGCTCTGTCAGTGAATCGGTGTCACACCCCATGGCCGC
Source organism: Phragmites australis (assembly GCF_958298935.1). Lineage (NCBI taxonomy): Eukaryota > Viridiplantae > Streptophyta > Magnoliopsida > Poales > Poaceae > Phragmites > Phragmites australis. The sequence goes on along the minus strand of NC_084921.1, from coordinate 45,581,447 downwards.
CGGCGGTGAGGATCAGGACGTGAGGAATTCGACAAGCTCTCACCGGATACAATTCCGATGGCCACCAGCCGGATCGCCGAGATGTGAGAGGATGAGGAACAGGAAGGGGGTAAGTTTCAATTGATTTTCATCGGTTCCATTCTCGATGCTCCTGGGTTCTCCTTTGTAGAACTGGTGATCCCCTAGCTTGGGCCGTGGGCTTGGTCTTGATGGCACAACGACCCATTACACTATCCAGCATTCGAGCTCATATGGGGCATGAGTTACTTTCGCCCCCACCAAAAGTTGCTTGTCCCAAGCAACATCATTGCCTAGACAGCAGTCCTTAACACAAGTATGCAGTGCACAACAACCAGCAAAATCAATGCAAAAACTTGTTTTCTTGAAGCACCATCGACAATCCTGCCGTGAAAACTGAAATGCACTCACTTGCCAATGGAGCAAGTCATGTCCTTGCCTCTCTGCATCTCATCAGGAAAGTACTCCATGGCATGCAACATATTGCCTTCATTTCTCATCATCCGATGAACCAAATGCTTCTTCAGGCCAACAATATGGGTTATTTGAACATTTCGGAAGACTTCTGAATGAACTGAAGACTGATATATCACCCATTCTAGAGGCCAATCCCATGATAACATACCTCCAAATACCAGGATCCCATTGCCTAATAGAAGAGTGTGCCTTCCTGTACTCCACATGCTCCTCAGAATACATGTTACACACCCAAAACTGCCACTGCACCAGGCTGCACCAAAGCACTGGGACATCATTTCCATTGAGACCTGTATCTCCACACACAGTCTTCTCACTAGGGGCATAATTCATACAGCCATGATTCCAAAGGAGTGCAAACATCAACTCCGGAAGGCACCATCTATGAAAATCCAGTAGATAAGACTCAGCAAATAATTCAGATTTCAAAGTTCTATCACTGAACTGCATGCCAGAAGCACCACTTACATGCGTTTTGTTTAGCTCACATGTCCCTGGACTACAAGCATTTCTTCTCCATGATTGCATACCAGACACATATCTACGGCATATTGCTTTTGAATTTCCCAGGGCTAAAGGCATTGCCCCCCCCCCCCCCCCCCATGGCGGCATTTTGTCATGCACCAAGCGAGCAGCATCAACACCTTACTTCTCAAGGCAGCAGGCCTTACTCTCCATGGTGGCCATTCATTGAACACCCAGCCAGCACATCTTATGCTAGATTTCCCAGGGCTAGATGCACTTCTTCTCAATGGTGGCACTCCATAGAAAGCCTTGTTTCCCATAGATGTTTTCATATTTGTCAAACTACCTCTATGCTGTTCCTATTTTTGCCCATTGGTGCCATGCAAGCTGGAGCTGTGTTCCACTAACTGCCCAACATTTTTGCTCCCTCGCCCATGATGTGCATTTCGTCAACCACTTGGTCTGTCTCAGCCACTCCAAGCTCTAGGAGTAGAGATGATTCATCAACATGGGTGAGCACATTGCCAGCGATAAACTCATCAACCGGCTTTGTCTTCTCGTCACCCCTGTACTCTCCCCCAAAGCCAGCTGTTGCAATAAGTCATCATAGGTGTCAAGGTCGGAAGACAACTCTTCATCCAACACCACAACTGTGCTAGGCATTTCATCGAACACTTCATCCACAGAATCCATGCCAAGCTCAAAGACCTGGGGAGCATCACTGACATTAGTAAGCTTGTAGTCAATGTCCAGCTCGGCAATTGGTTTCCTCTCCTCATCAACCAAGTACTCTTCAGACCGAGCTAGTTGCTCCAACAAACCGTCGTGTGACTCGAGATCGTGCAGCAACTCCTCATCCCATACGACATTCAAAGGAAGCATTTCATCAAACAAATTGTGGGCAATACCCATCGACGCCACCGGAGCCTTGAACATGAACTGCTCAGCCTGTGCTGCTGTGTCTTCCTCAAGAGGCATTTCATCGAACATCACGTGTGTGCTCCCTTGGCGTGGCATTTCAGCAAACTACTCGGGGGCATGATGCAAGATAGGTCCTGGCAGCAGTAAGGTGACACCATCACCTACCCTGCAACCCGAAATCAGCCGGTACGGTGATGGTGAAGGGAGAGTGTGCTCCACCACGCCTTCGATGGCCACTGCTTGGCTGCACGTGGTCTGAGCGACCGCTGCAGCCATCTGGCGGGGTGCATGGGTTGCTGAAGACCGCACGTCCTGCTCTTCCTCTGTAACAAAACAAACATAGTATCGAACACGAGATACGATTTTTACGTGAAAAAATCTTACGGGAAAAAACCACGGATATCAATTGACGATTTTCGCTGTATTAAAGATGTGTATAATACAGAAGATTACAATGAATGTTTTAAGATATATTTATAAGTGGGCACATACGACTTGAGTCTAATACGGACAGTTCCAGAATATAAGTCGAAGACGTCCCTTGTATGACCAACAAGAATTCGGATCATAATTCAACAAACTCCACCTTGAGGTAAATTTTATCTTGTAACAAATAAAGAATCGTCAATAAACTCCCTTCAATAATAAATATCACCGACGCAAAAAATCTATAGGACTCAAACTATAACACCAACTAAACTTAAACATAGCTCAAATTTAGTAGTAGAAACTGGTTTTATCATCGTATCAGTAGAATTATCATGAGTGCTTATTTTGCATATTTTAATATCATCTTGAGCAATGACATCTCGGATATAATGATACCTCACATCAATGTATTTTGTTCTTTCATGAAACATCTGATCATTTATAAGGCAAATAGCACTCTGACTATCATAGAAAATATTAATACAAGAATTATCTCCATAAAGCTCAGTGTACAAATCTCTCAGCCAAATAGCTTCTTTGCATACTTAAAAAATAATCATATATTCAACTTCAGTAGTTGATAAAGCAACAGCAGCCTGCAAACATGCTTTCCAACTAACAGCACAACCATCAATAGTGAAAATATAACCTATGAGAGATCTCCTCTTATCAAATCACCAGCATAATCTAAGTCAACAAAACCAACAAGTCCATCTCCAGATTTCCCAAACTGCAAACAAGCATTAGAAGTACCACGCAGATATTTGAAAATCCACTTAACAGCTTTCCAATGCTCTTTACCAGGATTAACCATGAATCTACTAACAACACTTAGTGCATGAGATAAATCAGGACGAGGACAGACCATAATATACATAAGTGAACCAACTGCACTTGAATATGAAACTTTAGATATGCACTCAACATCATAATCTGACTCAAGACATAAAGCTGAAGATAATTTGAAATGCGCAGCTAATGAAGTACTCACTAGTTTTGCATCATACATATTGAAACGACGAAGAACCTTCTCAATATAGCCTTGTTGACTAAGATATAACTTGCCAACTTTTCTATCTCTAATGATCTCCATGCCAAGAATTTTCTTTACTGCACCTAAATCCTTCATCTCAAATTTACTATTCAATTGTGATTTTAATTTTGCTATTTCTGATTTATCCTTTGCAGCAATCAATATATCATCGACATAGAGAAGTAAATAAATAGCTGAACCATTAACAATCTTCAAATAGACACAACTATCATAATCAGAACGCTTAAAACTATTAGAAAGAAAAAGGAGTCAAACCTCTTGTACCACTGTCTAGGGGATTGCTTCAAACTATAAAGAGGTTTCTTTAATTTACAGACAAGGTCTTTTTTTCCATGAATAACAAAACCTTCAGGTTGATCCATATAAATATCTTCATCTAACTCCCCATGTAAAAATACAGTTTTAACATCTAATTGCTCAAGTTCATAATTACGCATAGCAACAATACTGAGTAAAGTGCGAATAGAACTATACTTCACAACAGGGGAGAATATATCATTATAATCAATACCTGGAATCTGGCTATAACCTTTAGGAACCAACTTTGCTTTATACCTTGCTGCTTCATTAGGAGAAATACCATCCTTTCTTTTGAAAATCCACTTGCATTAGACATGTTTCTTCTGTTTTGGTAATTTGATTAAATCCTAAGTACCATTCTTTTCAAGTGACTCCATTTTATCTTGTATTGCAGTCATCCAATTATTACAATCAGAAGAAGTAATAGCCTCATTATAATTAGAAGTTTCTGCATTACCTTCAACTTCTTCTGCGTAACTCAAAGCGTAGGCAACAATATTACACTCCTCAATTAACCTATTGAGTGGATTAATTTATCTTCTAGACCTGTCAACTGCAATAGAATATTGTGTAGACTGCACAATGGGAGAAAAAGGTGGAACACTAGACGAATCATGATCAATAAATAAATTTCTAGAAAATAGGTGCATCTTAGACAGCAACATCTGGCGTACTTTCTGCATTAATAAAATGCTCCACCTACATGCTAGAACTCTGCTGACTTTGAACAGGAGCATTAAGCAACATAACAGATTCATTAAAGATAATATTCCTATTAATCACCACCTTTTGTGTTACAGGATTCCACAATTTATAACATTTAACACCATATTTATAATCAAGAAAGATGCACTTAATAGCTCTAGGCTCCAATTTACCATTATCAACGCAAGCATAAGCAGGACAACCGAAAACTCTCAATTCTGAATAATCAGTTGGAGAACCAAACCATACCTCAATTGAAGTTTTCTTATCAATGACAATGTTGGTGATCGATTAATAAGATAGCAAGTGGTGGAAACAGCTTCAACCCAAAAACGCCTATGCATACCTGCATTAGACAACATGCAACGGGCCCTTGAGATGATAGTTCTGTTCATACGCTCAGCTACACCGTTTTGTTGTGGAGTACCAGGAACAGTGTAATGCCTCATAATACCTTTAGACTTACAATATGAATTAAATTCATCAGAACAAAATTCCATCCCATTATTAGTGCGAAGTTTTTTTTACCTTCTTTTCAGTTTGCCTTTCAACCATAACCTTCCACTCTTTGCTTTAAATGTTTCTGATTTATGCTTTAAGAAATAAGGCCAAATTCTCCTAGAGTAATCATCAATAATAGTTAACATATAACGAGAACCACCTTGCGAAGGCCTACAAGATGATCCCCATAAATCAGAATGCACATAATCAAAAATACCTTCTGTTGTATGAACCGAAGTGTTGAATTTCACCCTCTTATACTTGCCAAAAATATAATGCTCACAAAATTTCAGCTTATCAATGCTATATCCATCAAGAAGATCTCTCTTGCTCAATTCTGCCAAACCAAGTTCACTTATATGCCCAAGACACATATGTCATAGATTAGTAGCATCAGAATCTGATAATGAATGTGAACTTATAGTGGCATCACCTGTGATTGTAGTGTCTCGAAGATGATATAAATTGGCAGACTTTAAATCACCTTTGATTACATTTAAGGAACCTTTTTTTACCTTTAAAATACCATCTCCACCTGACCAATCATACCATTTATTATCAAGAGTACTCAAAGATATAAGATTCATTTTCATACCTAGAACGTGCTTCACATTTGTCAAGGTTCTAACAATGCCATCATGCATCTTTATCATAATTGATCTAATTCCAACAATTGGACGTGGGTTATCATCACCCATCCTAACAGAACAACCATCTTGAATAGAATTATAAGTGGTGAACCAATCTCTATGTATGCATATATAAAAAGACGTAGCAGAGTTAATAATCCATTCATCACCACTACTAGCACATCCAGCAAAAGCAACGAGAGCCTCTCTATCAGAACTAGTATCGGAAGTAGCAGCAGAAGCTTTACCTTCTTCATTAGATTTATCTTTCCTCTTTTCTTTATTCTTCAACTTGTAACATTTAGATATAACATGATTATTTTTCTTGCAATATCTGCAGAATTTTTCCTTGCCTCTGGACTTTGAACGACCCCTGTAACCATTCAAACTTCTACCTTTTTGGCTATTATGCAAATTCTTTTCCTTTGTCCTGCCACGCACAATAACCTTCTTCATTGGAAGCCGAGCTATTATTAGACACCATTTGTTTCATCTTTTTATTGGCATGCAAGGCCTCATAGACTTCTTTGAAAGTCAGTGTATCATGACTGTATAATATAGTATCTCTGAAGTTTGCAAAAGAACTATGCAATAAGCACAAAAGAATAAGACTCAAATCCCCATCATCATATTTTACCTCCATGGATTATAGGTCAGCAATGATCTCCTTAAAGATCGAAAGATGATTCAACACAGACCACCCTCTTGTAATTTGTGCGTGTACAGCTTTATCTTCAGATGTATTTTGCTGATCAGATCCTTTGACATGCAGATTGATTCCAACTTTAACCATAGAGCAGCAGCGGTTTTCTCCTACAAAACCTCCTGCAAAATATTATTTGATAAATGAAGATAAATTTGTGACAAAGCCTTACGATCCTTTCTCTTATCTTCATCAGACCAAGACTTTTGATCTTTTTTTCCAAAATTATCAAGCGTATCATGCAGATCAGTATGCGCAAAAATAATTCGCATCTTGACTTGCCATAGAGAAAACTTGTATCTCGGTCTAGCAGCGGAATATCGTATTTCATAGAAGTCATGGCGAAGAATAATCTACACAAAATAATCTGCAACGCCTCTGGTACAGCATGTGTGCACCAAGCAATAAACTGAAGAAGTTCGGTACGCTTCATGTACGCTTAGCAATGAAGCCAAAACCAATCTACTGGTAGGGCTTTCTCGTGTGCGCATAGCAATAATGCCAATTTTCTTCTCACAGTGATTTGATCTGCTGCTTTGACCAATCTCCTGGTACGATTGGAATTCTGGTATGATTAGAGATGGATCGGCTTGGACTCCTGGTACGATTGGAGATGGATCGGCTTGAACTCGCCTCCACTGATGCGCATGCAACACGAGGTGACAGCAGGCTTCGGCGGAATCGACGAATCCCGAGAGACGAACTCGGCGGCTTAGATCGAACCGTGATGACGGAGAAGAGAACTAATCTAAATATTTTTCTGGTACTCGTGTATATCCCGATCTAGCTCTGGTACCACTTGTAAGAAAACAAGCACGATAGGATCGAAAACGAGACATAATTTTTATGTGAAAAACCCTTGTGGGAAAAAATCATGGACGTCAATTGACGATCTTCACTATATCAATATCAGGGATGTGTACAATGTAAGAGATTACAATGAGCATCTTAACTCTCCTTACAGCTTACAAGATATATTTATAGAGGTGGACATATACAATTTGAGTCTAATACAGACTGTTCCAGAACATGAGCTGAAGGCGTCCCTTGTATGGCACAATAAGAATTCGGATCACAATCTAACATCCTCCATAGTTTTCATGTGCTCCAACGTCAGCTTCACGACTGCTTTGTCCGTGGCCTCGACTTGCTTGGCGATGTGCTGCGGCTCTCGAGTAGACTGCTCCACCGCCTTGGAATTGAGATCCAACCGCGCTTGAAGCTGCTGTTGCGCGGTGCTGATGTTGTTGACTCACGCGAATAGCAGGTCCAGGCTCTCCATGACCTAATCCCACCGCGTGTCGTCCTTCTGCTCCACCACCGCCATCGCCTCCAACACATATTGGGTTGAAATTGAGATCAACCCACCCACCTCGTTTGTCAGCTTCAATAGATGGGATATCATGATTCCACTGCGTACCCACCGCCGAGGATCTTGTGTCTCTGATATCAACTGTCACACCCCATGGCCACCGGCGGTGAGGACCCGGACGTGAGGAATTCGATGAGCCCTCACCGGATACAATTCCCGTGGCCACCGGCTGGATCGCCACCAAGACCAAACCCACAGCCCAGGCTAGAGAATCAACAGTTCTACAAAGGAGATGTTCAGAGGAGGCAGCTTGGTAGGATTGTTGATAATGGCTGCTTGTTTGGAAATTAGGTGGAAGAGTATGTATTTAACGCAAAAATCTGTGTGACTGGTGACTTCCCTGGTGAATTCTGTGGTAATTATTTATATAATCGGGGTGGGAACCGATTGTTGATAATGGATCACTGTGCCACCAAGACCAAACCTACGGCCCAAGCTAGAGAATCAATAGTTCTACAAAAGAGAACAGGAGCCTCTAGAAGGGAAGCAATGAAAAATCAATTGAAACTTACCCCCTTCCTGTTCGTCGTCTTTAGCGATTTCCATTACACTATCCAACATTCTAGCTCATATGGGTCATATGTTACAATCGGGGATGCACTACTTCATAGATCTGGTGGCGAGGATGGCGTTGATGAGGTCATAGATCCGCTCCAGGGTCACCACTGTAGAGGAGGGGAAAGTGACGGTGTGCGAAAGAGTGGTGAATGGAGGGGCGATGGTGCCAATGTCGGGACAGACCGGAGACAACAGCGAGGGCCACCGATGTTGTGTATGGAGAAGAAAAAAGATAGAAGAGGAGGAATAACACCTCCCTCTCAAGTCTAACAAGACACAATCTCTGTTGAACTGAGGGCAAAATAGACTTTACACACTCTTTCTCTCCAGAGCACCCGATTATTATATTTTAATGCCGGTTGTGTTCTATGATAAATGACAACAAATTTGCAGTGTTTTTTAGCTAAATACGTAAGGTTTGATGTGAAATAGCTAATATCATGAAAGTTCAATGTCCTATAGCAAATTTTACCGAGAAAATTTGACTAGAAAAATAAAGAGTAGTTTTTTAAGCAACTAGTCATAAGTGAGCTACTAGCCCGACAGAGATAACGCACTGCCCCGGAGAGCTCAATGACTATGGAAGTCGTGAAGGAGGCATGCCTGAGGGTAGGTGACAATGGGAGCGCTGCTGACCGCGGTGGTGGCAGTGAGCGGTGAGTAGGGTCGAGGTAGGGAAGTGACACTGGAGCAATGAAGGAACAATAGGATTAGAGGGGTAGAGATGGCCCATACAACGAGGCGCTGTTGGCCACAGGAGGTGGCGGCGGGCTACGGTAGGGTGGCAAGGTGGGTGGCGATAACTTTGAGGGAGGCACTGGATTCCAAGTGGAGGTGGGTTAGCAGAGCAGAGGTGGTGGAGGATGGGCATGCGGAGGGAGAGAGGGGATGAATCTAGATCAATTGCTAAATCTGTACAAAATAGTAGAAAATAATGCTTGAACCTCTCGATGTTGGATGAATAATAGTACATCCGTTTTTGTTTACTTGTCATCCTTTTTTACTGTAGTAATTTTAATCTTACGTTTTTTTCTACAAAAAATATACAAATACTTAAAAATATATAATACTAATAAAGTATATTTTATGATGAATCTAATGATATAAAAAATTTAGATATCTATAAACTTAGCATGGCCTTATCAATTTCTATTAAGCCAAAATAATGTCAATTTGATTTTCCAGAATAATGCATGTCCGTATCTGTCAGGCTTCAAAACTTTTTCCTAACCCAGCCTTTTGTCTCTCACACACAAACAAGTCATCGCATATAAAAGCAGTCACAGCCATCCCTCACATATCTGAAAGAACTGCAGAAACAAACTCCACGAGCAGAAGTGAGTGGCCAAAGATGACGAGGACTGCTCAGCTCGTCCCTCTCCTGGTTGCCGCCATCTCGGTTTCCTTTTCCGCCGCGGCAGCGTTCAGGTCCACCTCGTCACACCCCGGGCACCTCCAAACCCTCCTGGCCGAAGTGTCACGATGGCGGGAACGCCAACTGGCCGACCCGTCCTCACACTCAGGCCGCGGCGCGGCGCATGACCTCCGGCTGAACACCGTCCTTGCATGGCTCCTCTCCTTCATGGCAGCGTCCGTGTCGAGCGCCGGCGGCGTGGGTGGCGGCTCGCTGTTCCTCCCCATCCTGAACCTCGTGGCGGGGTTGAGCCTGAAGCGGGCAGCCACCTACTCCTCCTTCATGGTCACCGGCGGCGCCGCCTCCAACGTGCTCTACAACCTCCTCTGCACGGCCGGCCGCAGGCAGGCGGCGCTTATTGACTACGAAATCGCGCTGCGCTTCCAGCCGTTCCTGCTCCTGGGCGTGAGCATCGGGGTGGTGTGCAACGTCATGTTCCCGGAGTGGCTCATCACCGTGCTCTTCTCCCTCTTCCTCGCGCTCTGCACCGTCAAGACGTGCCGCGCCGGGGTCAAGATCTGGAGGTCCGAGAGCTGCGGCGCCGCGCCCGACCGCAGCAAGGAGCCCCTGTTACCCTGCGGCGGGGGCGGCGACGCCGAGAACGGCGACCATGCGGGAAGCGACGACCGCGGTAATGGCGCCGGCGAGGGGTTCCCGCTGAAGGACGTGGCGCTGCTCGTCATGGTCTGGCTCTGCTTCTTCGCGCTCCATGTCCTCCTTGGAGATAAGCATGGGAAGGTACGTGTGGCTCAGCTCCGCGACGTGTATCTCTCGCGCGTAAGCCTCTCCCGACCTGCCGTTACAGCAATACTGTTCATGGTTGCTGATTCACGACAGCGACACACATGCCTCGGCATTGTTCACGAACCAGCCGCACTGCAGGCGCTTGCGCCAGTGTTCGTCTGACCATGATCAAACACACACAAGTCCCAACGGAGAAATGGATTGATGAGGTCGGATTCGAAAGTACATGAAGCCAAGCAAGATGCTAAACGTGCATTTCTTATAATCTACGAGTCCTTTCTCTTGTCACGATATGTTTGCATTATGCTACTTTTTCCGCCTTGTGGAAAGTAGGGGTCCCGTTGCATTTCTTAGTGGAATGTCCCAGTCGTTTTTACTGATAGGAACTGGCCTTATCGCCTCTTGAATCACTGCTGTCCGAGATCATGTCTAGATACTGACTTCACACAAGTCGGCCCGTTCTGGCAAGAAGGTAGATAGGTATAGGTGTAGGTACACTTATAAAAAGTTTAACTAGCCAGGAAACAGGTGCCAAACTCGATTTGTCCAGCCAATAATATAATGGTCGAATTGTCAGCGTCAAATCGAAGCGTGAGGCAGGCCAGGCCGACTTCGCCCTGAGGCCACGAATACTATTCAAAATCCGCGTCAATGGCCTCTGGAACCCTGTCCTTCTGCTCAGAATCATAACCTATTAACATTGGCAACTCTCAGGATGGATAGTCGTTTAGTTCCAGTAAAACAAAACTCATTGGAATATGATATAGTCACAGCACATACGTGTCCTCCTTCAGATATTTCCATCGGTTGGACACTTGCAAATGTGATCTTATCTGCGCAGGGTGTCATCATGATAAAACCCTGCGGTGTGGCATATTGGCTCATCACCTTGTTCCAGCTTCCTTCCGCTGTGGCTTTCACATGGTATATTATATACGCCAAGAGGAAGAAACAAGTCGTTCATAGCCACGACGATGACAAGGTAGGTCAATCCATCTTACTCGAACGTTCTTGTAATCTCGTGATGTGTGGCAACTTGGAGTGATCATGACATGGACATGCAGGCAAATCTGGTGGACAGTAAGATGGAAACCTTGCCATCACTGTCATTCCCACTGGTGGCTTTCGTCACCGGGGCTCTGAGTGGTCTCTTCGGTATTGGAGGAGGACTGCTTCTGAACCCTGTTCTTCTTCAGATTGGAATACCCCCGCAGGTATACAACAAACTGAACATATTTAAGGTACTGCTCCACAGTCGCCAATGTATCACTAGTTTGCTGTATCATCAATTCTTGATTTGCAGACTGCAGCAGCGACGTCTTCGTTCATGGTTCTATTCTGTGCATCGATGTCCATGGTTCAGTTCATCCTGCTAGGCATGAAAGGCATTGGAGAGGCTTCCGTTTACGCGGGGATATGCTTCATCGCTTCAGTTGTTGGGGTGGTTGTGATTGAACGAGCTATCAGGAAGTCCGGGCGGGTATCGCTGATCGTGCTCCTGGTCACCGCCATCATGGCTCTCAGCACCGTGATCGTCACATGCTTTGGAGCACAGGATGTTTGGATGCAGTACACCAGTGGAGCATACATGGGCTTCAAGTTGCCTTGCTGACATTTTCAACATTGAGCGTGAGGTGTTTGTCTTCTTTTGGTGTAGTCTTTACTCTTTACGACTTTCTGAAGGAAGATTTTGTCCTTGATATTTTAATGGCTAGTTTGGGGCTTACTTACTGAAATAAATTTTACCTTCCAATGAGCTTTCTGGAAAGAAGCATGACTGATCGTGGACACTGATTGCGCTTATACAAACTCAGATCTTATATATGATGAGTCGTTACTGTTCAAATACTTCTTTTAAGCATGCACTTGTTCACCGGTGATTTGCAACTTATGAAATATTTGAATGTTTTGCGCTGTCAAAAAATATATCTATTTGAATGTTTAGCTGGGCATTTGGCATGCTTACACTAATTGGTTTGTGCAAAATATGCCTCGCCAAGATAAGTTTCATTTTGTTGGCTAGTTGATTGCCATCAATCATATATCTATAAACAATAGTACATCAGCAATTGTTCTTAGGTCTTCCTACCGAGGATGAGAAAGTTATTGTTTTCGCTAGTACCAATACAAACAAGCCAGGCATGATCTTGTGAAATTATACAAGTTCTATTACCAACTGAGCTGTTAACTAACAACACTATAAACAACTGTCGTCTCTGCCTCCAGAAATCTGAAACCTAACACAGGCAATAAGAGCCTTCCACATTGGCACATGCAAGGAACACTAGGATTTTTTTCCCGAGAGTACAAGGAACACATGGATCTTATTATAGAGGCATTCAACTCCTGCTCTTTTGCTCCGGTTGCCCACTCACATTATTTATGCACCTACGTACCTAACATAAAGCAAAGAAGCAACACGAAAATCTCCAGCTCCCCTACAAAACACTGACATGATGAACTCCTCACAACTCCTCACCCATGCGGCCATGCCTCCCAATGGAGATCACATTCACAGCAGCTGATGGAATCTTCCGTACAGAGCAACCTCGGCAATGTTCTCGCATGCGTTCTCTCCTTCCTGGCCGCATCCATCTCCAGCACTGGGTGGCGGCAGCTAGCTGTAGTCTCGATCCGTACGTGTAGGATTAATAGAGAATTTCTACACCCCAAAAGCTAGCTAATGAGATGAATGACTCGTCACTTTTAAATTGGGTATATTGTTCTTTCACAATTAATGTAGAACTATTCCAACGATATCCCCCTTCACATATTGGTATGTCTTAACCCTTCATCACCCTTTACTGTATATGGATGGTCCCTCAGGCTATGCCTTACCGGCACAAACGGTCCATCATACCTTCACACACACTTATAGCCATTAGGTCAATGATTATAGTCCACACCTTGTGGACAGGGTTCTGATACTAATTGTAGAATTGGAAAGATATTTTTACACCTTAAAAGCTAGTCAATTAGGTGAGGGACTCTCCACTTTTAAGTTAGGTGCATTACTCTTCTACAACTAATATGTGACTATTTCAACATGTCGGTGGGCTCAGCGTCAAGACAATGACTGTATTAGTCCATGGTCACCGGTGGCTCTCTGTCCAACATGCTCTACACCATCGTTCTCTGCGGCCCCGAGCCCGGCGGTGAGCCGTTGATCGACTACCACGTCGTGATGGTCTCGCAGCCGTGCTTGCTCTTGGGTGTCAGCGTCGGGGTGGTGTGCAATGTCATGTTCCCAGAGTGGCTCATCACCGCGCTCTTCGTCGTGTTCCTGGCATTCACCACGTTCAAGACGTACCGCATCGAGGTGAGATGGTGGCGATGAGGGGGGATAGTGGAGGGTGGGGTGGCTTGGATGGGACGAAAGAGGTGCTCCTTGCCTGGAGGGCAGGAGGTGGACGTCGATGCCAGTGGATGGACATGGCGGTGCTACTCGTAGCTTATGTTTTGCTGACTGTTGTGAACTCTAAATTCATTTTTTTCATAAAAAAGTTTTATTAACTCTCATTGTTATATTAAGATGATACAATAAAAAAGAGCTACTCCCAGCTTCAGCATACCAAATGCACACAGCCAAAGAAAAACTAAAAAGAAAAGGCGAGAAAGGAAAACATGAAACATAGTAAAGACTAGCGCCAAGGCTAGGGTGAAGGACTCAATCCGAAGCCTAGACTCCCATCCAAATTGGGTAAAGAACTTCCTGACCACCTGCTCCAGGTGCGCACACACCGTTGCCATCATATCTTGATGTTCCTGTCACTATAATATAGACCACACATGGAGCCAGCGTGTACAAGTATAGATAACCTGTAAATGAGAGTTAATTTTTATCTTATTAAAGATAATATCGTTTCTGCATATCCATAGCGACCAACAAACGTAGTTGTTGCAACCAATATTTAAGATTTCTATTATTTACTAAGACCATGGTGCCACGTTCCAAACATATTTGGGACACTCCATGGTGGGTAAATGTTAGAAGCCACCTGGATGATGAACCATCTGTGGTGGGTAAATGTTAGAAGCCACTTGGATGATGAACCATACAAATCTGGCAAAACAGCAATAAAAAAAAAGAGATGCTTAATTGTCTTATTTTTGTGAAAAAAAATATATCACTTCTGACTTTCTTGCCATCGTCTTTTAACTAAGTTATCTTTGGTCAGTAGGACTCCTTTTCTTAAGTACCATAGCAAGACTTTGATTTTTAGAGGTGCTTTTAGTTTCCACAGTTGTGTGTTCATGTTCAGTGTATCACTGTTGTTTTCAGAAGAAAATATTTTCTATGAACAGGGTGCGGCGAGAGCCAACCCACTGGAATGGCTCGAGCTTGGAGAGGAAGTCAAGAGGAAGAGAATGCCTAAGGTGATCAAGAAAAATCCCCCCCCCCCTTGGCGTAGTGTCCATGGTCAATATTTATATTATCATCTAGAGTGTAAGTATACAAGCATACCACCACAGGGTTGGTACAGACATAAGTAGTCACTGCATCGCCGGGCCCTAAGGCTAGCCTGGTAAAACATTGTGTAATCCTAGGTCAACCTTCAACTACTTTGATGACATCACTCAACCGTGGTAGTGACCTTGATCGGCATGTGATCGCAATGCTCGGCTGGTCGTCAGCTACAGTGACTATCCTGTTCACTCCAAAGGGTCAACCTCCAGCTGCCCTGGCATTAAATGCTAATCACTTCATAGCAGGTAGTTGGGGACCGGTGGGCCCCCATCCTGCTGGTCTACGGAGGGGCCGCTCGCCCCCCTATGGCTCTAGGGGTCTTCAACCTCTGGGGTCCCTGGGCTCAGTAGGCTTATATCTCCATGGCGACTCAGAGCTCGGGGTCTCCAGAGGGGTTTTAGAGGCCATAATGATCTAGTGGTCAAGTCAAGAACAATCTCCTTGATTCTTGTCTTTGGGGAGGGCCTTCGGGTTTTGAGCCCGGAGGCCTTCAGACATAGGCGGGCGGAGCCAAGGGTGTCAGAAACCCCTGATGGCGATCCCCTACTGGAGCCCCTCGTGAGGGAGGCCCAGCGGAGTGGCCGACCCCATGCTCTTCGGAGCACGGTCTCCGGTGATCCTTGGCTCAGTTGTCGGTCTGCGTTCTTTCGATTGTTTGGAGTCATTTTAGGTGCCGATATGGAAAAGCCAAATATCTAACGTAACATGCTAGAGAGGGCTTTAAATGCAACATGTGGTTAGCGGCGCAATCATGTCATACTAGGCAATAGTGAGACATGCGACATCTCGGCGTTGGAGGGTCGTGGGGGACGGTTCCAATTCCCTATGATCGTGGGTGAAGTGACAGGGCGTGAGCATGCACCCCTAAGAGGCAACAACTCCTCCCTGGTCTATAAGGAGGGGTCCCGATCGAACAGCAACCTTATCAGGAAGCTTTGCTCCTTTCTATCCTTGCTCCAACTCTCGCGCCCACTGGCCCCAGCACTCCCAGCTTCCATCACCGATGAACGCTCCTCTCATTGTCACATCCTAAGGACCCCATGGCTCGCTCTAGCGCTCGCGACAGAGCCAATTCCTCGGGGGGGGGGGGGGGGACACTCGGGAATCCTGTTGCTACGTTAGCATCCTCAGTCGCGATTGCCCATCAGGCGGAATCAGCTTCTACCGCCGCCACATAATGTGTGATCTAGTAGCGGGCGGGGCCGTCGATGCGCAGATGCCGGCAAGAACCATGGTGGCTATGATTCCTCCGCCACTGTCGGGGCCATCGCTGGGCATAGGCACTCCGTTGTGCTATCAAGAAGTACCCCTTGGAAACCAGCGTGCTGGGGGCGTCCACCTTCACTAAGACCAAGCTCGACCGAATGATTGAGGAGGGGAAGATCTCCTCCAGATCCGTCGCTCGCGCCTCGCGTGGGGAGGTGATCCTGACGCCATAGAGCCATGAGACTGTGGTCTTCGAGGCCTTCTTTGACACGGGTCTCGGTTTCCTAGCCATGCATCTCCTCAAAGGGGTACTTTGCCACTTTTACGTGGAGCTCCCCCAATTCTCGCCCAATGCTATCGCCCGCCTAGCCATCTTCAAATGGACCATGCGGGTATAGGGTTGTGAGGGACGAGCAGAGCTTTTTGCCACCATCCATGAAGCAAACTGCCAACCGAAGACCCAGATGGAGGGTGGAGAGACGATGCCCTCAACTTTGGGGGCATGAACTTCATGAAAAAAAATGCCATCAGTAGAGCGTGACTCAAACTTATCAAGATTGACACGCTTTAGAATGAAGCACCGACAACCGAAAACTCTCAAATATGAAACATTTGGCTTCCTCTCAAAACACAACTCATAAGAAGTCAAATTCAAGATCGAGCGCAAGAAAATCCAACTTGAAATGTAACACGTTGTGCCAATGGTCTCAGCCCAAAACTTCCTAGGAGTCCAATGCTCATTGAGCATCGTCCTAACCATCTCCACCAAAGTTATGTTATTTCTTTCAACCACACAATTTTGCTGAGGAACGTGTAGGAAAGAAAATTGATACTCAATATCATGCTCAAGACAGAAAGCATCAAAGAGGTAGTTCTTGAACTCGGTGCCATTATCACTGCGAATTGCTTTCAATGCACCAGAAAATTCTTTGAACTATCTTAAAACCAAGCTTCGAAAGTGTGAGAACACTTCATCCTTGCTAAAAAAAAAAGAAGGCCCAATAATAGCGAGAGTAATCATCAACAATGACAAGTGCATACCACTTTTCACTCGCCGAACGAACCCGGGAAGGACCAACAGTATCTATATGGAGAAGTTCTCCTAATCGTTCAGTCATCACCAGATTAACTAGTGGGTGAGGAGCAGCAACTATCTCGTCATGTCGACAAGGAGCACAAATAAGGTTCTTCTCAAACTTAAGCTTGGACAATCCTCGGAAGCCTATGGCACTTAAATGAGTAACAAAATCAAAGCTCATGTGCCATAGTCTTCTATGTCACATCTAAAGCTCAGAAAAAGGTTGAGCAAGTAAACACCGAAAAGAACCAGAAAACTCAGAAGAATCGGCTCCAAAAACTCTCCTAACTCGAGAAATCTTACAAATCAAAACGCCAGAAGAATCGAGAACTCGAGAAGTGTCATGTTTGAAACACACTTCCAAATTCTCATTTAACAACTAAACTACATAAGAATGTTGTATCCTAGATGCTCCACCGAAGCTACATCTTTGAAAGTGAAACTCTCATTCACCCTTACCATACATTTGGCTCTCACCCTTCCTTTCCGATCATCCCTGAATGTGATCTTCTCGTGTCGCTTTACGGGAGTGAGGCTGGAGAGCCATGATGAATCTCCGGTTATGTGGAGCGAACAACCGGAGTCAATAAGCCACTTATTCTCAAGGCCTCCGCCTACCACCTACATATGAGAAGAATAATAGGTGGATGACTCAGTACTATGTGCATATAACTTAACACCAACAAGCTGGGAGTGAGTACCATGATGAGGAAAACATAGTCCGCCTAAGCACTGGGACTCAAAGCCTCTTACACGTAGAACAAAATCATATGAGTCAATGTAAAATCCACGCCGGGCAATACCTCCAGGAGAGAACTAAAAAGCACCAGAAACGCATGGACGAGAGTGAGAAAAAGGCTCATGTACACCAACAGAGGGACGATACATGTCCTGAGTACTCTACTACCACTCACACCACTTATCTCTCCTACATCGAAAGCAAAACCCAACCAAGTGACCCTCTCTCTAGCAGTTGGTGCAGTGGTAGCGTCTCTCAAGAACTCGACTATTGGTCACTCTGAGATCTCTCACAGATGCTCTCATCTTAGGCTGTGAAGTTTTCTTTGGCTGTGATGTGGGTTTGTTGTTTGTGGGTTGTGTAATAGGTTTCTTGATGAGTTGTGGTGTAGCGTTGATTGTGTATTTCTCGGCTTCTAGAGTAGTAGGTGAAGTGAAAACAATCTTGTCATACCCATTGTAAGCCACCCTCTCAAAACCCAACCCAAGAGCCAAACCTGCCTTATCAGCACATATCTTGGTCTTGGTGAAGATCAAATTTATTTTCCTTTTGCCGTCTGAGAACTTCTCCACTAGAGAAAAAATGTGTTCATTCTCAGTTAAGAGCTTCTAAATTTGCCTTCTAACCTAGTTGATCTTGTCCTAAAGGACTATGTAGGTGGAACAGTTCGGTTGCACATCCTTCAAACACCTAGCACTCTCCAATATAGATTCTAGCTCCTTAAGACGCTTGTCTTTTAGTTCAACATCCTTTGCAAGCAAAGAACAGTTCTTGCAAGCACCTAAGAGAGTAAATCTAGACTCCTCCTCAATGAGCTTCTTCTCGGCATTCTCAAGCTGACTGACGACTTGAGTATGCACATTTCGAAACTCAGCAAGTTCAGTCATGACAATCAAACAACTCTCACACTCCTCAACATCAGACCTAGACCTATGCAATGCAAGTTCAGTAGACACAGACTTATACTTTGGCCTAAGGTCCTTCAACTCATGCATAACTTTTTTAAGTAACCTATCTTGACTAACGAGAGTATCATTCAAGGTATCAACTTAGATGGACAGTTGGTCGTAGGAAGGCAATACCCCAGAGGGATCAAGCTCGGGGTCGTTGTCGTTGTCGTTGTCATCCGCCATGAAGCAGAAGCTGGTGAAGTCCTTGGCCTTTTTCTTGCTCTTCACTTATGGTTCCTCCTCCTCCAAGCTCTCCTCCTCGCTTGAAGAGGTGTCGATGCCGCTAAGAGCCACCACAAACGCCCTCGAAGTTACCTTGGCTGCCTTCTTGGCCATCTTGTCGTGGTTCTTCTTAAAGAAGGGCTTCTTGATCTTTGTCGATATCGTTGTTGCGGTACTGAAAGTGTCTAGAGGGGGGTGAATAGGCTTTTCTGAAAATTAAAACTAAACAGCGGATTAAAACTACCGGATACTTCGGTGTAGGTCGGATACTCCGGTCTGATCCGGAGTATCCGGTCTAGTTCGGAGTCTCCGGTCTATACAGGAAATCAAGAACAACTATGAATTAGAGCAAGCAGCTAGAATCTAAAGGTGATACTAAGTCTACTAGATATCACAAAGCTATAACAACAATAAATACTAGCAAGATGATCACTAAGACAACTTATATGTAAATTCTCAAATCCACACGATTAAGTAAATTGCACAAATAAGAACACAAGGGATTATCCTGGAGTTCGGCCACCTCACAAAAAAGTGCCTACGTCTCTGTTGAGGAGCTCACAAAGAGCCGGGTCTTTTCCAACCCTATCCTCTTCTAGCGACCACCAAGATCAAGCTAGAGTTTTCTTACTCAATTTGTAGTCAATTACAAACTTCTCGTGGCACTCCACAAAGATAGGGTGCTCTACGGGCGACACCTTGCCGTCTAGAAGCACAAAGCTTCAAGAGAAAAGATCACAGCGAATGCTCGAGGAAGAAGCGCTCCTTTTGGTGATCCATGGTTGCATTTCGATTCTTTTTAGCTCACTTCGCCCGCCTATCGTATCGGTTCGGCTTCAATGCTCAAGTGGCTTAACCTCACTCCAAACCCAAACTCACTAAATTTTTGCAAAACTTAGCACTAGAGGTGGTTGGAGGGATTTTGAATGCTCTTGGAATGCTTAAGGAGTCTAGAGTTCACCAGCAATAGCAAGCATTTAATGCCAAGGGGTGTGGAAATATATATAGCCCTCTCTCAAAAACTACCCGTTACTGTTCTGTCAGACCTAACCGGAGTATCCGGTGAACACCGGAGTATCCGGTCTCAAATCCAAAAATGGCGTCAGAACGGTCACAGAATGTGTCAGAACTAACCGTTACAATTCTGTTAAGTTACCGGAGTCTCCGGTGAACACCGGAGTCTCCGGTCCTGACAGGGCTATCACTTAGACTAAGTCCGGAGACTTGCCGGACCCTCCGGCTTCTCCAGGTACCGGAGTATCCGGTGAACACTGCAGACTCCGATCCTTTTATCAAAAAGAATAAATGTTAACCGAGACACCCCTGCCGGAGTCTCCCTCGGAGACTCCGGTTAAAACATTTTCTCCTACCGGAGTATCCGGTGAACACCGGAGACTCCGGTCTTTTTCAATAAAAAAATAAATGCTTAACCAATGCTCTCTGGCGGAGTCTCCCTCGGAGACTCCGGCCTTAAAACTCACCAACTACCGGAGTATCCGGTGAACACCGGAGACTCCGGTCTTTTTCGGTAAAAATAAAGCGGAACCGAGCACCCTTTGCTGGAGTCTATCTCGGAGACTCCGGACTAAATACTGAGTACCGGAGTATCCGTGAACACCGGAGACTCCGAACTCAGTGAACTTTGCTAAACAACTCAGTGTCCATGGGTGAGTGTGTCTCTCAACTTATTGGTTCTAAAGGATATCTTGAGCATTGAGACACTAATCAAGCAATCAAATGCAACCTTCTTAATAGAGCGGCTATCCTAGACTCAATTTCAAAAATAAAAGAATTTAAATTCTATTGAGTACTCCTAGTTGCTTCTCCTTTCTTTTCAAAGAGCGTCGAACGTCATATGTCATCTCAATTTGGACTTAGACCTGTTCATGACTTAGATAAACATATTAGATCCTTAATCGTTTTGTCATCAATAAGCCAAAACCCACTTAGGGGGCCTAGATGCACTTTCAATCTCCCCCTTTTTGGTGATTGATGACAACACGATTAAAGCTTACAAAAGATATTTAAAATAGGATTTTGAATTCTAGAATATATGGTGAGCTCCCCCTAAATGTGTGCATTGATTTAAGATTGAGTTGCACTCAAATGCACATATTCAAGATTTAAATTTGCAAGAGCTCCCCCTATATTCTAGGATCCGTGGGATGCAATATCAAGTAAACAAGATGCATATGACAAGATATGAATCACACTTAATTTAAGAAATACGACAAGCATCACACTAACATGAAGAGTCTTACAAAATTAAATAGAGCACATAGTTCATCACACACACAATAGAGTCCAAATGTCCAACGGCGATGAAATATAGTCCAAAGCTAGAAAAGAAAGAAACTAAGGAAACTAAGAATCGGATAACTCTCTCCCCCTTTGGCATAAAGCATCAAAAAGTGAGAGAACATATTCGTGATCGTCGGCGTCGTCATCATCACTTCCATCATTATTGTCGCCAGGAGATGAGCTCGCTGCAGGAACGGCGTCGGAGGAGTCATCATGAGGTTGAGCTTGAGAGCTCTCGGCAGCTGCTTGGGCTTCATCATATCAAGCCTATGGATTTTCAAATTCAATGGGTGCACTTTCTGCTTCATTCGAAGCGATAGGTGAGCAAGGTGGCTAAAGGTTCATGGAGGTATACATAGCTTTCTGACGTTTCTCCATTTTCTTCAGACGAACACTCTGCTCCTTGATCTGTGTAGCATTATGAGTGCACACATTGAAAATAGCTTTGAGTGCGCCTTTTATAAACGATGACCCTCGAGGAGGAGCACGTCTCAAGGCAATCTTCCTTGAGCTTGGTGGAACATGAGGAGGGGATGGCGATGGAGATGGAGCCTTTATGAAAGACACTCAGAGTAGTGCCTTTATGAAAGACACTCAGAGTAGTTTAAATCTTCTAGACAGTATAGAGGTGTTGAATCCTGTCAAACTTAATCTGACTGAGGCTAGTGAACAAATTTTTTTGGCCTTGTTGTTGGCCTCATACTGTTCAATTTGAACCTGAGTCGTGAGAGCAGTAGGGATCTTGTAGTTGAAATTAACTATTTCCCATATTGTACTTTCTTGACTTAGAAGATACGCCTCCATGCGCACCTTCTAGTATAAAAAATTACGATCATCAAACTACGGAATCTTTCCACTTTTCTCCATATCACCTACGGATCACAAAGCCGGTTAAGGTCAACAAGTGATCAAACCGGTTCTGATACCAATTGTAGGATCGAGAGTGGAACTAGAGGGAAAGTGAATAGAAGCATCAACAAATTTCTTACGAAATAGATAGCCTTCACCTATTTGATCATCCAACTCACCTCTCAAAGAGAATCACAACAAAGCGCAGCACAAACACATAGCAAAAAATCTTCACCCAACACAAAAGTTCCAGAGGTCCCGGAGAATTGTCTAGAGAGTCCGAAGAATGCGGAGATTCTGAAGTTGGGTCCGAAGGTTCTGGATTTTGCAGAACAACGAACGAAAAATTAAAAACTAAACTTGAAGATCCAACAAGAAGTTAGTCTCATGGTTGGAATAGAGCACACTGTGTCTCAGCAAATCAATCCATGACTTAACTCCACAGAAATCTCAAATCTCGAGAAGAATCACCAAAAGATCAAAGATGGTCATCGGGTGAAGATGCTCCCCGGGTTGATGATCTAGATGCAAGGGGACTCAAGACCCTCTCATATACATGAGTATGTGAGATTTATGCATCTAGCAACAAGAAGGACAACTCCACAAGATGAAAAGATCGATGCTCAAAGGCAAAAATAAAAAATCAACTTGAAAAAAGAAAAAAACTTGCAATGAAAGCAAGGGAACCAAAAGCAGGAGGCTAGAAGGAGCTGAGCACGAGCATATGCAAGAGAAACATCTTTATTAAGCACATAGGTCATCCCTATTTTTGACAGATTACAAAGCTTTCTCTCACAAAAGCTATAACCTATTACAAAGACTAAGCCTACCCTCTCATCTCCTCCAAAACCTATCTCTAGGCACTCAAATGGCTGGCTCACCATCTCTCAATAGCTCTACCCCTTTATTTATAGGACTAGAGAGGTGCCTTGGCCCTTAAATTTTCTTATTCCCAAAATACCCCTCACCGGTACTGCACTCCTACCTACCACCGGGGTATTTTAGTCCATTTTCGCTCCGTCCATCGAACCGTCACGACTTCTTCATGACTTAGCTTCGCGATGATGCCACATGACCCTTCCGTCCTCCCACGGTTATGTGACCAAACTGCAAAATCCTAGCACGTTTTTCAAAGTGTGACTAGCCATCACTTGCTTTGCCTCCAACAAGTGCTTCGATATCAACGCGTGTACTCTGTCTTACGATCTTAACCGCCGGTAAGTCTCTCACGCTCTCAATCCCTCAAGCCGCCTTGTCACTTGCACCAGTATCCCCTTTACTTGACTTCGTCAACACACCACTCTCATCATCCTTCATCCTATGTCTTGCTTGACCTCCATATGTAGTACTAGGATCATCCTTAACTCCGCCCGACCTCCTCGATCGTCTGGCACTAAACTCCCCGCTTAGTCCCGATCATCGCGCCGTCGACCGCAAAGTTGCATGCATCATCTGCACACCAGAAGACAAGCAAACACATATCTCTAATTCCAACTCCAGTTAATCCGTAATTAAAATGCTCAATTAGAACCTCAAATCAATTCAAAACACTTCTCAAAAAGTTCCAATACATAGAAGAAGTTCAGAGCTGAAAATACTATTCATCATTGTTGAAAACATTGTTCAAGTGTAGACTCCCCGCAAAAATATTCGGACACTCTACAAAAGCGCAGACTGTTCGCAAAAATATATAGACACTCCGCAAATCCCAGTTAACTCTAATTCTACAGATTATCCGAATAAATGTGTGGACCCTCCACACATTCTAGGTAATAGTAAACTCGATAAATTAAATTGATAATTTTATTAATCACTTATTACATATATTTTATGAAACAAGGTACATTTTAACTTAGTTTCTAGAAATTCTAGTAGCAACTCAATCCAATACAATATCTGAGAACACTGAGGAGAGTGAAGCATAGAGGAAAGAAGAGCTCAAGTCCGGATACAAGGGAAATGGTGGAGAAGAGAAGCAGATAGCATGGGGAGAGGGACTCAGAGAGGAGTTCGGGAAGGGAAGAAGAGGCCGGAGGAGGAAGAAGCTTCGGTTCTGTTTGATCTTCGATGTCTCTTGTCTTGGGGCGATGTCTGCTCATATATGCTGAGTGGGCCACCCAACCCAGTACAGTCCGACCCATAGCCGAGTCCGTCAGTCCGGTCCGTGACACGAACCTCTTCCCGGTAGCTGCTCTGCTAACCGGGGTTTTGAGTGGGCTCTTCGGCATTGGAGGCGGCCTGCTTCTCAACCCCATCTTTTTTCCATATTGGCGTGCCTCCAAAAGTAAGATCCTATCAATGCAAATCCTCTGTACTTCAATTGTATTCATGCCTGGTTCAGATGTAATGTTAAGTCTCGATGGCAATTAGTACCTACTTACTGACGTGACGCTCCAATTCTGAACTTCTTCAGACAGCGTCGGCGACGACGATGTTTATAATTCTCTTCTGCTCCTCGATGTCGACTGTCCAATTCATGATCCTGGGCGTCCATGGGATAGTGAACACGTTGGTCTCTGCCGTCACCTGCTTCGTGGGTTCGATCGTGAAACTAGTCGTGGAGGGCGCCATCAGGAAGTCGGGCAGGGTCTCGCTCATCGTGTTCGCGGTCGCTACCATCATGGCGCTCAGCGCTGCCCTGATAGCTAGCTCCGGTACACCAGCGGGCAGTACATGGGCTTCACGCTGCCCTGCTGAAGAAACAGAACGAAAATTACTACCGCAGTATATGACTTGTCAGTTCGTGTGAACGCTGTAAAATCACATGTGAAAAGTAAATAAACTACTGAAGTCGTGGCCATTGTAGCGGCTGGCATGCATGAATCTTTGGTGTGTGTTCATCCGACGCTTTGGTTATCTTTTGGTTTCAGATTTGCTGTGCGCCCCCTATCGCCTTGGCACAAACACCTCAAAACAAGTCTCTGTGGCCTTGTTGACTCTTGGCAAGGCCGGCGTAGAAACTGCACCCAGCCCAGGTGAAAACCAGCTGCCCAAATAAAACACTGCGCCGACCCTCCAAAAAAAAAAAAACACTGCGCCGGCGTCGGAACTCGGAAGCACCGCGGACGCATACCACCAGCTAGCCTGGAGACGGACGTCGGATGGAGTCTCTAATGTGACTGGCCCCTCCGCCGTGTTGGATCCGTGCAAGGTGAGCGCCGTGCACGCATCAGATGGGGCATGCATGGGGCGCGTGCGGCGTGCCCTCCTCCGCTTTTGCCAAAAGCGAGCCCAACTTTGCTATGTTCCCCGTTCGCTTTTGCGCGCACTTCGGATCAATCGTTTGGCTCCATCTCCCTCGTGTTAGCGCCGCGCATCGCACTGGCACGCAGCCGTCGCGCTCGTTCGCACGCACATGCGCTGGACCGGCCCGCGGCCGAGTGCTCTAGGCAGTCCAATCCCTGCACCCTTGGACTGCTCACTCGGCCGCATCCTGCGCCGAGCAGATTCCACATTCCGGTGAGGAGGAATGTTTCTCCTCGGCTTTTGAGCGGTGGGATACTGGATGAAGGAGAATGGGATGAAATGTAAAAATCTCATTCATCATGTGGAGTGTCTTTTGTACACGTACATGAGCTCGTTGAGAGCAACTGAACTTCCTACAAATTAGGATCGTGAGATCGAGGCCGAGAGAAGAGCTCTCGGGCGTTGCTGAAGAAGCGGATGTCGTTGTGGACTGAATCAGCTATTCCTACACCCTCCCTCAGTCCGTGCATCTGCTGAACAGATGGACAGACTGTTGTGAAATTCTTCAAACACAGCAGTAGGTAGTCCCTTCGTCATAATATCCGCAAATTGATGTTGTGTTGGTACTTGTAGAACACGGACTTGGCCGAGTCACACCTTCTCCCTGACAAAGTGAACATCCCAGCTCAACGTGCTTTGTTCGGCGATGATGAACGGGGTTGGCGGCGAGGTACACCGAGGAGATATTGTCACAATAAACGACAGTCACCTTGTTGATGACGATGTGGAGTTCGTGAAGATTACGCAGCCAGCACATTTCAGTCGTCACGTTGGCAACTGCGCGGTATTCCGCCTCCGTGCTAGAACGAGAAACGACAACTTGACGCTTAGATGACCACGACACGAGAGAGTCGCCGAAGAAAACACAGTAGCCCGACGTCAAATGTCGTGTGTCCAGGCAGTCGGCCCAGTCCGTGTCCGAGTACGTGACCAAATCAGTGGACCTTGACGCGCGCAACTGAATGCCATGGCACAATGTGCCACGAACGTATCGAAGTATCCGCTTGACGAAATTCCAGTGAGCATCCCGCAGAGCATGCATGTGTAAGCAGACTTGACGAACTGCATACGCCAAGTCCGGTCGCATGAGTCTTAGGTATTGAAGGGCACCACATATGCTGCGATAGAACGTGGCGTCGTTCGCCGCCATTCCTGTCATGTTGGAGACCTTTGGTTTGGTGTCGACCAGAGTAGATGCGGGCTTGCAGTTGCACATCCCGGTCCTATCTAGAATCTCCTCGGCATACTACTCTTGGCTCAAGAAGAAGCCTTCATTCATGCGTTGAACATGGATGCCGAGGAAAAACTTTTAAGGGACCGAGGTCTTTCATCGTAAACTCACTGTGAAGCTGATTGATGATGCGGTGCAGGAGTGCTGTTGAGGACGTGGTGAGGACTATGTCATCCACGTACATGAGCAGATATGCCAGCTTGTCGCCCTTGTGGTATACAAAGAGCGACATGTCAGAGAGAGTCGCCATGAATCCTATCGCCATGAGATGGCCTGCAAAACGCTCGTACAAGGCTCGTGACACTTGCCGGAGTCCATATAGCGATTTGGTGAGAAGGCACACACGGTCCGGAAGGTTGTCATCGATGAAACCCACCGGCTGCTGGCAGTAAACGCGCTCCTTCAGGTGGCCGTGAAGAAAGGCGTTCTTCAAGTCCAATTGGTGGACAGGCCATCGGCGAGAAGCTGCGACGTGAAGGACCACCCGAATGGATGCCGGTTTCACCACTAGAAAAAATGTTTGGTCGAAGTCGACACCGGTACACTACAT
Source organism: Phragmites australis (assembly GCF_958298935.1). Lineage (NCBI taxonomy): Eukaryota > Viridiplantae > Streptophyta > Magnoliopsida > Poales > Poaceae > Phragmites > Phragmites australis. Next base: position 45,554,317 of record NC_084921.1, on the reverse strand, counting down.
GAATCCGCGAACCATCCATTGTGCCTTCCTGCGATCAAGCGTTCCCTTGAGCTTGAGCTTGTTTCGGAAGATGCATTTGCCAGTGATGATGTTCACACCACGTAGTCGAGGTACAAGCTTCCAAGTATGGTTGGCCTGCAGGGTGTTAAACTCTTCACGCATGGTGGCCAACCACACAATATCGTGGAGGGCTGAGCGGACGGATGTGGGTACTGGTGGTGGCGTGACATCGACCAGGTTGGCGTAGCGTGGATTGGGACGAAGATACCAACCCTCGCACGTGTGACCATGGGATGAGCAGGGGGGCTGCATAGCATGTGATGGTGGTGGCGCAAGCTCGACATGCGGGGGCACGAGCACAGGCACAGTTGGTGATGAAACAATGGCTGCCGGTGGTGGTGACGTAGCATGGTCACATGGTGCATCGGTCGGGGTAGCTGGCGCGCCTGGTGAGGTCGCTGTAGAAGGTATGGGTGGCGAGGAAGATACGCCCGCTGCACTCGGGGCGTGGTGCGGTGCTGGTAGAGGGCCATGATGACATGGGGCAACGGCAGCACGCATCACAGGCACAGGGACTGGGACGAGCTCGACATAGCTTGTTGGTGTTGTTGGGGGAAGACCTCGACGTTGATGTGACCTGTTTGAATAGGAACACACTTTTATCAAAGTAAACATGACGCGAGGTGATGGCATGCTGTGAGTGAGGATCATAACATTGGTAGCCTTTCGTGTCAGCCGGGTAGCCTAGGAAGATGCAGGGCATCGAACGAGGTGCTAGATTATTAGGAGCAGTGTAGCTTATGTTTGGGTAGCAGAGGCTACCAAACACGTGAAGATGGTTGTAGTCCGGCGTGCGCCAGAACAATAGCTAGAAGGGAGTGGTGCAGTGGCGTGTCCGACAAGGGTGATGGTTGAGCACGTAAGTTGCCGTTGCGAGAGCGTCTGACCAGAACATAGGTCGTGCACCAGCATGAAAGAGGAGCGTGCGGACGGTGTTGTTCAATGTATGAAGGATTCGTTCGGCGCGTCTGTTTTGCTTAAATGTGCACGGACATGTAAGACAGAGGCGAGGAACGAGCAGCAAGCATTGTTATCAAATTCTCGACCGTTGTCTGTCTGAAAACACAGGATGGGCATCTGAAACTAAGTCGAGATGTAAGCATGAAAGGAAATGAGAGTTGCTAAAACATCTGACTTGTGCCGAAGGGGAAAGGTCCAAACAAAGTGAGAGAAGTCATCTAGTATAACAAGGTAAACCTTGAAACCAGAACTGCTCACGATTGGAGATGTCCAGACATCACAGTGCAACAAATGAAAAGGAAGTGAAGCTATATTATTTGATGAACTAAAAGGGAGTCAGACATGTTTGCCGATGCGACAAACATGGCATGCATGTGACTCAGATTTATGACGTTGCAAATCAAACAAATGCAAAATGCCAGAAAGTGCTGTAGTTCCTGGGTGACCGAGATGTGTGTGCCAGAGGTTAGACGAGTGGACAACATGCAAATTGTGGTGGTTGTTGGGCTGGATGGACGAAGAGAGTAAAGGTCCCCAGAGCTGTCATAGCGGAGAAGAACCATCTTGGTGCGCAGATCCTTAGTTGAGAAACTAAATGGATCAAATTCCACAGAAACGGAATTGTCTTGAGTAAGTGCACGAACAGAAATAAGATTCTTGATGAGGACATGTGAAATGAGAATATTTTTGAGTTGTAATGAGGAGGAGGCTGCTGGAATGGAGACATGCCCGGTATGATGGACAGGAAGGGCAGCTCTATTGCCAACAACGATATGAGAGGTAGAGGCGGAGGGAGAGAAGGATGTTGTGCTACCAGAGTTGGAGGCCATGTGGGACGTGGCGCCGATGTCGAGAAACTAGTCGCCTTCGCTGGTGTACGTCACCGGAGATGGAATTCCGTTGAAGGTAGCGAGGAGCCCTGGTGGCGTGGCTGGCGGCGCCTGTTGAGTGTTGAAGTTTGGGATGCCAATTGGTGGTGTCGAAGCCATCATGGCATGCTATGCCGCGTTGTCAGGGTGTAGCCCAAGCACGCCAGCATAGACGCGCGTCACTACGGTACTGGCCAAGCCTGCACAACCCCCGTCACGGGTTGTAGGCGGTGGCCCATGGAGCGGCTAGTGCATTCAGGGTCGTGGAAGGCGCGTCATTGGAGCCAGATTGTTGCTTGCCATCAGATTGCTTGCGTTTCTTCTTGCGGTTGTTGCCCGCCTTGGACGGGCGAGTGCGTTGGCGGGTTCAGTGGTGAAGGGGAAGGAGCCTTGCTGTTTGATGTCGTCGTGTTGGCAGAACCAACCGCAAGGAGAGCCGTGTTAGCCTCCATCTTGGTGGTGTGTTCCATGTGATTTTCTTCCTACAACAGATAGTTCCAGGTGTATAGGAGGTCCGACGGTGACTACGTCAACGTGATGACGGAGATGACATGGCTGAACTTAGAGTTCAATCCCCGCAAGGTGTTTTCCAAGATTGGGTGGCTGACGTCACATAGTAGATCGGCTAGGTGTTTGAGGCGGCCGCAATAATCAGTGATGCTAATATCACCTTGGTACAAGCCATGAAATTCCTTCAAGACGTAGACTGCGCGTTGCATGGAATTGTTGAGGAAGAGGTTGCGGATCGCCATCTAGAGCTCATACGCCGTGCGCCGGGGTTGGATCATGGTCTCCATGATCTCCTTGCTGAGAGTGGTGTAAAGTCATGACTCGATGCAGTAGTCGATATGCATCCACTCCGCGTTGTCGAGTTTATCACATGCATCAACCATGCTGTCAATGTAATGGAGCAGGTAGAACTTGCGAAACGCGATGTCTAAGAAGGTGCTCCACACTGAGTAGTTAGATTCGAGGAAGTCCAACATCATCGGGGCATGAGTGCGGATGTTGACTAGGTGGACAGAGGCGGCGGCGATTGGAACCGGAGCAGCAGCTTGGGGAAGGAAGGGGTTGGTCAGATGGGTAGAGGAGCCAGCGGGCGAGGATGGACTGGTCGCCATCTAAGCAGTGGGCAGCGGAAGAGATTAGGGAGATCGAGCTTCACAGATGAAGCTGATACCATGAAGGAGAATGGGATGCAATGTACAAATCTCATTCATCATGTGGAGTGTCTTTTATACATGTACATGAGCTCGTTGAGAGCAACTGAACTTCCTACAAATTAGGATCGTGAGATCGAGGCCGAGAGAAAAGCTCTCGGGCGTTGCTGAAGAAGCGGAGGCCGTTGTGGACCGAATCAGCTATTCCTACACTGGAGCCTACTGTACAGGGTAGCGGTGCATGCAACGGTAAAAGGCACCGCGCAGCCGGACAACGGCAATGCGCTGTGCTGCGGGCGCGCGGGGCCGGTGCATGCGCAACGCTGGGGTTTCCGAACCTTGTCGTTGTTTGCATGCACCGCCCGGCATGTACGTGATGGAATATTTTGTGTGGTGTGTGTGTCGGGGGGGGGGGGGGGGGGGGGGGGGGGGATCGCCGGTGCGCGCGGTTGCGTGCGGCAGGCTTTCCATCCGGCCGGATACGTTTGCCAGAGAGCGGCCGCGATCTTTGCATGCGAACCTCTGCGTGCTCAGGGAATGTACCGTTCGTCTGGACGTACGTGCACATGGCCAGGCCTCGATCGGAGGAATGTAGGAACTTAGCCAATGCAGGAAACGGGCGTGTACGCAGCACTGTCACCTGTTCCAAAAGTTTGTCCACTCTGCCTGTTGTTCTGCAGTACCTACCAAATCCTTTGACTCTTTGCGCGTACCATGATCTGTCGCAACGAAATTCCGTTCCAGAATTTGTACCCGTTGCAGCATCTAGGGTGATTTGGCATAGCAGTGATTCCCCTCTATATATCTATGGGGCCGTTTGGTATAGCTCTGATTCTGTGGTGAGAGTGATTCTGTGGTGGAAGTAGGGTGAGAGTGATTCTGTGGTGAAAGTGATTCTATTTGTAAAATCGTTTGGTATGCTAGTGGTGGAAGTGATTTCTGAGAGTATATTATGTTGAAATCGAGGAGAATCAGGTGGAAGCTAGTTTTTTTAGCTCTCACCTCGCTATAAAAATGAAAAGTGATTCTCACGCAGAATCACTCCCCAACCTTCGTTTGGCAGCGCTGGAAGTAATTTCGGAGCGGAATCAGCTCCTAAAACTCTACCAAACGGAGCCTATATATATGGAGGACCAGAGACCGCACCTTTACTTGTTACAACCTCAGACACACTGACTACATCATGATCATGCCTTCTGCGGTGAAGGTGGCAGAGATGAAGGCGCTGATCTGCGTCGCCGTGGCGTTGTCACTGATCCACGTCGTGATGGCCGCCGATTACGTTGTCGGCAACCCGGCCGGCGGCTGGGACGGGAGGACTGACTACAAGTCCTGGGCTGCAGCCCAAACTTTCGCTCCAGGAGACACCCTGAGTAAGTGTCAGTTCGTATACATGTTGTCTCGCTTGGTTTCTGCGTCGCACACCAAGTAACTAGATAATTGCTCACCTGCTTGTTCTTATACACATGCAAACTCTATGCAGCATTCAAGTACAACTCGTTCCACAACGTCCTCGAAGTGACCAAGGACGCCTTCGAAGCGTGCATCACGACCAACCCAATCTCCTACGACAACAGCGGCAGCACCACCATTGAGCTCACCATGCCGGGGAGGCGCTACTTCATCTGCGGTGGCCCGGGACACTGCCTGGCTGGTATGAAGATGGAGGTGAACGTCGTCGACCGCCCTGCGCCCACGACACCCAGTCCGCCGCCGCTGCTTCCACCGCCAGGACAAGCAAAGAGGCGGTCTGCACCAGCGTCAATGCCGTTAACACCGGCACCTATGGCATGGGCACCATCGCCAAGGTCGTGGTCACCGACGCCAGTACCCGCGGCTGCATCGCCGAGACGTGTAGGGCACAAGAAGCACAGGAAGAGACAATGCCCGCCTAAAGCTGCACCGGCACGGTTCCCCACGGTGCAGTCCGTGGAGGCAGATTTTCCTTTCGCAGCGTTGGCGCCAATGTCACCCCCTCCGCCGCCACCACCGACTTCGGGCGGGCTTGCCGTGCTGCGAGCAAAGTGGGGCCAGGTCACAGGGGCGCTAGCAGCTCTTATGGGGTTCATGCTTTTAGCCCTGTGAAACGGAGAGGTTTAAGATCGGATCATCACATGCACGTGCACGTTTTATTGTTTAATTTGTATGTTTAGATTGTGAGCAGGTGTGATATTTGTGGAGAGATGGGAATAGCTGTAGTATCTTTGGTGTGTTCTACCGTCCGTGTTGAATGAGATTAGTATCTATTTTTAGATGAGTAAATTTCACAAAATTACAGATATTTTGATAAAATTATCGTAAAACTACATATTTAAGCAATAGTGTCACAAAACTACAGATTTAGTGACAATTTTATCGTAAAACTACAGATATTTTAGTAAAATTATCGTAAAATTACAGATTTTAACAATAATTTCACAAAAATATAGATTCTAAGGAGTTGTTCCTATCCCCGCACTACAACAGAACAAATCATCCACGCCAGATCATTAGTGCCAGTTTGTAACATCTTGCGCCCGATCATTGATTAAGTCGGGTTAAATCGACACTAATATTGAGTGCGGACCCGAAATTTGGACACACTCTGATTTTGGTTGGTGCCCCCAGATCCGGCTTGATCTCTCTCTATCTTTCTCTCTCCCTTATCTCTTGCCGCACGCCCGCAGCCACACACTCCATCGCCGGCCTCCTCTCACTGGCCTCCGCTCGATTCTCTAAGTCCCAGCCTCCCTCGTCGAACTCTTCCCCCCCCCCCCCCACCTCACCGGCCGGCCTCCCCCCCCCCCCCCTACTGGTCTCCTCCTCCCAGCCTCCCCCACCAGCAACTCCGCCCCTTGCGATATCTACAGCGGGATCCGATAGATCCGGCCATGGATCTCGCTAGGGTTGGAGATCCACGACTCGATCTCAGCAGTGCAGCTAGAGGAGCACGGTGGACCCAACGCTAGCATTTCGTGCTCCGCCAGCAGCTCGATGGCATCGAGCTCCACTACTTCGTAGTCATCGTCGCCCTTGGTAGCTTCTTGGGGGGTGCTCTTGGGCAGAGACGGCTGTTACAGGGAGCTTCGTATGGGGCTCGAGGCAACGATGGGAGGAGGTGGGGATGAGAAGGGGACGGAGGAAGCGAGGAGCAAGGCGGTGTTGAGGACAAAGAGTTGCATGATGGAGGACATCTCAGAGGAGATAGAGTGAATGTCGTATGAGGACAAGGGCTGGGACTCGCCCGAGAGGGAGGCAACAAGGCAGCGTCAGACGGTGGCCATGCGGTTCCTGAGGGCAGCCAGCCAAAGGAGAGCAGTGCAGGGGTCCAACCCCTTGTTTGGGTCCTCTCTCTCTCCCTCTCTCCCCTCCTCTCCCATAGTAGCAGCAACTGCGCCGCCTCACCGTCGTCTGGCGCTGGCGCGAAGGGATGGATCACCGGAGGCTCAAGCGGCCCTGCTCGAGCGGGTATGACTCGATGGGGTTAGAGCGGCTCTAGCTAGATACATAGGCTAGCTCGATTTCTTTTTTTTCCCTTAGAAATGGCTTCAATGGTGGTTGTGAACTCGTCAGTGATAGTGCTTGACTATCACTATCACTTATGGGGTGTCGGTTCTAAAACTGGTGCTGATGTCGATTTGAAACCAACACTGATCACATTTTTTTTTAGTTTTACGATAAAATTGACACTACACCTATAGTTTTATGAAACTATTGCTTAAATCTGTAGTTTTGCAATAATTTTATTAAAATATATGTAGTTTTATGAAATTTACTCTTTTTAGATTGATTATCCAAACGAAAATTCTTATGGTACAACTAAAACTTCAATGTCGGCAACAATTGCAACACAACTCCAAAGATAGGTTCAAACATCGAAATGCCATTCTATTTTCTTCTCACGGTAAATATTCCCTTAATTTTGCTTTATCTAGTCCAGACTTGGCATGCACTATCTCAAGAAAGTAGACTATCAAGATTCAAGATAGTGACTATATTCGTTAGAAGAACGAATTAGTGAAGAGCTCGGTTGGTGGGGATCAAATCCACTCAGGTTCGAGTCTCATACTAGACATAGGTGCTCATCCTTCTAGAAAGTAATACATGCGCACAAGGATGTGTTTAGTGGTAAAGCTCATGCCCCCGCTACGTAAGGGTAGATCTCCAATATCATTTAAGTGTGTGCCTGGGTGCATCCACTTGGGTACGTGCGTCGGTGCGTGTGGTTTGTGCCAATGATTAATAAAGTCGATTATACAAATATTTATTTAAAATAAAGATACTTATTCATCAACTATACGTACTAAAGATGATGATATAAGATCTTATAAAGGTTAGGCGTTCTTTAAAATAATAGTTATATATCTTATTTCGTTTTGATTAATCTCAGGAAAAGATAATTACAATATGGTGTTTCTAGATCTATTCCTAAGTATCTCGGTGAGTTTTTTCGTGTTTTAAATCCTAAAACTCTTATCGGATGAATCTAATCGTGGTCTATCCGACTAGCCTTGTTCTGTATTGCTTGTCAGGCTCCTGACTTCTTTTTTCTTCCCTCTTTGGACGTACCCCTCTTCTCTTTATATAGTCAGATCTGGGAGACGTACCGAACTCAGAGTTTCTGATTGTAAGCTTCCGGGATTGTATTACTTCAAGATATCTCGTGGACTCTTCTCTAATCTATGGTGATTTCTATGTATAACATGATAAATTGCATAGAATATGGACACTTGCCCTATTCACCATAGGATAGTTATTAAACATAATGTATCGGATGAAGGACACGTGTACGGTGGTGATCTATTTTCTAGATATACTATATTTATAATAAATCCTTAATTATTTAATTATCAATTCCTCATCAGCGAAGGTCTAACTTGTACTTTGAAAAAACATAATGAATTTCAAAGCAAATAACACTTGTAGCTTTTGTTCACCAAAACACGAAAGATCCGAAATATTGTAACACCCAAATTTTCAAATTTTGTAAACTTTTAAAAACTTGCTGGAATTTAGTTTGAGTTTAAACTTTGGAATAGGATTAGAACCTATTTTATAAAATCAAAACCCAAATGACATAGGTTATATTTGTTTATTGTGCATTCATGCTGATAATAGGCATCTAGGTCTTTCCTTGTTTTATTTGGATTTTAATTTGACCTTGTTTGATTTTGTTTTGTTTTTCTTTGAATTCAAAAGCTTTTAGAAGAGATAAATAAAATAAAAAAGAATAAAACCTTGCCGGGCCTCCATCCTCTCTCTATGGTCCAAACCAGCAGCCGGCCAACTTGCCCTCCCGCCTCCCACCTAGGCCTGCATCGTGCTCTCTGACCCAGCGTTGTAGCCGCTCTAGCCTAGTTGCATGCACCCACTGCAGAACGCACCTGCGCCTGAGACTCCTTTTCCGTGTGTCGCCACCATGTGGGACCCACCTGTCAGGTTCATCGCCTCCGAGTCGACTTCACCTAGGAGCCACCGTGTTCGACTCGAATCTGCCGCCGCCGAGGAGTCCTAGCGCATTCCGATACCTCCCGAGCCTGCCTATATAAACCCCTGCCTCCCCTCGATCTTTTCCCCAAGCTAATCCGCCGCATCCAGTGCCAACCCATCAAGATTCATCTCGTCGATCTGCCATTGCCGTTGCCTTGGGGAACCTCGCTGCCTCACTGTATCAGTGCATCCCAGCGCCGCCCAAAGCCACCGTTAGAGCCACCTGCCTTCGTTGAATCATCTCCCATAATCGCCTTCACCGATTGACCTCCAGAGACTCCTCGCTGACTTGTTCCCGAGCCGCTCCACCACCCTCTCTGTCGCCGATTTCTCCAGTGTCGCCCTACCCTCGGTAAGCTACTAGATCAATTCCCCGTGTCCTTCTCTTCGAGATTCGTCGCTCGCTGTCACTGCCGGCGAGCCAAAACACATTTTCGGTGACTCTCCGACGAGTGCGTTGTCGCCTCCCCCTCAGTGCTGCCGTGTTTCTTCTCTCCGACCGTCCCCTTTGATTTCATCCATTGGATCCAGAGCCTACAGCCACAATTAGATCTAATCGTACCTCTTTGGCATCCAATCAAAACCCAACATGTGGCAAACACTTAACCCAGTCAACCCGTTGCCAACTACCCTGCCTGGTCGCCATGCCACATCAGTGCCACCTCACCATTTTTGCCCACATGTCAAGCCCAGTCAGCCAACCACGCAATAAATATGATTTTCTAATATAAAAATATTTTTAGAAATCCCTATTAATTGGTAACTTTGCAAAATAGCCACTAAACTTCTCCATTTTCACAAAAGAGCACCTATAATTTTACACTTTAGCCCTAAACTTTTCTTCTAAAGTTATGATTAAGTTCCTCTATTTTTACAAAAAAGTCCCTAAAACTTGAGCCTTGCGTGTGTTGTCCGTGACAGTCACGAGTTCGTGTTGGGGTCGGCGCAGGGCAGGTTGGGGTCCAAATCTCCTAGTTTTTTATTTTTATATTTCTAACATCAATGTTTAAATAAATAGATCTATGATAAATTTTTTATAAAAATAGACATCTACCATCTTTTCATGGGTTAGGCACCATCTTCTAAGAGGGCAGTAAGCAGTCCGAAGCATGCAAATAGTGTTTTGTCAAAATAACTGTTCACACTAATATTTTTCCCTCCCATCTTCATAATTCATGTGCAATCCATTTTAATTAGATTCACCTAAAAAACATGTGTAGAATTTAAACTAAAATTCTCAAAAAAGACTACTTTTATAACTTTTAACAATTTTTAGGGCCTCAAATAAATTTCCAAAAATCTTAAAAAATCACTAATATTCATCTTATGTGATGGAATAATTCCTAAAATTATTTCCAAACCTAGTTTATATGATGAAAAAATGAGTTTTTTTTATAATACTCTATAAATAGGCCAAGCACATCCACATTCGCATCCCATGCGGACTGGAAATGGGCCAAGTCGAGCTAGTAGTTATTGGGCCCAAGTCCGGTATGGAATAGCTTGGAGGATCACATTGGGCCGATAGTAGTGTTGCTGACATGGATATGGATATCCTGATTTGAATTGGGATGTTTAATTCGATAAAGAAAATTAACTCAACACAGGTATAAAAATCGACTCGGATTCAGGTCTGACAAGTAACACTGGCCGATAGTCATCTCTGCGTCTGAGAGCTGATGCGAGTGAGTGACGTTACGTTTTGGCATTTTTGCTACAGCCGAATGACATCCTCGCGACAGAACCGGTTAGACGGATGCCGACGAACAGCGGTAGCCCACTAGCCCTTGGCCATTTTTTCCTAGTACACGTGCTTCAACGATGCAACCTATCGTGACGTACAGTCGTTGCAGCAAACTCTCGTGGATCGTCACGGAAACGCAGGTGCAGCACAGTAATGCGAAAAGTTTCACTAGGTTTCCAAATAAAATGTGCGGAAGTTACACCAAAACAGAAAAAATAACTGTAGTTTCACGCTTGGCTTAAAAGGCTAAGCAGACCATGAGACCGACCAGGCCATGCATGTACGTGCGTGTCGTGCTAGCTCCGTTTTTTTCGTCGCGTGCATGTGTACACTATTCTCGTAGCTCGTACCACCACGCGCTCCATCTGAATGCCGTACGCGCATCATTGTGCGGAAAAAGCTGTGGCCTAGCGGCAGCGCGTCTCGAATACCGCGTTTGTGGACACTCTTAATGTTTTGTTTTCATGATATATTAAAGATGAGAGAAAAAATAAAGTTAAAAAATAAGTTTTTAGTATATGTACGTGGGTTGATTATTTATTAAGGTTTTTAAATTTATTTATTGTCTCACAATCATATAAGATTGCTTATAAGAACTAAGTTCATTCTATAGAAAAAACTAGTTTTATCTCTCTTCTCTTTAAATAGTATATCACATCAATTTATATTTATGTAAACATCTAATTAATGTTTAAAAAATCGGTCATATTAGAACAATGGGAGAGACCTCGCCCCAAGCAGACAAAGTTGTTGTTAGCGAGCTAGATCATACTCCTACGTCAGATCAGTGCAACAACAGCTATCATCTACGGTGATACTCGCTAGGACGACCTTGACACATCATAGCGCATCATTTTTGCATCACATTGAACCTTTCGGCTCCAAAACTTTATACTGTAATTGCGTGCACGATGATGTCGCATCCTGTAAGCTCTGTCCCTTGAAAACGGAACAGCTTTTAAGCACTGATTCAGGAGATTTCGGCTTTGGGTGGCGGACAATTTCAGCGAGTTTGTCTCCAGGTACAACTCCCCTCCTTGAAATGATGACAAACTAGGCACTAGAATGGTTATCACGATTTGGGGAGTGCCATCAGTTATCTGTGGAATGCAATGCAAAACTGCCGAAGAATGTCTGGAACTCTGAATAACCTCAGCGACTTTCTTCCTGATGCAGTACTGCTTCAGTGAACCATATATTTCTGGTTGATGGGCAATATAGTAATCCTGAGAGACAAAGACATCAATTTTGTCAGGCAGGCCCTGAGTTGACGTTCAATCTTTTGAGTTCACCTCCTTCAAAACGCTGCAAATTGCCAGGCTCATTACAGACTGCTATGCACATTTAAAATATCGGATGTTTACCTCATTTCGAATCCCGCCACAGTTGCAAGCACACGCAACAAGACGGCACATCAACGCTTTTTTTTTGCGATTAAAATATTGCAATAGTGAATCGAGGAACTTGAATCACCTCTGCAAGATGCAAGTCGGGCAAATAATTTTTCGTGCATTGACGACTTCAGAGTTACGAACATCAGGCACAGTTTCAAGAGTTCCGTGCGTACTGCGTACAATGTCGTCCATTCATTCGAAGGCTGGTCGCTTGCGCTTAACTCCACGTAGTTCCTGCATGATTTAACCTGCAAATAGTGTCAAGTGTCTGCACAAGTCATGTAGTAGTACTAGTACCAGGCATGAAAAGCGGAACACACTGAACTCGATATAAATGGCTATTTAACATCTGAGTACCTTTCCTTGTCCTGAAAAACCTACCCGTCTTAACCTGTTTCGTACCCAAGGACGACGATCCTCTGACTTTAGCTAAATTAATATATATTTGGTTGCTCGAGTAAAATTAAATAGGTACGAGATGATTTATTTAGGATGAGTTGATTCTCAATGGATGGGTATATGTAGAATATTTGATTGTGTATGAGATAGTGTTTGTTTCTGTACGGTTAATTGTATGAGTTGATACTGGTTACTATATAGTTATGTTTGATTGGATGAATTTGTGTATATATGGGGCCCTTCTCTGCCTTCAGTAAGTATACATCTTTACCTCTGTTTGCTTCTTACTATTTTATGCTGACACCTGGTGATAATCTCTAGTGCACTGATAATCTCTAGTAAAATCACTCCATAAGAAAATATGTTGCCTTCTCATGTTTTGAGAACATCATTTTTCAGCATTTAAAATCAATTAGCTAGAAACAGCCACACAGCCGAAAAAAATATTGTTTCACCAAGTTGAACAGTATATGTACATGAAAGATAAATAAAAAAATACAAAAGGAAGATGAGCCAATAATTTTGGCAAACTTTTCAATATATCAGAATCTGGAGAGAGCAGGAATACATTAACCAAAATAATTGGAAAGCAGACTAATCGATTCATCAATTTTTTTAGCAATAAAATTAACTCTAAAACCAATCAACATGATTATTTCATTGCTCAAACTTTTTTAACCTATTCCATTAAGATTCTTAAAAGAAGGCTTCAGCTTGTAGCTTCTGGAAGCAGTAACAATACCAATGATCACAAAAACAACAAAAAGAACACTAATTGCAATTTCTAAAACAAGAAACCAAGACGGTTGCTGTGCTCTTTCATGCTGATGTCCAGAACTGATATGTGGACTTCAAGCCAAACAAACAAACTGATTTCCATCAGGAATCTAACTTGAAGCCAAATACTATATATACATCAGACTCACAAGCCAACAACAAAACAAGGATCCATATGGAGACCACATCAGACTCACAAGTCAAATAATATATACCATCAGAACATCTCATCAGAATAACATCAGAACAACTAGTAACCTAATACAAAAATTTATGTGCAGCATATACACATAGTAATAAGTTTAGGTGGAACACGTACTAAGTTCCGATGACCCAATCTTACAGCACAACATAGCATGAGAACAACATCACCACAGCATGGGAACAACATCACCATAGACTTAGCAGGTATTACAAGATAGACATCACCATAGTCTGCCCTCATCTTCCTGTCCTATTGCAGGTCATACAGATACTCCAAAAGACATTAGCAGGCTACTAGATTGTCACATAGATGCTTCACCGGCATGTCTCCGATACGAACAAAGCTTTTTTTTATCAATCTGCAAGAAGAGATAAAACTACTTAGCCTACTAGTCAACTGTTTGAAAAACAATCGTAAGATTTCCAGCACAAAACACTTGTAGTGCAATAGCTCCAACACAAGAAGTACCACTGTTCATGTGTAGTTCCAAAGGGTAAGAGTAAAGGTAACAGAGCTTTAACAACTTGGCTTCATGCAAACCAAAGGAGGAAAGAAAAAACCTTCTAGAATTCAGTCAGAAATCCAATTCGAAAGATAACAAAGCTTTAAGAGCTTGGCTTTCATGTAAACATCAAAGGAGGAAAGGAAACACTTTGAGAATTCAGTCAGAAATCCAATTTCAAAGGACCTACCCCTCATAAACAAGCTCAAATTATAAGCCAAAATTCCAAAAATGAGTTAGGTGCCGGTTCAGAAAGAGGAGGTAAGAAACAAAGAATTCAAAGGAGGCAGCGATGAGTTTTGAATTGAATAAAAGAGGTTCGCAAGCAGCAGCAGTCAGTACAGCAAGAAAGGGAAGAACTTTAGTGAGCGCATATCACCTCAGGGTAAAACATGACCATCTTTTCTCCTGAGCTTTGGTTTCTACAAGAAAAATCTAACAGTAGCATAAGACCACCTCATCATCCGTATCCAACTAAAATCCACAAACAACGAAAGGAGCTAAAATTCTCCAGATTTAGAGGGAACAAACAACAACAACCTACTCTTGTAGTCCAAGAAAGCAAGAGCAGCCCAGTAATCGAAGAATGACAACATGAGCACCACTATTTAGAGCCTTTTGCAACCTGAATGAATGAGCTAATCTAATCCAATCCGAACCCAACCTCCAACTTGCACTACACATGGTAATATGCCCTTTGCAACCTGAATGGTTGAGTTAATATGCCCTTTTGACACCTCTGTCTCTATGTACAAGGCTGGATGCATCCATGGAACAACAAGCTAATTGGAACAACACATACACAAGTAAAATGTGGTGGTGATCATATTGGGCGACCTCACCTCGTGATGGCAAAGGATCTGATGGTGTCGCTCGACGGGATAGGTCCGGAGCAGTTGCGCGTTGCTTGGCGGGATAACACCTAGGCTAGTGGCAGCAACGGTCGGCAGGACAGATCTAGAGCAGTGGCGGCATTGCATGGCGGGACAAGACTGAGCTGGTGGCGGCGTCGATCGATGGGACAGGAGCGGGGTCGGTGTCGGTGTTGATGTCGGTGTCGGTGTCGGCGTCGCTCGGTGGGACAGGTTCGGAGAGCCGGGGGCAGTGTCGGTGATGCTTAGCGACACAGAAACACTGCAAATCTACACGTCATCTCCTGGTGAGCACATGGGAGAGGAGAGAACAATAGGTGAGCCGAATGGATGGCACTCGGGATGGGGCCAACTTGATAGCATGGTGCGACCGATTTGGTTGCGCCGCATCTACGAATATGGATGGCTCAGTCCTGAATCAGCAACCAAACACGAGAGGGAGGCATATTCAGTACCAGTTGGTACAAGTATCGGTTGGTACAGCCAACCAAATACATTTTTAGATGAGATGATTCTAGATGAAATCGTATAGGTAGGATGCTTGATTATCTGTAGAGAATTATATATGTTTTCCGTTTAGTTAGTTGTATAGGATGTCAGGAGCTCGTACACTATTATATTTGGTTGAATGAATATGTGTAGCTACGATAACCTTCTCCCTGTAGATAATAATTTTACTTCTCTGGTGTCATCTCAGTGATAACTCAGGGGAGAGTACATAATCGATCTGATCGAGCGCTTGCATGACACAGGTCAGTCAGTCACATGCAATCTTGGAAATCTTGCTAATCCTTGGTGAACACATCCAGGCTAGATGCGTCATGCTCATGCATGCAAAACTAGCTAGGTAGAGCAGAGCATTCCGTACTCGGGATTCCAAGCCAACCCATAAAACCTTCATCAGAACTTGTAATGCTCTGATTGTTACAAAAGGCAACCCATAAAACTAGTGAAGAGGAAGCCAAACCCAAACTGACATTGTAATGCTCTGGTAATTACAAAAGCCAACCGCCAAAATCACAACCTTAACGTTTTGGACGGCATCGTTCGGGCCATTTTTCCGCACGGGATGACTGCAGACTGCAACGTGGAGCCACGCGCTCACTCCATCCTGGACGACGTCGTTCAGCTGGGTGAATTTGGTTATCCGAATTTGCCTCAGTTTGACTTATGAATATGTATAAACTTATAATATCTATAATCTTAGAAAAAAATATGTTTAGTTATATGTATTTACGGTTTTAATCTATTTCAACAGATACCATGTGTCGAGGTAAAGAATAAGAGGTCATTTGTCAAGAGGGTCTAGGCCAGCAGATGCCAGCTCACAGTTTATATTTTCAAAACCATAACCCCTGCATGACTAGGTGGGGCCTGGTCACAGATGAAACCTTATGACCAGTCCTTTCTAGTTGTGGATCAGGTACTTACTTAACCAATCTAATTGCATTTAATGTCATCTACTCATGTGTTTTTCTTCCCTATGCATTCTTTCGACGGGTAAAGTTGTGGACCGACACAGAGATGGTATGACCCATCTTATAGCATTTAATGCTACGGGATAGCCTGACAGGTGAGCACGACGGTCTGACAGACGAATGTGGCAGGCTTATAGCGGGCGGGATGATGTTTGGCTGATGAGACAAGGCGTGCAGGACAACCAGGGCGAGCCGAACATGCCAACCCCTTGTAATGATGACCTAGGCATAGCTGTTTTTCGTCAGGCGTAGGACAATCATCGTATTTGATACGGTCTACTTGTATGTATATGGTATACCTCATCTCTAGCTATATAAAGGGGAGGACCGGGCTTGTAAAAAGGACACCCTGGAAAAGTTCATCCAACTCATTAGAAAATACACCGGACTTAGGACTATTATCTCAAAGGAAGTCTGAACCTGGATAAACTCTTATGTTCTTGAGTTCCTTCGATACACGCACACCAACCAACAGCCACAAAAAATGTTGATCACATACCCATCATTCGGCATACCCCGCATATATTGTCAGGGATTAACCCTCAACAAGTGGCGTGGTAGGTAGGAGCGTGCTTTCATGTTTCAATAAGTATTGATAATTTGATTAGACTACCTATAGCAGGATCTATGACAACGGCTGAGTCATATTCCGAGGACCCTGGTCATCGCGAGGTGTTCGTCATGGGATACGATCCAGATGAGCCAAGTGTGCTTCACATTTAGGACACCAAATCGGAGTCCAAAAGCTCTAAGACACAACGTGAAGTTTGCAAGGCAGACCAAGCAGTACAGGCAGCGGAGGCCCTCGTATCCCGGGTACTGTTGGTGAGCCCCAGGCCTTGCGCCCAAAGGGAAACCGGCCTGGCACCAAACAAGGAGGCACTCCGATACAGCCCCCGCATAGGGCACGGTCCTTGGTGGCATCGTCGTCTAAACCGTCACACCACAAGAGCGTTGGAGACTCCCCTCTTCGTGATATGTCACCGCTCCACACTCAGCAGCTAAACTACGAGGCCATGATGCCCACGCGGAATCTGTAGAACATGTGAATGCTTCTCAGCCACCCACTAGTGGTCGTGCTGGAGGGTTCGCTAGTAGCACCATGGCTACAGGACCTCGCCCTCTTGGTAGAGACCGTCCGACGCTAAACCATAGCGGCAAACACCAATTCCGCCGTAAGTACTGGTGAAGGTCAAGATCACCAAGAATCGTAGCAGGCCACGCGGCAGGAAAGATCTCTTGCTCCCTCCGTGACAGGAAGTACTCAGAGACCCTTGTAGCATCAGGACAGCTGATCCACTGACCTGCACGACTGTCTTCGCCAACATGACCTTCGCGGTGTAATCGATGGCTAGAGGGCCGATCGAGAGAAGGAAGATTGTGCTCGGTGGTAGCAGGAAAAGGGCAAGCAAACCTACAACTCACCTCCTAATTGCAGGGAGACGTCGGACTCCTCCACCCAATCGTTAGGGCCATGAGACCGTTATCTCTCTATGTAAGCACGTGTCGTCGCACATCAGCGATCGACTTCTCAATCCGGGAAGGGGTGCAAACCCTATCCGCCCGACTGCGAGAGATGCGCTAGCAGGACAAGTTCCATCCGATCCTAGCTAAAAAATATGACGACTCGACCAATCCCGAGAAATTCCTATAGATTTACACCACCATGGTGTAGGCCATAGGAGGCCATGGGAAAGTCATGGCCAACTATTTTCCAACCGTCTTGGCCGGTTCAACACAGCCCTAGCTTATGAATCTCTCCTGTTAGTTGATTCACTCCTAGGAGGACTTGTGCGACCAGTTTGTCGCCAATTTTTAGGGGACTTACACCTGTCCAGGGGTCGAAGATGACCTGTACTAGTCGCTGTGAGACTACATATGACATTTCACCGAATGCCGGAATACCATTTCAAGGATCACGAGTGTCTGTGGTCATAGCATCACAGAGGGGGTCAGAGACCAGAAGATGGTCAGAAAACTAGCCACCAAGGAAGTCCAGAGTACCACCAAACTCTTCGAGCTCACGGACAAGTGCGCGCAGGCCGTTGACGCCCAAGAGTGCTAGAGTGGCCCAAAATCGGAGCCGATCTCTGACCAGCCCACCTCTTTCAAAGGGATCGGCGAGAAGGAGAAAAATAGCAAACACAAAGCAGGACAACATCATGGCGGTTGAACTAACTGGCCAACCGTGCTAGCTTCAAGAAAAAGGACGGGAAGAAGGGACGAGGCTACTGTCCAATCCACCGTACAGACACCTACGACCTGACCGAATGCAAGGCTGTGCGGGACATCATCGACAAGGAGCATAGGGAACGCAAACCCAGGCATGACGACAATGGTGAGGATGGGGCCGACCTAGACCAGTCGGTGCTAGGTTTCCAGCAGGCCAATTAAATGGTCCACCATATCTTTGGGAGCGCGACAACGTATTCCTTGAACATGGAATACAAGTTGGTGGTCCATGAGGTGTGGGCGACCAAGCTAGACCCGAGCCCTCGTCTGAAGTGGTCGGAGGTACCCCTCATCTTCAGTCAGGAAGATCACCCTACGTGTGTCAGACGCCTCGATCTCTATCCCATCATGGTCGAACCCACGGTACAAAACGTCCGACTGGGTTGCCTACTAGTTGATGGAGGGAGTTCCATCAACCGCCTCTTCGCTGACGCACTAGACGCCATGTAGATTCCAAAGAGTGCATTGAGACCATATCTGCGCTTCTTCAGAATTACCCCTGGCTTGTCAGCTAAGTCATTGGGGGCAAATCGAGATGCCCGTCACCTTCGATGTGGAGAGTTCGAAAACACTTACAACGCAATCTTGGGGTGACTGACGATGACCCAATTCATGGTCGTCGCCCACTACGTATACCAGGCCATCAAGATCCCTTGTCCGACAGGGGCCATCTTCATCTTTGGCAATGCAAAGATGGCCCTGCACTGCGACAAGAGAAGCCTTGACATGGTCGAACTGACTCTTGGGTCATAGCCTGAGAATACCAGGCCCAGTGGTAGCCTGGTTATGGTCAAGGATGTCGACCAGATGAGATCCCCAACTAAGTTAAAGAAAATCCAGAAACTAACAGGATGTGTGGCAGCTTTGAGCAGGTTAATCTCAAGGCTGGGAGAAAAGGGGTTGCCACTCTTCAAACTTCTGAAGAAAAATTACTACTTCCAGTGGACGCCGGAGGCGAAGGCCACTTTCCAAGATCTCAAAAGGTGCCTCTCGTCGCCTTCTGTACTGACCGCTCCTCGACCAGATGAGGATCTTTTGCTATATATTGCAGCTATCCCCAGGTCATGAGCACAGTTCTGGTCATCGAGTGAGAAGATCTTCAACGTTAGTGAGGTCCTACACGACGGGAAGGCTCGGTACCCATAGGCTCAGAAGCTGATATACGCTATACTGATAGCCTCTCGCAAACTCAAACACTACTTCCAGGCCTACAAAATCAAGGTAACATCATCACTCCCAATTTGAGAAATTCTCTATAGCAGGGATGCAACAGAAAGAACATCAAAGTGGGCAATAGAGCTCGGGGAGTTCGATGTTTAGTTCGTCCCCCGAACGGCTATCATGTCTCAGGCGCTAGTTAATCTTATGGATGAGTGGTCATCTGTCGAGCTCGAGCAGGAACAATGACCAGAGGTTTACAAGCACTGGACCATGCACTTCGACAGATCGTTCACGCTGAAGGGAGCGGGGCTGGAGTGGTCCTAACTTCACCGACTTACGACATCCTCAGGTACATAGTTCAATTATGTTTTGCAGCCACTGACAATATTGCAGAGTATGAGAGCCTCTTGTCTGGAATGCGAGCGGCCTTCGCACTTAGGATGAAGTGCTTGCTAGAAATAGGGGTCTCGCTATTGGTCATGAACCAACTACAAAAGGAGTTTCAGAACCAAGTACAAAAGGAGTTTCAGTGCTCTGATTCGACAAAAGCGGTATACCTCGCTTAAGTGAGAAGACTAGAGCGACGCTTTATCGGTTTTGAGGTCAAGCATGTCTCTCGTAAGGACAACCTCCTAGCTGATGAGCTAGCCCGTCTAGCTTCTTCTCGTAAACCTATCCCGATCAGAGTCTTCGATGAAAGACTCACACGACCATTCACCGCGGTCTCGGGCCAAGGTGAAGGGGATGCTCCACTTGGAAATGGAGCATCAAAGGTAACACCTTTGGAGGCAATACCTCCTTTGTTACCGTTGACCTTGGGTGTCCATCATGTGGTCATCCTACTTGATTCAGATATGACCTAGATGGATCAGATATTGGACTACCATCAAAATCAAGTAGTCTCTGATGATGATGCATCAGCAGAAAAGGTCACACGGTAAGCCCATAAATACTCCCTGGTAGAGGGACGCTTTTACCGCAAGGGAAATAATGGTCTTTTACTGAAATGCATCACTCAGAAAGAGGGGAGCACAATGCTCTCTGATATCCACAAAGGTATATGTGGTAGCCACGTTTCATACAACACTCTGGTCGAAAAAGCATTCCAGCAAGAATTCTATTGGCCCACGACACTCCAGGATACTTGCGAGCTGGTGAAACGATGCGAGTCATGTCAATACCATGGCTGATATACCAACTTACCAGCCCAAACACTGCAAACCATACCACTCTCTTGGTATTTCGCCGTCTGGGGGCTCGATATCATGGGACTGTTCCCTAAAGCCCATGGCGGTTTTGAATTCATGTTCGTGGCCATCAACAAATTCACTAAGTGGATCGAGGCCTGGCCCGTCTGGAAAATTATAGCCGCAAGAGTGATTAAGTTCATATGGGGCTGGTAGTGCAGTTTGGTAGTTCAAACCGCATAATTACGAACAAACGGGACTTAGTTCGCCAGTGGTGCCTTCTGGGTCTACTGCGAAGAGATCGGGACCAAGGTTTACTATGTGCCGGTGGCACACCCCCAAAGAAATGGACATGTCAAAAGGGAAAATGGGATGATACTGCAAGGGATCAAAACCTAGGTTTTCGATCGGCTTTAGAGCTATTCAAGGCGCTGGGTGGACGAGCTCCTCACAATACTCTAGTCAGTGCGAACGACCCCCAATAGGGCAACGGTCAAAACTCCTTTCTTCCTGGTCTTTGGCGCGGAAGCAATGCTCCCCTCCGAGATTGCCCTTCAATCTCCTTGAGTGACCAGCTATTCGGACGACGACCAGATGGCCCGACGAGAAGATGACATAAACCTAATCGAAGTGTTTCACGATCGTGCTCTAATTTGAGCAACCCGATATCAGCAAAGCCTCAGACGCTATAATGATTGCAAGGTGTGGGTGAACACTGGTCATAGGCGACATAGTCCTTAGGAAAATTCAAAATAAGATAGGCCAGAATAAGCTCCACCCCAAGTGGGAGAGGCCTACAAGGTGGTCGATGTTACCTGACTTGGTGCGGTCAATTTAGCCATAGAGGATGGCCGTGAATTGCATAACTCCTGAAACATAGCTCAGTTGTGCAAGTTCTATGTGAAGAGATACTCGAAGACGAGACTATTTCTGTATTTTGTAGGATCTTCTAAACGAGCGTGGAACATGCCTTGTAAGTTTTCCGATTCAAAAACTAGACTCTCTGTTTTGCAGAATTTCCCAGAAAGGAAGAGTCTCCCACCGGCTTGTATGCTTTTTTGATTTAGAGGCCTGATCGCCTGGTCGGCAGATTTAGATTATATAGGTCCTTTTTCATGTTTTTCCATGTTGCTAGTTACTTTGCATGTTCGCTCATGTGGTGAGTACCAAACCGTCTGAGCGCGGATTCAAATTGCCACTCACGCTATTTCAAGGATATAGGCGACTGGGGGGATAACGACCATGAAGCCACAAGCTATAACTCAGGTCGACTGCTGGTCACCACCGAATGGCTTGTTGTGCCAAGGGTTGTCCTAGGCTGCCACGAACCTAACTAGCGAGCGGTACAAAAGGCCTTGCCCGGCCCCCCTAAATGTAACAAGCACTCAAAACCTACTTGCCATAAAAACACATAGAAAGTTTATTTAAAAGCATGTCCTTGCTTTAGAAAATAACCGCTCAGGTAATGCCAGTGGCTGTTTCTAACAGTTTTATTTAGTATCTCGAGGATCTGAAGATGCCCCTATGCGGCTCAAATCGGACGGACCAAAGCAGAGACTGAGCTGCAAAAAGAAATGACCCCATAAGGTCATGAAGCTCCCTTGTGGTCTTCCAGACACCGACGAAGCCTTCAAAGATTGCTGGAACAAGGTCTAGATCAGAGAAGTGCTCGCTGACACAAGTGAAAGCAAGGCAGGCACCATGGATTACGGTCACAAACAATTGGTCGCTAATGTTCCCACGCAGGCTCTGCTCAAGCGCACCCACCTCCTTGGAGGTCGCCAAGAATTAGTCGACATGACTAGTTATAGTGTGTCCATGAGTGGGACGGATCTGAATGCTGGTGGCCCAGAGAAGTGAGTCGAAGGGGGTGAATGCCTAACCGAGACGATCGTAGAAACACATCCACCGCTGATCGTCCTCCCTCATCACTCTTTTCAAGTCTCTCTTCACTGCCAACAGCTCATCCCGACAAGCTAGTCACAGAAATAGGTCACAAACCACGTAGGAGTCAGCTGGTCGAGTTTCACTTGGATAGCCTGGGACTACACGTGGTTTAATGGTGGTAGGGCCAATGCACCTCAAAGATCACTTTGCATGATCTCTCGCTCGATCGCAAACCTAAGCTCGCACTCAACAGCTTCCAAACTGTGTTAGTCGTTGGTGTTATCAACAGGCGTGGTTAGGGGCTCGGAGCGAGCAGGAGCGGTGGTCAATTCTGGGATTCTACAACCATAACAGCGACACAAGCTAATCAGACAAATTAAAAAGCTTCATTCCTGCATAATACAAACCTAAATTATAGTTCGAACTTTACTCTTGTTCTATGGCCTCCTCGATGGTCTCCACCTAGAAGATAGACCCTACAAAATCAACCGACCCTTGACACTCTACCTCTAGCCTCTCCATGGCTATGGGACCGGCTAACATGACCCCCTCCCAGAAGGTCTCGAGGTTGAAGTTGGGGTCGCGACAATAGTAGCACTTGAGAACGTACACCGCTGTAGCTTTTGTTGCCATTTTCACGTCTTCTGAGGTCCACGTCGCCAGGATGCCCGGGTGTTGGGAAAACTTCTTTGTCAGGATCCCAGATCGGCCCTTTCGCCCTTCAGGCCTTCGGCGTCTAGCCCAACACTCCTCAGGGGTCGCCGGATTGCCTTAAAGGCTTCCTCAAGAATACTGCGAGTCTTTCAATCATCCTCCTTGAGCTGAGAATGTTCAGCAGTGAGTGTGGCATTTTTCTGTTGAAGCTTGGCATTTTCTCGCTAAAGTGAGTGTCTCTCGCCCCCTTCTCTTTGGCCACTAGCCTCTCCAGCTCAGCACATCTGTTGTTTGCCGCCTCCTTCTTGGCAATCAGTCTTCGGATGGAGGCAGGAAGGCTGGCGACCAAGGAAAGAAGGTCAGACACTGAAGCAGGCTCCATGACCGGCTCCGCAAACGCGGAGGTCACGACCAGTGCTCCCGGTGTTTGAGCTACAGAAGGCTATGGGGCTGGAGCATCTTGTTGAGGTGCCGGAGGAGGAGTTATGACTTGGGCCTGTGGTAGGGTTGAGGACCTGTAGCGGCAACAGACTACAGGATCGAGAAAGAAAGAAAACTTCCAAAGCATCTAAACCTAACCAAGAAAAACTTACCACATGGGCGAAGCGGTGAGCACGAGCCTCTTTCTCGTGAAGCCACCGGTGACCGGTGTCCCACGGGTGCATTTGGATGCTTTCACAAAAGCCAAGTCCTCCACCATTCTTTTCCCCGCTAGCGTAGGGCCTTGGCCGGCAGTAGTCTGATCGTCCTCGACCTGGTTGGAGAATTTTTGGTCGGAGGGGGTCTGGTCGGTGCGGGCCTGGTCGGAGCAAGTCTGGTCGGGGCAGGGTTGGTCAACCCTCTGCCGTTTGGCACCGCTCATAGAATGTTCACCCATGGTCACTGGTTAGCTCTGAGCAGTTTAGTTGTAGCCACGACCAGGTTCTTATGTACCACAACCAGATTGGCGATGGGGTGGTTGTTTGGGCGACTGGATTGATGTCTCGAACAACCTTCATGGCATCATCTACTATCGTACATAGGACATCCACTTCAGGAAGACCCTCCAGCGTCCCAAGTCACAAATCTCTTTTCTCAGGACAAGGATTTAGGTCGATGATTGCGGGGAGAGGCCGAACTTACCAGTCAGAGCTGAGCCCTCTCTGACGAAGGAATGTCACATAGCAGAGGAGCATCGCGCAGAGGGCCATCTTTTCGTAGGGCAGCCGACATTAGGATTCGGACCTGTGAATCGATGGCCTCATTGGTGAGATCTGGACAATAGGAGTATGCAAAGGGTCATGCGCCTAGCATAAAAAAATGCCAAAGAAACAGTTGTGATATTACCCATGGAGCTCTCTCGGGTGTCATCGTTGTTCCCAGTGTACAGGAATGTCGAATGATCTCTCCTCTGCAAGGGGCACAACTGGCGATTGATGAAATCACGGACGATGTCCAATCCCGTCAGCCTAGCTTCCCTAAGCCGCTTGACCCGAGTGGCGAGGGTCAGTAGCTCTGAAGTTGTCTTTGAGGCACTCCCTCAGTTTTTGTTGACCAGCACTGGTGCGTTCGGCATGAATAGGTTGTCCAAGGTGTTATTTGCGGATAGGTAGAACCAATCCTCCCTCGAGCCCGACCACAATGATTTGAGCCCATCTCGAGGTAGGAATCCACGACGTTGTTGCTTAGACATAACCCGCAGCTCCCGATGGTCGATCCGATCATTGATTGGGCCGAGTAGAAAAATCGGAAGAGATCGAGGCACAGCTCGACCCCAATGAAATTCTCGCATATGTGAGCAAAGATGCTTAGTATGATAGTGGAATTAGGGTTAAGATGGAGGTGATGGATGTCGTAGAAGGTAATTACGGTGGTGAAGATCTCGTAGAAGGCCGGCATGAGGTCGGTAAGGAAGAAGGAAACAAGCATGATGACCTCCCCCTGGCGGGGAGCAAGCACGCTCTCCCTGGAGCGGTATCCAGAAGACAAGCGGCGAGGAAGCAGGTCGACGTCGTGAATCTATTTCAGCCTCACTGCATTGCACTTGGACTTGGAAAAATCTGGCTCGTTGCCAAAGCACGGTGCCATTAGAAGGCGGCAGAGGTTGCTGTGGGAGCAAGGGCAGAGACAGAGATGACAGGCTCTGAGCGTAAAGGCTTGGAGGCTATGCCATGTGGTGAAAGGATTCATGGGAACATTTAGCTTTCCAATTTATAGGGCTGACACAATATCCTAACCGTCGCGGAGTCCAGCCAGTTCAAATTTTGATAGTTTGCGTATATGGAACCAAAATTCCCTCAGGTTTGATGGCAATTAATGTTTCTCTCTCCTATGATTCTCTCTCACTCACATTTTTCTCTCCCCCACAATCTCTACCTTCGGACATTTAAACCTACACTAGGGATGAGGTTTTCTGAGTCGGCCACAAAAGTAGGCCGCATCGACGATCACTCTTTGGGCGAACTTATGTTCACACGGGGTCCAAGTGATTCGACCAGGCCCGACCACGACCAAAGGGTGTCCAGCGACCTTAGAATCATATGGTGAACTACTCAGTCCACCCCATCCGCAATAGAGATTGGGGGCTACTGTCGATATAAAGAATAAAGGGTCCCTTGTCAGAAGGGCTAAGGCTGATAGATGCCAGCTAGCAGTTGATATTTTCAAAATCATGGCACCCCTGCGCAACCAGGCGGGGTTTGCGCGACCAGTACCCTAGTTGCAGATAGAAACCTTGCGACTACTTTGCTGGTCGCGAGGCAGTTACTCATCTAACCAGTCTAATCATATTATGTCATCTACTTATACATTTTCTTTCCCTAGGCACCCTTTCAGCGAGCGAAGTCGTGGGCTGACATAGAGACGGTGTGGGCCTGGCAGGCGAGCACGACGACTTGACAGGCGAGCATGACGGGCTTGCAGCAGGCGGGACGACATTTGGAGGATGAGATAGGGCATGCAGGATGATCAGAGTGAGCCGGACGTGGCAACCCCTGTAATGATGACCTAAGCATAGCTGTTCTTTAATCAGGCATAGGGTAGTTACCGTATTTGGTACGATCTGCTTATACGTATACGGTACACCTCACCGCCTGCTATATAAAGGGGAGGAGTGGGCCTGTAAAAAGAATACTCTTGATAAGTTTATCCAGCTCATAAGAAAATACATATGACGCAGAACTATTATCTCAAAGGATGTCTGAATCTGAATAAATCCGGGTGTCCTTGAGTTCCTTCGACACACACGCACATCCACCAATAGCCACCATAAACGTTGATCACGCATCCATCGTCTGGCATATCTCGGATACATTATCAGTGTAACCCTCGACACTACGTCTTAGCCTGGCCCGACGGATGCAAATATATATCTTCAGTCTAACCCAGGAGTGAATCTTGATTCGAGTTTCACTTCGTAGCCTAATCCAATCGATATAAGCTCCTACATCCGCTTATACAGGTGAGCCCACTTGTTAGTGTCACAAAATTATCTTCATACAACCAACTAATTACAATCTCAGCTCTTGAATCCGCTCATATAATCTCAGATTCGATCAACTAAACATAATTCCAGCTAATCTATCTAGATAGATTCAACCAACTAACTAAACATAGACTTTATAAATAGATACAAGTGGACCTCCTGCGGAGACCAACGTGTGGCCATGAGGGCCCTCGGTGACTGTTGGTCCCCGTTAGCCAAATCCGTATCAATCTCTTCCCGTAATCTCATTTTCTATCTCAATCTATCCTCAAATCTCCAAATCCTCCCGGTTCTCCAACTCTAGTGATGAGTCAGACATAGCAGCTATGCGTAGGCAGCGCCGGTTGCAAGATGGATGACTCCGGCGACTACATGTAGTGATGAACAGCATGCCGCAGTGGGGAGGAAAGCTCGTAGCTTCATCTGACTCTGCAGTCGCGGTTACGAAGGTGACAAGAGGGGGAAAACGATTTTCCTCCGTTGAATCCCACGTAGGGGTGAATTAAGCCAAAATCACGGTGACTTTAGTTTGGCTAATAAAGTGAAAGGATCCTTGTCCATATCACTGTGATCCATACCATTTTGTCGAGTTCCAACCAACGAGTCCCTATTGCGAGAATTGTTAGTGATGATGAACTGCCATTGCGGCATTGACGGCCTCGAACCTTATGCTTTTCACTAGCTCTGTTGTTCATACCTCTCCCACGGGTGCTTACGAGTGAGTTTGCATGGAGAGTTAGGACAGACAGTTTGAGCACGAATGATGGCACAACGAACCTGCAACTTCTGTCGTTAGCTCCAACATAATGGCGTCCATTGGACCACACACAGTTTTACTACGGTGTGCTACTCTACTGTTATACATTTACACCAGAATGACCCTCAACATTTTGTTGTTCTTTATGGTTTCCTCGGAGCATGCTGACTCTACAGATTGGCAGCGGTGATTGCTAGAGGTGGCTAAATGGACGACTCAGTTCGGTCCTGTATGGTTTATTGAGGTACGGTCTGTTTAGCCACGTTAGCTAAACGAGTCGTGTCGTGCCGACCTATGTGCTGTGATTTCAGCTCAGACACGACTCACTTAAGATCGAGCCGTGTCGTGCTGGACCGTGGTACGATAGGTTCAATAACCTTCATTACATAACATATCCTATATGATATTAGATCTAAATAAATTATATAAGATATTAAAAAATAGAAACAGTTAAACGGACCGTGCCGTACCGACCCGTTGTGCCGCAGCTCTGGCCCATGCACGATCCAAACCGTCGTGCCGTGCCAGCCTGATCCATTAGACATCGTGTCGTGCCTAGCCCGAGCCAAAATGGCCATGCCTCGTGCTAACCCATTTGACTCGACCCACTTAGCCACCTTTAACGATTGTACACACTTTCTTATACATACCACAACACACTATGTTTGTCTTGGCACTTGATGGGTACCTAACGTCCCGCTAGTGGATGCAATTGTAGCTACAATGTTAGAATCAGGGTTCACTATGAGGAGCCGTCTCCTCTAACTTTTACTGTAGCACATGTATCGTTTATGATATATTGTGCTGATTTTTACTACTCTCTTCGTTTTGTAATATTTGTCTATGATCTCAGAAGTATCTGTCTTAAATTATTTTTCTATTGCGGTAACCAAGTATGATTTATGATTAATTTTCCTGCTATGTCCTTAGTATATGCATGCATTTACTCCAATGTTGATGAATTACTTACTCTCATCCTTACATTGATTTGAGGTAGCATGGTCATCTCACTGTATTTTTTTTTACCTAATTTTAATATTTCTTGGTTTGTATGTAATAATGGGCGTGAATAGGTATTGCAAAACGGATAAAATATATCATAAGTATCGTATCCGTGTCGATTCATCAGCAGGCTTGCTGTAGAAAACCACAGGAGCAAATGCTCAGCGTCGCGGTGACCAAATGCAGGCCGTGCCATGTGACAACTGTGATTGATTCGAGCCATGAGACTGGCGTTTAATTTGAACCTCGATTAGGAGAAGCCTTAAACTGCGGCCCGCGTTTCATGTCCTCGCTCGCACATGCTAGTGATTGAACTATTTTATCAGCGTAATTATTGCCATAATGATGCTAATTAATGACAGGATCCATGTAAGATTTTTTTCCCATCGAAGAACATGAAATCAAAGGTATCCTAAGACGAACCTTTTCTTAGACCGACCTAGGACCACGGCCTCGTTTGGCAATGGGGAAAAGAGGAATGGGACAGGGAAAGAGAAATGAATAGAGTGTTAGGATAGAAGGGTAAAAATGACTGGATAGCTATGATTAAATTTCAAGTGCTCATTTCCCTTTCTCACCTTTTATATCCCAAAATCCAAACAAGGCCTATGGACTTGTCCTTATTAAGTATAGATATACTCTAAACACTTGAATTCATATGCTCTTCCACGCTCCAACAAAGCCGTGTTTAGGAGCGTTGTAGACCTAGTTGGGATGATCGGATCATGCTTAACCTAGGGTTCACATAGGCCGAGCAAACTCTGAACAGCTCACGCATCCGAAACAAGAAAAAAATCCTAGTTGCTTTCTCAGGGTTGCTACGCCCAAGTGGCTACGCCACCGAATTCCACCTTGACCTCATACATCTGTGTGCGTATGTATCACAGTCTCAACTATGTCTTTATTTGATCCTAATCTAAGATAAACATAGAACACCAATAAATATATATAGTTCCATACTAATATAATTTAAATAACTAATTAGTGTGAACCTAAGGATCACTTCACGCCCATACAACAGCAATCATGGCCGCCCCTGCCCCTCCCAACTTGTCTTGAGCGCCCTCGCTACCGTAGCCCCACGCCGCGGTCCCAATTACAGTCCAAGATTTGTTCTCACCTGTCCTTCCGGTCCCCGTCCCGGCGCCCCGAGCGCCTCCCGTTTCGTTTGGTTTTGCCTCCTAGGTTCGAAACTAACCTCGCTGTCTAGTAGTGAGTGTGAACCCCGCCAAGTCACAGGTCGCATCCACCGCCTCCCCTTCAACTTATTAGGCTCGGCGGGGAGCACGCCAAGCGAAACGGCCAGCAAAGCAGCGCAGGGCACAGCAGTTGGTTTGGTGGTGTGCCTTTACTACCGGCCGCCCAACACCAGGGAGGATTTAATTGCCTCCTCCTGCCTCGCTCTAGCTGCTGCGCCTGCCAGAAGTAATGCGCACTCCGCAGTGACCAACCGACCGACGACGCAGCTGCGCGCCACCTGCGGGGATATGGGAGAGAGGAGGAGGCGTGGGAGTGCTGCTGCCGCCGCCGCCGGTGGCCGGCCTGAGGAGGAGAAGGCTGCGGTGCCGGGGAAGGCGCCGCCGCCGACGGTGTGGTTCGCGCTCAAGAGGTCGCTGCACTGCCGGTCCGAACCGTCGGAGGTGCACGTGCCGAGGCCCAAGGTTGGTCCCTCGGGCGGCGCCGCCGGCGCGGGCGTTGGCGGGCACCTGTCGTCGATAGTCACGAAGCGGGCCGCGCGGTCAGGGTGCTCGCGCTCGATAGCCAACCTGCGGGACGTCATCCACGGGAGCAAGCGCCACCCAGGGCAGCCGCCCAGCTGCAGCCCGCGGTCCATCGGCAGCAGCGAGTTCCTCAACCCCATCGCCCACGAGGTGGTGCTCAGCACCAACTCCCGCTGCGAGCTCAAGATCACCGGCTTCGGCGGCCTCGGGGCGGTGGGCTCCGCGCACGACGCGGAGGGCGGCGACGGCGCCGGCAGCGTGGTGTCGTCGTTCGTGGGCACGCTCCGGCCGGGCACGCCGGGGCCCGCGTGGGCCGGTCATGGACTGCAGTACAGCGGCTCGTGCCGGGGCAGCGTGCGGTGCACGCCGCCAAGGTCCCCGAACGTGCTGCTGGAGAGGAACGGCTCCGTGGTGGCGGGCCAACGCGCGTCCTGCGAGGAAACCGCCAGGAGCGGCGGTGGCAAGGGCTCCGGCGGGCTGAGCTGCCACAGGTGCGGCGAGCAGTTCGGCAAGTGGGAGGCGCTGGAGGCGCACCACCTCTCCAAGCATGCAGGTGAGTCTGACATCTGCATTTGCATTGCATCTCTCGTACTAGTACAGATTAGCTTTTGCTGGTGGTACAGTCCCCGTGGATCTTCATGCCTTCTGGGCGGTGGCACTTCAGTAAGTGCCGGCCACTTCTTTATCTCAAAAGTTTACATGGTCCAGATTGGTTTCACCGCTATGTTCATCCAAACGTCTGCTTTTTGCTCTTTTTGCGAATCCGTGCTCCCAACTTTTTCAATAACTGCGAGCCTATTTCTTCGGATTGTTCATTTCGTAGGTTGCAGCATGCGGTTTAATAACTCCATGCTTTTTCTTCATTAAGACGTGGCTATTATTCGTAGGATTATTTAGACGCTTAATTTTGCTTACCAGTAGTCTTTTGTGGCTCAATGATTAGTACTAAGTAGCAGATGACTCTTAACACTTCGCCACCATGGAACTGACTCGCTATGTGTTTCTTCTCCTATGCAGTGACGGAGCTGGTGGAAGGGGACTCGTCCCGGAAGATCGTGGAGATCATCTGCCGGACAAGCCTGCTCAAGTCGGAGAGCAGCTGCGTGCGGATCGAGCGTGTGTTCAAGGTGCACAACACGCAGCGGACGCTATCCCGCTTCGAGGAGTACCGCGAGGCCGTGAAGCTCAAGGCGAGCAAGCTGCCCAAGAAGCACCCGCGCTGCCTCGCTGACGGCAACGAGCTGCTGCGCTTCCACGGCGCCACCATCTCGTGCTCGCTGGGCACCAGCGCCGGCGGCTCCTCCTTCTCCAGCCTCTGCGCCTCCGACAAGTGCGCCGTCTGTCGCATCATCCGCCACGGGTTCTCCGCCAAGAAGGAGGGCAAGGCCGGCGTCGGCGTGTTCACCACGTCCACCAGCGGCCGCGCGTTCGAGTCCATCGAGGCGTGCGACGACGACCCGGCCACACGCAAGGCGCTGCTGGTGTGCAGGGTCATCGCCGGTAGGGTGCACAAGCCGCTCGACAACCTCAAGGAGTTCACCGGGCAGACGGGCTTCGACTCGCTCGCCGGCAAGGTCGGGCCCTACTCCAACATCGAGGAGCTGTACCTGCTGAACCCGAGGGCGCTGCTCCCGTGCTTCGTGGTCATCTGCAAGCCGTAGTCGAGAGACAGCAACTAATTGTTAAGTAACCATTCTTTTTTTTCCCTTCTCTTTCGTGTGCGTCTCGTTGTTGCCGTTTGTTTGAGCTATAACACAGCATAGCTACCAATCAGATGCATTTGTCCATATGAAGGTACGTGCTTGCCCCCATGTGTTCATGGGGTGATTGATTCGGCATCGTCTTCAGAGCAGCTCACCAGCGGCATCGAATCAATCATGGGTTGCCACACCAAAGTATATACGAGTGCATCCTAAATGACCAACCTTGCTTTCTCCCCCAAACTCAATGTGCCTTCGTGATTTATGTGAGTATTTTGGCCCACCTAAAGCACACATATGTAAATGTAGGTAGTACATAAGTACAAGTATACATTATTAAGGTATTCGAAGTCGTCTGCTAATGGACTAGGTCGCCATTTCGTGTTTATACTTTTGTACCCCTGCTCTCTCTTGAATGATCGCACCTCTCAGCGGCATCTTTTGTTTGAAAAATTGTCCTGCCTTCTGTTAAACCCTCTGAGCAAATCTTATCGTTGCAGTTGCAAGCAAGTGTTGCCCGTACTCCAAGGAGCAATCCCATGTCGTTGTCACATCTATGGCTACCGGCCGTCTGAACCGGACATTCAATACGCTTCTTTTTTTTGCCTAGGTGTCTGCGACAACAGTGTCGGATCAGAGCGACGCCGATGGCACGCCGGCTTTCTGGCTCATCATGGTCCCGTTGCAGCCTGCAGCCCCATGGATTATTAGTTTTCCGAAGTCCACTCTTTCCACTTAAAATCACTCGCTGTGGTAGCCTGCCATTCGTCATCCCAGCATTGGCAAGCTCGTCGCTGGCGCCACCCTCCAACGTCGTCTCGCCGCAGAAAGCACCAAGCAGCCACCAAGGCTTGCTGCTGCTGCCCTGCCACAGCCAGCGGCCCCTTCTCAGGTTGTCAGCCGTCACTACCCACGGGGTTCTCAGAGCCCTGCGCCGCGCCAGCGTGCCACGGTCCAAGCAGTTCGATTGTCATTTCTCCAATCGACGGACGCCTTCAGGATCGCGAAAACGCGATTAGGAAAAGATGAGCCAAGGGATTGATGGTTTGCGTGGGAAGACCGTGAACGTTCCCAGGAACTCGTGTTTGCATCACACGCTCCAAGTTTTCAATGACAGTTAGCCCAACGATGAATCTGTCTGACCAGACGCCATCCTTTCTCCGGTGTTCTGGACAGGGCACCAGCTCCACAGCACATCACAGCACAGCATTAATCTCTGCTCCATTGACCAGTACCGCGCATTCGCATGCATTGACCACACGCCTACAATTCTGTGTTCAATTCGCCCCTCCAACCATATTCGGTTTATTTCATTTCGTTCTTTTTCCTATTCTTATTTCATTTATTTTCTTTTATTTTTAACAGTTTCCCTTCGATATAAATCGTGAAGGAAAAGGAGGAAGAATCCTGTTCTGAAGTGAATGACTCTGAGATTTTCGTCACAACGAGAATCGTGAAAAAAAATCGTTAGAGCGCTAAAGAGAACGAAAATTTCTTTACGACGAGAATCTGAATCTGAAGAGAATCCCTAGTGTTAGTCTAATCTCCATCTTCCTCTGTGCAGTGCGCTAATCACGATGCCCCGGAAGTCTCCGCCTGCCAAACGGGTCTTGCGCTGGTGTTCCAATATAGCCATGTTTTTTTGTCACATCTGTGCTCTGCTTGACTGCTGGATGCTTCGGCAGATTACGTACGCTACAGTGAAGACAAGTGAGGAGAAACCACAGACTTGCTAAGCAGGATGTTTTGTTGCGTGCTGTGGCTGCCAGATTGCCTGGTGCTCAGTGTTTCATGTAGAGCAGAGCTTTCCTTTTCCTTATTTTTTGTATGGACGCCTAAATGGTATGGTTTGAGTAGCCCAAGCAGATTAGCCGATTTAGATTAATATTTAAAAATAAGAAATATTCCTTTGCTACTGGTACCATATGGACTTCATTTTGCGTGTACTATTGCTTGTTCATTTTGCTATTTTTTACTGCTAATATAAAGAGTAGGATGAGGTACAAGATTAGGACGGGGTTTGTTGGATGCAAAGATTATTCGAATCCCCACCAACTGAGGAAATTGTGCTGTCTCTGATGGGCTGTTGTTTCAGTTTTAATGTTTATCCCTGAGCCTTTTGTTGTGCCAAAATATGCTAAGGGCAGTATTTTCATGTTTATTCGTTGTATTTTCTTGTACGTAATGTGGCATGGATCGGTTTTCTTTCTAACATGCTCGCAGCATGGCACACATCACATACGGCTGGCTAGAAACAAATGTGGCTCCAATAGTACTAATTCTATTAAGGCCCATAGAAAACAATTGGCATGTTGGTATATTATGAGCATGGTACTGATGCTATTTGACCTATGCATTCTTGTCTATATTGTCTTCAGTATGTCTTATCTCTTCAAATGTTACACATAGCCTTCTGTTGCCCTCTTTGGCTCTTCCTCGATGTGAACTTGCTCCGGGAAAATCCCCAACTAATAAGAAATGGAGGAGGATAAACCATATTGTCTGGGTCAAAAAAAAAAGCAAGTGAAAATAAGATAACGAGGTTACATAATCACTATTGAATGAAGTGATAAAACTAATGTATTTAAGTGATAACTTATACTGAATTTTGCTCAAAGAAACATACTAGAAGAGCAACCCATGATTCTATATCTTAATCAGACCATCATGAGCCATGGCCACTATGTGGTATTCCTGCCACATCTGAAAGCCATATGATTATTATCTCTTTTATTTGAAATGAAATATTATGTTATGTTCATTAAGCTCTGACAGGCTGTTGAATACATTTGATATGCAGATCAAGTTTATGATCAAGACATGCCCAATTGTGATGAGAGCTCAATGGTTCAATGCCTGCAGTAGACTATGAAACTATCACCAAACCAGTTCTAGTGCTCGGTACTAGGGTGTGGGAATGAGGGGATTGCTCCAAAATTTGAACCGAATCCTTACCATTTGAATATAAATAAGTACCCTCTATGCAAACAGACCCATACAATTTGAATACAAGTACCCTCTATCCAAAAGCCTAGCAAGCGAATGTAATGAGTCCAGTTAAGTTCTGTATTAAATCTAGTCATCCTTCTTTCCAAAAAAAAAGGTCGCATAAACTTGCGTCAAATTATTGGTGAAACCTTGATAATTAAAATGTGAACTAAGAAGGATGAGTATTCTTGTACATGCAACATCAAGGATTCGTAAACAAAATAATAGAGTTTGTAGCGCTGAATGGATATAAGATGACAGACAAAGAAAGCAATGCACAATAACCTAAATAAAGGATGCCACTTTGTTTGTGATGGACAATTAGAGATGACAAACGACACACGAAGACAAAAATTGTTAGAGCACAAGCTTTGGGCATTGTAGATCAGGGAGCTCACCTGTGGAAGGCTTGAATGACAAACCAGTCTGAACCTATGTAGGAGATCTTGCACGGTGGCACCAAGCTAGAAGACATAAAAATCGAAGTATCCCAAAGACACATCAGTAGTCTAGACTCTGGAGCAAGAGACACCAATCAGAGGAAAATATCTTCAGTGCTGGCATTGATAGAGAACTACCCAAGTACTAACTGTTTGGTGGTAAGCGATAACAAACCTAAGAAGCAGCAGCGACAAACAGGAAGTAAACATTGCCAGAAGATATACTGGGTGACATAAGTTTAAAATCATAGAAAATAATTTGTTTTAACAGCTTCAGATTCCGCTGTGTTTTCTGGTAAACAGGGAAGGTGGTTTCTCACTAAACTTCATGTTTTTGAGTTCTGGAACAACTTCTTTTTGTTCTCTTTGTTTTCGGTAGACAAATCAGATCTAAGTAGATTTTTAGCAACACCAGAGTCGGCATAAAATTGTAAACTTATAAAAAAAAATTCTGGAATACATACAAGAAATATAGAATAAAAATGAAAAAGAAAAGCACACTTGGTTATTGGAGAGCTTGAGACCTACCGATTTAATCTGTTTTCATCATATCAAATAGCTCATTTGCCTTTGTTCTTAATTTCATTAACTCATCTTTTAAAAACAATCTTGAAGAGTGACAGCCATCTCAAAACTTAGCCAGCCATAGCACATTGCAATCAGTCTGCTAGTGCTAAATACTAAATAATTACATGTAGTTAGTGGCAGATCCAGAGCTACGAAGTAGGGGGCTCTCCCTCTTCTTCTCCCTTCTCCTCCTCTTTCTCTTCTTCCTCTTGCGTGCCCAAAAATTGAGAGGGGGGGGGGGGGGGGGCTTGGGGCTTGAGCCCCCTCGGCCCCTGTAGTCTGAATCAAAATAAGAACCCTTCTAGCATATTCTTGAAAGGCAACAACCTGAAGTGTGAGAAATTGATAGTTAATAATGCATCATTATCCTAAAATATTTTTTATTACTTCACTGGTCTAATAGCTAAGTTATCTGACCGAATAAGATGATCTGTTAAAGAAAAAACGAGCATCAATATAGCACAATTGACTACAAAATGAATTCATTCTGCTATGGAAAAAATATTCACCTATAGCTTAACACACTATGACACTAGTAAACTAAAAGAACCAAAAGTTGATCTAGGCTAATACACGAAATGCCCATATTCCAATCTAGAAGTAGTTGAATCAGGTCAACAATTTGGGAGTTATATGATTATCTGTTTGGTAAAGCAAACAGTGGCATCATCAAAAACCAGAAGATGCAAATATCCATAAAGCTTAAACTACATTCAAGCATGATTACAAAATACAAAAACAATAAAACCAATAGAATACACAAATTGGATGCCATGTTACAAAATTGCACAAGCTAGACATTCTAGTTAAGAACAAGGGTTTGCTGTGAATCTCTTGTAAAAATGAATTAAATAGGTTCTTTTACTTAGCATCTTACAGCATGGAAGCAAGATAATGCATTATCTTATTGAAGTACTAAAGAATTGCATTTATGCACGCACTTCTGTTTAATCAGGCAAACAAAACAGTAGAGCAGGATAGCATATTTGATCAAATTCCATTTGCACCGGCATGGCAGATCAGTGCCTAACTTACAGAGGTACATCCTCATCAAGCATTTCCAGACTCCTTTTCCTCTTCAGACCCCTCTTCATATAACATAGAATCTTTCCAATCAG
The DNA here is from genome assembly GCF_958298935.1 of Phragmites australis. NCBI lineage: Eukaryota > Viridiplantae > Streptophyta > Magnoliopsida > Poales > Poaceae > Phragmites > Phragmites australis. The sequence goes on along the minus strand of NC_084921.1, from coordinate 45,517,551 downwards.
TTTCAACTTCTACATTATTGTCTTCTCCAATATGTGGCATCATCAAACCCTTCCGGGGATAATAGTTCTTCCGCCCAAGCTCAATGATCCTGGTAGCCTCCTCCACCCTTGATGCAACAACTAATGCAGTCACTACCCCCTGCAGCACTGAACAATCCACTCTGCACTTCCTACTAAAGGTCTCATGGCAACAATTTATAGCACGATCAAGCTCCCCAGCCTCCACAAGAAGTGGCACGAGGGTATGAAATGTCCCCTTATTCGGCGCACATTCATTCTTTACCAAATCATCATATACCTTCTTGGCCTCATCCAACCTCCCTTCTTTGCAATACCCTCGAATCAGCTCATTGTAGGACACTGAATCAGGTTTTGGCCCATCCTTCTCCATCCTCTCAATCACAGCAGCTGCATCCTCGATCCTCCCTTCGGCAACCAAACCCCGCAACTTTGCATTGTAGCTCTTCGCGTCCGGCTCCAAATCCCACTCCTTCATCATGTCCCAGACTTTCTCGGCATCATTAAAGCGCCCATTGTTGATAAACCCGTTCAACAGCGTGTTGAAAGACACCTTATCGGGGGTAAGGCCGCACTTCTCCATGAGGGCAATGACATCAATGGCCGCCGAAAGGTCAGGCTTCTGGCATAGCGCGCTGATGAGTATGTTGTAAGAGTACACACTGGGCACAACGGTGGGGTGGGAGGCTGGGATCTCCTGGAACGCAGTGGCCAGCGCGTCGAACTCGCGGGCGTCGACGTAGGCGGCGAGGAGTGCATTGAAGGTCATGATGGACTTGTGCTGCGGGGGTAGGTCACGGAAGGTTGCGGCGGCGTGGGATGGCATAGAGGCGCGGCCGTAGAGGCGGACGAGGCGCGCAGCGAAGCCCTCGGTGGAGGCCTCGAGGAAGGGCTTCTGCGCGTCGATGATGGCCGTGACGGCATCGCGGCGGCCAAAGGAGGCGAGGCGGGACACGACCACCTCGTACACGCGGTGCCGGTCGCGGAAGCGCGCGGACGCGGTCGACGCGGCGACGAACTCCGACACCAGCTTGTCCGGATCGCGCTCCCGGAAGAGGTTCTTCAGGATTTTGCTGAGGGGCTTCCGGCGCTTGCGGTCCGAGTTGGGTTTCGCCTCCTCGCCGGCGGGTGCTTTGGGGGTCAGCGCAGGCTTGGGCGTGGTTGGTTGGGCCCTTGACGATGACGAGTAGAAGATGCACGACAGGCGGCGCGCGCGGGAGGAGGCAGCGGCCGCAGCGGGGGTGGCCATGGGCGCAACGCGACGGCGGGTGGGGTTTGCGGCGACAGGTGGGAGGCGCAGGGTTTTGCTGCGGAGCCATATGCGGGCCCCTTGATTTTTGCTTCCACATAGCCAGCCCACCAACGTGCTTGAGCAGGCCAAAGTCGGGCCCATATAGCAGGAGAGGTCGGCCCATAAAGGTAGAAAGGTCAGCCCATGTTTTTTCTTTTTTTTTCTAATCCTTGTGATTAATCATGAGGTACTAGGTTTATGATTTTGTGTGTTTCAACGTATTAAAGGAATTAATTCAACATTTTTTAAAACTTAGTTCAAAATTGTGCAAGAACTATTTCAATAGGCGCAACTCGAAAATATATCATCGAACATTTCAAATATCCTAGAGGAACAATCCAAAATATAACAAAGAACAATGAAATTTCATTGCTGGAATAATCCAAGATATATCACGAAAATATGAATTTTCAATACTAGAGGAAGATCCAAAGTAAACAACAAAATGATGAATTTTCACAGCCGGAACAATCCAAAATATACCACGGAACAACTCAGAATGCTGCGGGAACAATACAATTAGGTTATGGTAACAATAAATATATTGCAGAACAATTCAAAGTAACAACAAGAATAATAAAAAATATCATAGTAACACCTTGAATACGGTACCTGTGTTGCGCAACCTATAGCATTCCCGGGATTCCTCGCCTAATCGGCCGGGAAAGTGTTAACCCAGACCAGCCCACCGCAACCAACCCAAAAAGGCCCCGAAGGTAACGCCCGATTCACTACTCGGCCGCGCTCCTGACTGACCCGCGCCGGCCATGGATGGGCATGTCCGGCGGCTGCTGAACCGCGTATCGATCGCCCTGTCGGCCGTCGCCACCGCCGCGCTACTGCACCTGTTCCGCCACTCGTCCTCCTCCTGCTTCGCGGGCGGCGGGTCTCCCACATACGCGTTCCTACCGCTGGTGCCCTTCCCCCGCACCTCCTGCGATGCCGCGTCGCGCCGCGTCGTCGATCCCGACCTTCGCCTCGCCAAGCTCCGGACCTCCCCGCGCTGGCGCCTCCGGAGCGCGTCCCTATCTGCTGCCGTGTTCGTTCCGCTCCGCCGCCGAAGCCTCCTCGGCGACTCCTCCCGCGTCCTATGCGTCGCCGCGGGAGCGGGGCAGGCCGTGGACGCGCTCCACGCGGCCGGCGTCGGGGACGTTACGGGCGTCGATATCGTCGACTTCCTTCCACTCGTACGCCGAGCGGACCCGCACAACCTCCCGTTCTTCGACGGCGCCTTCGACATTGTGCTCTCCAACGACCCGGGGGCGCTCACCAGCGCGCTCTTCCCGTCCCGCTTCGCTGCCGAGATCGAGCGCACAACCCGCCGCGGTGGCGCGATTGCGCTCGCCGTCGACCGGCACATCGACCTGTCCACCGTCGGTCACATCTTCAGGAAGTCGCGCATCGTTGAGGTGAGCAATGCTACCCTGGATGGCTCCGTGGTGAACATCATCATCTTGCGAAGTAAAGGAACCAAGTCCCATTGATTCAATTGTCATTCTTTTCATGCAGTGTTCGTATTATTATTCTATTTTATTATTTTTAGCTTCGATCTTAGGAAAAGGATATGCGTGAGTAAACTTATCAATGCAGGTTCTTTCAATTTTATTATTCGATTCTTGTCAGAGTTAGTCTTATCATATATGGTTCGGACATAGTATGAAGTTGTAAGTATAACAACTACAAAAGATGTATAAAAACCTCCAATTCCAACTGAGCACTGCGGACCGAAAATCATATCTTAAACTCTAAAAGCAGAGAAGATTATGTCCAATCTCACAAGTCAGAATACCCTCCCTTTTCTTGATTTGCTTGTTTGCTAAATATTTTGATTATGCTACATGCGCTACAAGCCTACAATAATGGTCTCATTCATGTGCCACGGTTTTACTATTACATGTTTCCTACACTACAATAGCCTTAGATCAATGCACCTTACATGCCACCTGTGAGTTTAGCGTTTGGGTTAGGGTCTAGGGCTTCACCGGGCCAGGGGGTATTAGAGGGAGAAGAAGAGGAAGAGAGAGAGAGAGAGAGAGAGAGAGAGAGGTGGATGAGCCTCCTACTTGGCTACTCTGCATCTGCCACTGTTTAGAGGGATGTCGAGGCAGCAGCGAGGTGGTGTGGTGAGAGGGGATGGCGATAGGGAGGCAAGGGGATGTCCTGACACTGCAGGTTAGCAAGGTGGGGGACGGCGGTGGCGGATTTGGCCATGGAGACGATGGAGGTGAGTGCGGTGGGAGAGCGAGCCAAGAGGCGACCATGTCTTCAAGGTGAGGAGAGCATGGTGCTAGCATTTTGCGGAAGAAGAAAGGACGCTATGAAGCCGAAAGGTCACTGGCCATCCGATGCACATCCGACGGACACAACAGTTGCGTGATTAATACCATCTCCCTTACTTATGTTTAGTGTTTGAGAAATCTTGACAGAGCTTGGTAGTTTGCTCCCTCTACAATGTCGTCCAGTTCTATCTTCTAGTTAACCATTAGCAACTTAGGAGTTCTGGATTGGCCTAATCAACTCAACTGCAAAAACTTACTACGATGCAATTTGTGTTATTTCACATTTGAGTGTCGGACCCCACATGTCAGGCACATCTCTTTTCTTCTCTCATACACTCTGGTCCCATGAGCAGGGGCGGAGACAGAGGACGGGCAGGAGCCTGGCCCCCTTATGCTTATGTTATATATAGAGACAACCTTGGCACAAGGGATTTTATCCTGTGGTATCGATGGCACACAAGTCACCTCTAGTTCACATTAGAGCTCCACAAAGGATATGCTCCCGGTCAGTAAGTCTCTTCCGATCACAGCTCTTGAGATACCAAGTCATCAAGATAATGCCTCAATCATGATGAGCCACCCATGCGAGGTCTCACTACTAACCTCTCTTCCGGTCATTTATGCGTCATCTTCACTTCGGTGCTTTAGTCACAAAGATAAGGGCATCTGCGTCCTTGCACAATCTTCTTACCGTCGTTCCACACTAAATCAGAGGGTCAACAAGTTACCGGCAAGTTAGCAAGACTTCAAGGCACCAGTGTACCTCTCGGTATATGGTTGGATCACTCTTTGATCCACTCTCTAGGTTGCAGCACATAGCAACACTTCTTTCTAGGCCTATAAGCACTAATCACTCTCTAATGGTGTGCTTAATCACCTTGTATGAACACTTTTAGCACGTTAATGGCTTGGATATCTTCTCAAGTGTATATGAGATTCTCTGGACTCCAGCACCTTCAAATGATTGACTGAGTGAGTATATATATCTTCAAACCCACGAACTAGCCGTTGCTCCAACGACTCAATTTTACTACGAACACCAGACAATCCGGTGACAACAGTAGTACAAGCATCGGACCATCTGATGCGTACATAAGTAGATACTAGCCGTTAGAACCCCACTTAAATACATTCTGAACACATGACATTCTAGTGTAACTGCAACTCTATCACCAGATTATCCGATAAGTAGACTTAAGCCTGACCGAGCCAATCTCTTCACTTCTGGAAAATACTTTGTTGTTATCATTCCTTCATCTCTAGACATTCCAGTGTGTACAACACTATCTTCTGGGAATTCTCATACACTCTGTTAAATACTCTGGTGTGCATATTTGCTTTATCACCGGATCATCCGGTGCCTTAATCTTTTGTGTTCAATAGTTGCAACCTTCTTTACAACAAATGCTCTGGTGCATACAAACCTTAAACATCAGACCTTTCGGTGAGGTCTTTATTTTTCTCTTTTGAGTAAAAACTCTCTGATGTGTATAGCCTTCTAATCATCGGACCACCTGGTGAGTTCAATAGTCTCTAGACAAAATACTCCGGTGAGTGCAAACTCCTCTGCACCAGATTATTCGGTGAGAACAATTTCTTTAAGACTTGTCCAATTCAATTTAAATTTTGTCCTAGCTTTGACGGCTTTTTCATGTATTGCATCCATGAGACATACTAACATATATTCTTGACAAATATGTTATCCTAATGACTATGTTATCATTAATCACCAAAATCATAATTATAGTCTAATAGAGTCATTTTCGTTATATCGTCCTTAAATAGATGTCGTTTTAGGAACTTGATTTTATTCTCAAATAGATGTTATTTTAGGTTTTCAAGATGGTGTTTTACTAGAGTGTCTATATTAAAGGCTATTGGAAAGTGAATTTTCAATTCAATTAATATGGTGGATTGGTGACTTATGTGCCATTGATTGAATGTGGAAGAAACTAAGAGGAGTAAATATATCATGCATAAATATTGCAACCTTGTTCAATGTTGTATTTTTTTTACCAGCACAACAAACCTCTGTTGGTTGTCTATAGGCTCAAACTTGTCGCTTAAAGGCTTAAAGGGGTAAAAATGCATCCATGAACCATCATAGGGGAAACCAGCTGGTATTGCTAGTTTTTGAGTTCTGGAACAACTTCTTTTTGTTCTCTTTGTTTTCGGTAGACAAATCAGATCTAAGTAGATTTTTAGCAACACCAGAGTCAGCATAAAATTGTAAACTTATAAAAAAAATTCTGGAATACATACAAGCAAGTAGGTCCCTGCTCTCCAATGCATCGATCACTATTGTTAGCAACGGCCCAAAACCTAGAGCATTAATGGCCGCACGATGTCCATCCGTGAGCAACTGGATCATGAACACCACGTTACAAGGGTTGCACCTGGCATTGAGTCTAGGAGACCCTTTCATGCCCTTGCTTCGACGAGGAGGGCCTATAACACAAAAAGGCCAATGTATTTACTAATAGGCAGTACAAAGTTTATATGTATGCATGCAGAATAATTTAGGGTCTTGTTACCTCCATTTTGCTGTCGGAGTCGTCAAGCTGCAAGTTCATATAACTAGTGATCAATAAACTATAACAAGGTATTTTCAATTGGGAAGAAATGTATTTACAAGCACGAGTACCTTTGTCTCTTCATGGTTTGAGGATGGTGGCACTTGGGCTAACGGAGAGAGGTGTGGTGTTGTACGCTGCTTCTTCAAGCTTGGGGGCGTTCTTGTATTGGGAAAAGATCTGTGAGCCTTCGGACGTACGGCACAGTCTCGGGCAACCACATAGTTCTTTCTCTTGGTGATGCGTGGATAAGTGTGCGTCTTCTTCTGAAGGTGTGCAACAGTAGGATCCATGAAATCATCATCGTCTGTGTCATCGATGACGACCTTCCTTTTCTGTTGGACTAGCTTCTTCCCGGCATCGCGGGCTGCAGGCTTGAGAATGTACAAGGAACTGCAGCCATCGATGAAGCAAGAGTGGTCGGGTTGGCCTGCACGTTGACTAGATCTTTGCCAGTGGACACTGGCAGTGGGTTAGGCAATGGCTCCTCACCATGAACCAGGGAAGGAACCGTGCCACGATCAGCATCAGTGACATGACCTCCACCTGTGGGATGCGCAAATGCCTGATCATCAGCATCCCCCACCTCCTGACCCGAATCAACATCCTCTCCAAGATCATCTGGAGCAACCAGAATAGAGTCAACGTCGATGGATGGCAGAGGTACATCAGTTGAGCGTGGCATAGGCACGCCTTGAACAATAGCACCGACCATTACAGCCATTGCAGGTGCCGCTGGATTAGCGCGAGGGAGTGCAATCTCATAGCGCTCTTGGGTGTTTTTGATTATCAATTGACTAGGGTTATTAGGCACCCTATCCACTGATCTTTGGACATTATCCATTCTGCACATGAACAAAAACAAAGCAAGATGACAGATCAAAACAAACTGTAGAGACAAAAATCATATGGTTTTTGTGAATATAGGATCAAACTATTACAATTTAAATCCCCCAACCGTGGCTTGCCTTTGGCACTAGAAAAAGATGACTCCGGCTACCCGATTATAATGTCTTTCTAAAAAAGGATCAACTACATCTACAATACAAATGGGGCATTCGAGATTGTCGGGGGTGGAAATGCTGGAATTCATCGGTCATTCGAGGGTTACCTTGCGGCGCTAGAATGACTCGCCGGGAGCCAAGTGCGGACCACCAATGACTAAGTTGATGCAGTCACTGGCGTTGCTACTGTAGCCACGATAGGCTCCTTGTCGGAATCTTCGTTGTGGAGCCCGAGTTGAATCGGAATGGATGTGAGGAGGATCGAGCTCGACGGTGGGCAGTGCAGGAGAAGACAACGGCCGCGAGAAGTTGTAGCCGCCGCTATCGCCTAGACGAGGAGGTCACGCGTGGGGTTTAGGAATGGGGAGCAGGAGTGACTCGTGATGAATCCGGAAAGAAGACCGCCGCTTGACATCCCTAGGCCCTCGGTCTCACCTGTATAACCAAAATCATGGAAAAAATCACGTGATAAATCTGGAAAATCCAAATTGTAATAATGGTGTATGCAAATATGAAAATGCAAAAACCCATGACTTGTGGTTTTCCTTGTATACAATTGAATTCAAAATTGTAGTCACATTGTTGACATATGGTTTTCCTTGTAAAATCTAATACTTCTTACTAATACATGAAGATTCCTTTTAGTAGAAAATGATGCATTGTATTTACGAAAATTAAATTAGCAAAAGATAATTATTGGTTCATGCATTCGAAAATGTTTTCAAAATGAAAGTGACAAATATTGGTACATGCATGAAACCAAAAAAATGGTTACTAGAATTATATATAATGGTTTTTATGTTCTAATGGAACAACTTTTATGAGTTGAGGTCAATTGAACCTTTGGCAAACCAATATGTCAATTGCAAAAAATAGTGAACTTTTCAAACTTTATGGCTCATAAAGATTGCTGGTAATTTTTGTCAAAAAAATATTGAACTTTTGCAAAAAATTTCTTGATGAATTAAACTATTTATAGGTATAAGCAAATATATTTATAAACATGACATAGTATTCATAGTCATGCTTATTTGTGCGTGGCTAACTGGTCCGGTTTTGTGTGGGAAATTGGACCGTGAGGTTTTGGAGAAGGGGGGTTCGGCCGATTCTGGTTTGATGGTGGCGGTTTAGTTAGGTTGGTGGGGTGGTGGGAGGCTGGCTCGTTCAGTTGGGTATTCCATACTCAGGGGATGGTATTGTATATATATATATATATACACACACACGGTAGTGTTATTCTACACCCATCCGGCCCAGCCCACCCCACCACAGGAGGCTACCAGCCCAGCCCGCCCGTGTGCAACCAATGCATACCACGTGTCACGTTGACCGCGCCAGCCAACCAGTGTGCACAACATGGCGTGCCAGTTCCGCCCTGCCTGTGCGGGCCCTCGTGCTAGCCAGTCATGTGTCCCACGCCCGCACAACTACTGATTACTGGGGGCATGACCAACTACTGAGAACTACTAAAAAACTACTAAAAAACTACTAACACTACTTAATAAACTACTGATACTACTAGCAACTACTAACAAATACTAGCACAAACTACTGATACTACTCAACAAACTACTGATGCTATTGGCAACTACTGGCACAAACTACTGAACAATATTATTATTACTTGGAACTATTAAATATTAAACTACCGATGACTACCGACAATTTAATAACTACTGAAGCATCCAAATCATAGTAAATTTTTACTACTGAGCATTACTTAACTACTAAATAAAAACTACTTTATACTATTGAACTACTAAACTACTGAACTCTAGTGAGCACTATTGGACTACTAAAATATTAAACACTATTGAGTAACTTCAGGTCCCCTATTAGACTATTAAACTACTGGACGCGTGGTGCACGGGCATAGGAGCGAGCATGCACACAGGGCTCGAGTGGTTGTAGAGACACGTGGCACGCGACGCAAGCGTGTCGGTCGATGCGGCACGAGTGCATGGCGTGAGCTGCGGGGACATGTGGCGTGCGGGCCGTAGGGTGTGCAAGGTGCGGAGCCTGGTAGTTGAGCTGATTGGGTTGGGTCTAGGTGTAGGATATATATGTGTGTAATTAGTACCATATAAAAACTAAATAACTTAAGATCTAATTGGTATTCAAGCTCATTTTATCTACTATATATATGTTTAGAGTATTATGTCTTGTTTCGGAACACATTTCAGATATTAGATGTCATCAACTATAATTTACTATACATGGTTATTGTGAATGCATCTAAATGAAATGTTTTTTCTTGTCAAACTTTATCAATTTTAAAGTGTTTGTCCTTAATGGTTATAATTTATATTACATTACTCTACTCTTTATTGACCTGAGATCTAGTTATTGTTACTTGTAGACGTTTTATAACAATTTCTATGGTAAACCAATATTGAACTAAAAAAAGCAATATCAAGATGTTAAATAGATAGCTATCATTATCTATTATAGAAAAGATGATACATTTGTTATTGTGAGCGAATTTGTGTATGAATAAGAAAAATGATGTTTTAAACTAATCATGAACTATGGATTCATCGCAACACCTATATTTTGTTTTTCTAAAAAATAGAAAATATATTAACCGATATTAAGAGAAAATTATGTTTTTTACAATGATCAATTTAATAGCTTCCAGAACCAATTCAAATTTGTCTTTTCTCGACCCCCTATCCCTGCTCTTGCCCACTAGTCATTTCTTTCGTACTCTTCCCCGTTCCTTCTCTCTTACACCAGCGATTGCTGCAGTCACGAGGCCGGCAAGTCCGTTGTTCCATCAGGACCTCTTGTACCTAGGTCATGCATGTGTGCAATTGAACATAGGCAAGGACAGACGCGGTGTGTGCTAGCCGTGCCCCTAACTAGCCACGTGTCTCGTGATGCACAGCTACTGGCTACAGGGGGGGTGACCGGCTACTGAGAACTACTTAAAAACTACTAGTACTACTAAATAAACTACTGATACTATTGACAACTACTAACACTAGTGGCACAAACTACTAATAAAAAACTACTAACACTACTCAACAAACTACCGATACTACTAGCAACTACCGAACGCTTTTATTATGACTTAAAACTATTGAATATTAAACTAATGACAATTTAATAACCACTGAAGCATCTAAATCATAGTAAATTTTTACTACTGAGCACTATTTGACTACTAAACAAAAACTACTAAGCACTATTGGATTACTAAACTACGAAACAATACTGAGCACTACTAGGCTACTACTGCAATTCCCTATTAAGATGTTTGATCTTAGGGCTATTGATCTTGTCTAAAAGAATTAGTTCTAACAATCATATGACTTGTCCATAAGATCAAACAGGTATGTCGCTCATGCAAATTATAACATTAATATGAATATGAATTGTGTGAAATGTGTGATAATTACATTTTCAGCAATTATAACATTAATATGAATTAACAATATAAATCATTAGTGTACAACAGCTGAACATGAAGCTCTTATTATAGGACTCTAAAGTAAGGCATTCATAAAGAGGACAGAAAATAATTTATAGACAGAAATCACCGAGTATGTGCAACACAATAATCCACCAGATAGATGCAGCATAAGCTCACTGGTTGATGCTAATCTGAAAGTTAAGTATGAACCTACAACCATGGCAAGGACTGTGTATATTGCACAGGGCAAGAACCTGTTCAGCTGTTCTTATTGATAGCTACACCGTGCAAGAGAAAAGCAAGTCCTTGAGACAAAATAAAGCAAACTTGTAAACAGCTCGAGGTCCACTATGGGTGGGAAGAATGCAAAATCTTTAAACTAAGAGTAAATGAAATGTGAATACTGAAAGACAAGTGAATGCTTGGTATTTTCTTAAACTGGAATAGCAGAAATTCAAGCCAGATTAATTGGAACAACACCCAACCATTCGTTCATAAGGTATCCACCCGTAGGGCCAATGAGCCGATGCAAAGGAATTCATATGAAGGAAATAATGAAGTCCAGAAACAAAACGGTGGAGCTGTTTGTTAGTATTAAGTTAGTTTATGAAAGCTTTTCCTTTTCTCAACTGGCTAGTAAGATGTTTAGCCTTTCAGATTTTAGTCATGCATCAAACATCAAGTCTATTGGAACTAATTTTTACCTAGCTTCAGTTGCTAGATAACCATGTGTAATAACAAGCATTGAGGACAGATAAACCAAGTTAGAAAATACATGAGGCTACTCAAAGCACACGTTCATTCTACGGGATTGCATAGGAATGCTAAATTATGGAACCTGATTCACCTAATACTATCTTTAGGCAGTAAAATGAAGTACATAGACTAACCAAAATTCTTAATATGTTTAACTAATCCGATCTTCACAGAAGAAAATCAAAATGGATTATATTGAAACAGTAATACCGTACAAATGTTAAAGAGCGCAAGTTCTCTCTCCGGCACGTTTGGCTTCGCAACTACGCCCTCAGGCTCCATAGTGACAAGATCATAAACCTACATACAGACGTTAAAAACCGTTCTCAGATTCTGCAGGCAAGCAACGAATAGTTGATGGCTGATCAACGAATAATATGAATATGAATTGTGTGAAATGTGTGATAATTACATTTTCAGCAATTATAACATTAATATGAATTAACAATATAAATCATTACTGTACAACAGATTCCAAACCAATTGAGAAAAAAAAAACTCACATACAGCTAAAGGTACAGCGCCTCCACCCCAATGGATCAGGCCATCGTCCACAATGGAGCAGCTAATCTTCTTGTACAGCTCATACAGTACCTCCATCTTGTTCCAGAGTCGATCACCTGAGCATGATCTGGAAGGGAGAAAGGAACAGAGAATGAAATTTGTTGGCTACTTCTTTGAGAAAAGAAAGTCAAGAATGTGTACTCGCTGATCGAGACCACCTCGCGAGGGGGCCGGAGGATGTGTACTCACCGAGGCCGCCGTGGTGCTACCCTCGACGCGGAGGTACTTATAGGGGGCGCTAAGAAGCTGGAGGATGGAGCTGGCGGTTGCGGTTGGGGCGCTGTGCTAGGCGGTGTTTCTGGGTAGGGTGGGGGCGGAAAAAGCGGGCGGGGTTTGCTGCGGAGAAGCCCAGAGAGGGTCTGGCGGCAGCGGGGTCTCCTCCATGGGACCACTCGACGGCGGGGAATCCGGAGCGGCTATTGCGGAGAAGCCCAGAGCGGCTGTGGCGGGTGCTGCGGAGAAGCCTGGGGCGGGACTGGCAGCAGCGGGTTTTCCCGGGTAGGACGGGGGGTCGCGGAGGGCACAGGGGAGCGGAGAAGGCGGCTGGAAGGTGCTGCGTGGCAGCGGGTTTTCCTGGGTAGGGCGGGTGGTCACGGAGGGCGGGCGGAGGGGGGGGGGGAGCGAAGAAGGTGGCGGGCGGGTGCTGCGGAGGAGACCGGCGCGGGCACCGAGGAGAATACCGGAGCGGCTGTTGCAGAAGGGGCGGAGTGGCCACAAGCGTCACGAGCGAAGGAATATTCCTGGCGGACGGAACACGCCTTGCGTGTTTTTTAAGTAGGAGAGATTTCTTTATTTTTTAGTATCCTCTAAGAAATATGATAATGTATTTTTTCATTAAAATAATTCCAGCTTTTTGAAAAAAGAGAGAAGAGTGTCTGGCTTGGTGGATTACTAAATCGGAGCCTCAGTAGTAAGTTGAGTTTTTTTTGAGAAAACCAGGTTACATTTCTCTCTCTCTCTCATATATATATATATATATATATATATATATATATATATATATATATATATATATACATTGCAATTCTTACAAAGTCACCCCTAAACAATACACAAAGCAGCTCTTGGTCCTTGCAAGGATCTCATCGGCTTCATCATGATCGGAGCATGCACCTGACAAGCCACCGCCACACCTAGGATTGGCAAGAGAACCTGACAAGCTTGCAGCTTAAAGCCGACACCTTTCCCGACAATGAAGTATTGAAATTTTTTATTACCACAACGAGCAGCACATCGAACACGATAGGCTCTTGAAACGATGAACGCCCTGGCACTTCTTGACGGTCACCGGCCATTGCATCGCCAAGAAATACAGGATCTGACACTCCAAGCACTGCAGCAACCCCGAGTCAACGGTCAACTAAGCAACCCAAAAAGAGATACCTCCACCCTCAGCAGCACCAAAGATGGAGTGCCAAATGATAACCTCGACGTCACCGGTATGAGAACTGATGACCCACAGACACCAACCTAAACGCAACAAACACACCCATACATACATCACGAGACCAACGTATCCTCCGGAGTTTCACCTCAATGAAAAAGTCATCAAAGAACAAAACAACAGTGGATCTCATACTACATCCAGTGGAAAACCTAAACTACTAACCTAGCAACTAAGCTACAAGAAAATACGCTACTAACCAGGGAGGCTGGGCCACTCTCCTCCTCCGCTGAGGCAGTCGAAGATGAGGCGGTCGACCGAATCGGCGGTGAGAAGCCTCGGCTCCCGAGTCGCCTCAGTCGCCTCCTGTGGAACGGTCGCCTCAGTAGCAAGTTGAGTTGGTCTCAAGAAAATAGCTACGCCAGACGGGCCTTTTACCCCCTCTGTCTGGCGTTAAGGAATATCTCTTGCCAGCCCATGTTAGAAGCGACATCCCTAGGCTCTGCAGGAAAACATCAAATTTTGGGCCTCATTATGCCACGGTTCGTTTACTCTCCATAACACCGTCACTGACTAGTATACATGGGCCTCGAGCACAATGATTCATATACATGGGCTATCCGGCACCAACATTTGCGGTGCAGCGCCTCTATGCGAAATCAGTGCATTCGCTGGCCATTTCTTCTTCTTCTGGAAAAAAAGAGCTAGACATTTCTTGCAACAACCTGCGCGTCCACTGTTGGGCCTCGTGCACATGCGGCTCATGAAACAGTCGCCGATCTCGACCATTCGATCGAGAGCGTGCGGAGGGTTAAATCGCCCAGTCACAGTTGCCATGGGCAGACGGTGCACCAGCATCGCAGCTGCTTGTGGTACGAGCACGACAGCGACCGGATGGAAGCCAAACCCGCCGGTAGATGGGAATGTCCCCCGCGTCGTCTCTGTCCCACCAACGCGGTTGACGGCAGATCCGGCGTGCTAATCATGCCGCCACCATGGACGGAAGCATCGCCGTGCTAAAAAAGCCTTAAGCCATGTCGACGCGTCGTAATCCGCGCACAGTGGCATGTAGCTGGACAGTGCCTGGTGATTCGATGGTTCCGGCACGATCAGCCATCGATCACTAACTGTGATGGAGTAATGGGGCAACCGATTTTCTCCGCCATTTATCAGTCCAACTAGATCACTCACTAATGCAAACCTTTTGGCGCGTACTTGCTGGATCTGGGAATAAAACGGGGGGACGGATCCGAGTAGAGTAGTGGTAGCGGTACCAAACATTACCAGACAACGGATTCAATGGCGCTTGACTTCCTGCCTCCTGCTTATTGATCTGGTATTGTAATATGCCTTTGGTAGCCAGGCCGGCCATCAATGGCGCATAGGAGGCACGGGGCCTCCCCAGCCGCGCGCGGCCGAGAGGAGGCAGCCGGGAACGCGCGCACGCGATGCGTTTCCTTTGGCTGACGACGGCGTGCGTGGGATGTACTGGCGATGGAGTGATGGGCCGGCCGGCCGGCCGGCCGGGTTGCCGAGCGAGCCACGTCGAGAGACAGCGGCAGGCGACAAGACATGCACCAGGCTGGCCCCGTCATCCCCACCGTCCCCTGCATTAAGCCATTAACCGATGGCATGCGGCGGGGGCGTCCGGCCTACATGTCCCCTGCTATGCTGCTACACGTGTGCTCGGCTTCCCCTACCATATGTGCAAGAATCCACATCTTATATGGAATTTCTTTAACACAGTCCCAACCTGCACTGTCGCTTATCCTCAAGGATCTTATCAAGGACCGATTTTGCACTAACATAACAATGCACTTAAGTGTGAGTCTTCGTTGGGAGCGATTGCAGTTGTCAGTGCTCGGTGTCCTGCAAGAGTAGTGCAATGCGGTATGGATTTGATTGTTGTTGACTTGTGGATTATTTGCTGTTCTGATGAGACTGGACTTGATGACCGGATCAAATCATAATCTTTAATCTGCAAGTTAAAATAAATATGTTAAATTGTAATAGTTGTATTATACCATTTAACTTCTAGATTATAACAATCTAATGATTAACTTTTCACAAATTTCTACAGATTACACCATTCAACTTTCACAATCCAACTTCTACACACGACAAACCTACTATCCATGCTAGCCCCACGCCAGCAGCCTCGCCCGCGCGGAGCCGGATATTCCCGCAACCGCCAGCCGCGCCAACGCGCCGTGCCCCGCGCTGCTGGCGCGCCTGTCCGCTCTGTACCGTGCCGTCCACATGGATGGCTCAGCTTTTCTGCTTGTTTGCGATTGCGAGCTCGCGCGGTTCCAGCCTGCGGTGCGATATGCTGGCTGTTTCGCTGTAATGGCTTGGCTTGGCTTGGCTTGCCTGTCGTCCCTCCCGGCCGCCGGCCGTCCTCCCTTCACCGGTCGCCAGCTGCAGTGTCGGCGTACGGAAGAGAGAATCTCATTCTCTTCCTTTTGTTACTCACCGCGCGTACGTTCATGGTGAATCATGGATTTGATTTCCGATGCACTTGTAATTCTGGAATCCCTCGCTCGTTGAATTTACAAGGATTTGATTTCTGGTGCAGCTGAGCCGCTGAGATGGGTGTGCTTTGTACTCTTCACACGACGCGTATTATGCGTGCAAAAGAGACCCGATTCCTAACCACACGTCCTCTCTCAAACATCCAAGCTAGGGGTGCTACATGGTCACGGGCATACTTCGTTAGACTTGTCTCCGTCGTCGATCGTTGTCATCTTTGGATACAAGTACAAAACTGTAACCTTCACATTACTACTTATCCAAGCACACTACTCTACTTCCGATCAATGAAAGTTCATGTACGTCAACCCAAGTAAAGTACTTCACGTATCCAGCACGAAAATGCCTGGTCTGTTCAACTGCCAAAGAAAACAAGGCAAGTCATCGTCCAGGCCAGATTACCCCTCCTGATGGAGTTGACACTGACCATACTCGGATAAGCCATCAAGATGAAAATTCGAAGTAGAGCAAGCGCAATAGCAAAACAACATCGATGGTCAAAATTACTCGTGAAGTCCTACGTACCATATCCTAGCAATGGGCACAAGTCGGTTTTTCTTCAGCATGTTCTTCACATCATAATATATTAATATCATATACAGCTCGAAATTAAATCGCTTTTGCTTGTTTTGCCTTTATCTTTGTGATGAGTGTACCTTAGCAACAACCACTCATCGAAGGAGTTCATTATAAATATCGCCATTAACTTTCGCCAAAACAAACTCCATCAAAATTTTGTAGGAGCAAATACTCGTACTATCGACCGTATGCACTTGATTGTTATGCCCTCTATGTTCTGTCTGCCTGAGATGGTTAGTCCTAGCTGGAGAGAAAATTGCTCTTCGGCAGCTTGGTTGGGAACTCTTTTGTGGTAGGAGTGGGAGTGGACAGCTGCTGCTAAAAGAAAGAGCGCTTTGCTCATGAGGTCATGCCGTGGATAGCCCTAGCACTACATTCCTAATAACATTGTATCACTACTACAGAAAATCACATATATAACGTCTCATCAGTATCAGTTTAACAGGAACCGCTACTATAGGTGCATCAGTGCTAGTTCTCAAAGTCCTACGCGCGAACAACAATTGAGTGGGTAAGAACTGACACTGATAGCCATTCAGTGTCGGCTCCAGTCACAAATCGGCACTGATAGTAACTACCAGTGCTGATTCCACATACCAACCGACACTGATACTGATACAATACAAAAGTCCATCTTCTCCCTCAGCTCAACCAGAATAGAGCCGCTCGAGCCGAAGCGAACAGCGCCGCTCACCATTTTTCTTGTCGTCTTGTGGTTAGAGGAAAGATTTTTGCGTTGAGGATTCCAGATTTGGAGGAGTTAACTACTCTAAGATTAGTGAGATGGTCTATATTTTATTTTTAGATAGATTTATTTGGTAGATTGCTCTAGTGTTGATGTTTGGTGCTTGTTCTGTGGTTATAGATTTTGAGATCTAATTGATAAAAAGTTTGCAACTTTGTCATTATTAGATGTATAGAGATGATCTACATTTATCTTAGTTGGATTTAGTTGCTAGATTGCTCTAGGTTTGAATTTAGATGGTTGTTTCTTAGTGTTGAATTTTGAATGAGCAAGAGCACAATTTTGTCATTGTAGATGATTTAAGCGTAGATTAAAGCCACATGTAAATAGATGTGGGTACCTAGATTAAAATCTAGGTACAATTGTGATTAAAAAAAATACAAAAATACCACTGGAACTATCATTTGAGTGGCATCCTTGCAAAATATAAAAACCAAGGAGGTACTTGCAAATGCCCCTAAAATCTAGATCTAATTTTCTAGGATGTGAATTGCGTATATTTTTAAAGTCTTGATTTTAAATAATAATCCAGTGGATTTCCTCTGTTCATTAATCAAACTAGTGAATTTAACACATTTGATATAATACTGTGTTGTAGGGATGGCATGTCCACCAACAGGTCGCAAATCGGACACGACATCCTTTGAAAGGCGAGTCCCCTGACTCAGCCCAAGTACCGAAAGGAGATGCGCCCTCAAATAGGAACCAATCAAGATGCGAGGTAGTTCAATGGATTTGTTCTAGATTTTGAAATGTTTAATGATTATAAGTTGAATTAGTTTAATTGTAATGGTTTGCAGATGAGCCGATCATGGATATACAAGGATCGAGGGGGCCAGGGTTCGTTGTTGGTGTTGAGGCTTTTTTTAGGCTGTCGCGGCGTACAAGAATCCAAAAAGGAAGCGTGCCGGACACTATATATATTGTCTATGCATCTACTGCAAGAACAAGAAGCAGTTTTCAAACATAGAGCAGATCCATGCACACTTGATTCACAGGGGTTTCAAGGCTGGCTATACCCGTTGGACTGAGCACGGTGAACTTGAAGATGTTGGGTGTGAAGGGCAACCAATAGTCGAAGAAGACAGATGCAATGATATGACGGTTAATGAAGACTTTGATATGTAAGCATGTGAAGATACTTATATCGAGAACGATGGAGGGGACACTTTTATTGGCAACAATGAAGACAATATAGAACAAATATTGCGTGAAGGGGAGGGGGACTTCACCATGAAAGACAACATCAAAAGTACCAACACATAGTAGAGGACTCTAAAACACCAGTTTACTTGAACTGTAAAGATGAGCACAACAAATTGCATGTGGTGCTGACACTGATGCAAATGAAGACTGGCAATGGTTGGGCCGATAAGGGCTTCAATGAATATTTAGAATTCTTGAGGGAATTGCTTCCGCTCGAAAACGCTTACCATGCCAAGCAAGTTGTCTACCCGTTGGGATTGGAAATAGAAAATATACATGCATGCAGAAACGACTGCATGTTGTTTCGCGGTATGGATGCAGACTTAGAAGCGTGTTGCGTTTGCAATGCACCACGGTACAAGCGCAACGTTGCAATGCACCATGGAGGAGATTCAATTTAAAATACAAGGAATTCAGAGATGAAGTAAGGAATATAAGGTTCGGGTTGAGTAAGGATGGGATAAATCCTTTCGGCAACATGAGAAGTATTGATAGCATTTGGCCCGTGACTCTCTGTATCTATAACCTTCCACCTTGGATGTGCATGAAGCGGAAGTACCTTATGATGCCTTTGCTGATTCATTGGCCAAATCAACCAGGCAACGATATCGATGTGTATCTCAAACCATTAGTTGAAGATCTTCTTGTACTGTGGAAAGATGGTGTACGGGTATGGGATTAGTACAGACATAAGAATTTCACCATACGCCAATGCTATTCGTAATGATCTCAGATTGGCCTGCTCTTGGTAACCTATTAGGGCATATTGTAGAAGGGTATAATGAATGTGTTCAGTGTTTGGAGGAAACCAGGGGGGAGGGTGGCTGACAAACAATTAAAAAATGATCTTCATAGGTCACCGTAGGTTTCTTCGTCCAGATCATCCATACCACAAGAATAAAAGAGTTTTTGATGGGACAGTGGAGCATCATCAAGCTCCGAAGATTCGCACTGGAGAACAGGTATTTAAGATGGTAAAGACACTTAGAGTTGTACTTGGAAAGGGGTCAGGCAGTACAAAAATTTCAGCTGGACAACATGCTCCTATGTGGAAAAAGATATCGATATTTTGATCGCTGCCTTATTGAAAGTATCTTATGATCCAACACGCAATCGACGTCATGCACGTGGAGAAACAAAAGTAGCTTGATTGGTATTTTACTAGACATATCCGGTAAAACAAAAGATGCACTAAAAACACAGCTAGACCTAGAAAAAATGAACTTTAGGAAGGACCTACATTACATACAATTAAACAACGATAAAAAGAAACTTTCCATAGCTTGCTATACTATGAGCAAAGAAGAGAAGATCCGCCTATCTGGTTGCTTGCGTGATGTCTAAGTTCTGACTGGTTACTCCTCCAACATCAGGAGCTTGGTAAACATAAAAGATAAGATATTAGTTGGCATGAAGTCTCATGATTATCATGTGATGATAACGCAGATGCTTCTAGTTGTAATTAGAGGTATTCTGCTGGATAAGATCCAAGACCCAATTATAAAGCTGGGTTCGTTCTTCAACACAACTTCACAGAAGGTCATTGATCCAAACAAACTGGCAAAGTTGCAGGAAGACGTTGTCTATACTATATGTCAGTTTGAGACTATTTTCCCTCCAACATTTTTTGATATAATGCCCCATCTAATTGTTCACATTGTGGATGAGATAAAAAGCATTGGCCTTGTGTTTCTGCATCAGATGTATCCTTTTGAAAGATTTATGGGGGTTTTGAAGAAATATATTCGTAACTGAGGTCGCCCGGACGGTTGCATTGCCCAAGGGTGGAGTACGGAGGAGGTCATTGAGTTTTGCATTGACTACATGAAACTGAACACGATTGGTATGCCTATATCTCGCTACGAGGGGAGGCTAAAGGGGAAATGGACGATAGGTCATATCAAAGATCGTGTTTCATTCACTCAAGTACACTTCACAGTTCTGCAATAGTCATTTGTAGTGACCCTGTATGTCAATATGCATGTGAGCATGCTACTCTCTACAAATCCAACGAAGTCAGATAATTAGATTGCAAGAGAGCATATAGATAATTTTAGTAATTGGTTACGTCAACACATGATGGGTAAGAATACCAATGATGCTCTGTTGGAATTGCTGGCTAATGGCCCATCAACTAGGATTCACACATTCGAAGCATACAAAATTAACGGTTATACATTTTATACGAGAGCACAAGACAACAAGAGCACCAACCAAAATAGCGGTGTTCGTATTGATACCTATGACCGCGCTGCCAATAGGAAGACCTACTATAGATTCATAGAGGATATTTGGGAGCTTGAATATGGAGAGTTGATGGTCCCTCTGTTTTGGTGCCAATGGGTCAGACTCCCAGGGGGAGTCAAGGTCGACAAGTACGGTATGACTACCATGGACCTCAAACTCGTCGTATACAGAGAACAAACCATTCGTGCTTACCAAGCATGTTGCATAAGTCTTCTATGTAAAGGACTCAGACCTATCTAACAAGGAGGAGTGTCACGTGGTTCTTTAAGGAAAAAGAAAGATTGTCGGTGGTGAGGATGTTGTTGAAGAAGAAGACTGTGACAAATTCGATGACCTGCCTCCTTTTGGAGAGAATGTCAAACTACCTCTCATTGATGACACTGAGGAAGCTACCTACATATGCCGCAACTATAATGAAGCATTAATCGTTTAATGAAAGCAGCTTTCATGTATTTGTTGAAATATGTATAAATATAGGATAAGCTTTAATTTGTATCAAGAACATGTATGGTGAAGAGTAATTTTTTGAAAGTTCTGATCTGAGTGTTGAACCAGACGATCGGACTCATATGACACCACTCTTTTCTTTGGTTGGAAGTCTATATTATTAAGTTTCTGCATCCCGAACACCGTGGGATGCCGAGCTCCCTTCATCGCTTCTTCAGGGAAAATCCGATCAATAAAATCTTCTTTCTAATGTACTAAACAAAAAGCTAATGTCTGTATAGCCATATACTTACACACAGATACTTACTTGAAATCATGGAAGTAGTAGCTCTCCTCTTGGTAGAACTTGAGTCCCTCGAAGTAGTCCTATTCCTTGCAAAATAGGACTTACATATGGATATTTCATAATTATTGGTAGAATTTACATATGTATATTTCATAATTTTATTATGGAATTAACAAATTACGGACTTATTATTGAAATAAAAATAATCCAGTGCACATTTCATGATGCAAGTATTTTTATCATGTAGGCGATAGTAATACAAACTCAACAAAATTGGTTTCATAGTTTTCTCAACTCTAATCATTTTTTATGAATTTTTTAAGTTTTCAGCCAAATTTAACAATAAAAGAATATGTATAGGGAAAAAATAATTATCATTGCGGTTATAAGTAACAACTTGCACTGATATTACACATATCAGTGCCAGTTGGTAAATGAAACTGGCACTAATATATGTGTATCAGTGCTGGTTATTACCTAGAACCGGCACTGATACGTGTATCAATGCTGGTTAGCAAGTAGAATTGGCACTGATGTTTCTGCTACTTATATATGTCGAACACTTAAACGCTATCCTTGTTCGCTCCATTCACCCTGACATCACTCCTCCTCTTGACGCGCCACATCCTCCCTGATCGCCGCCTCCCCCCTAACACCGTCTCCTCCCTAACGATTCTCATCCTCCCCGACCACCGCCTCCTGAACATGGATCAGTTTGAGTTGGAGACAACCGCTGAGGCTACGCAGGGCACGGCCAAAGATGATGCTCCGGAGGGTTAGATTGATCCTGATGCTGATGCTCTGGAGGGTGACGAGATGATAGAAGAAGAGAGGAGTGGACGAGGTCCTAGCAAGATGCCTGAGGGATATTTCACCATCACGGAGGTCAATTTAGTCGGGGATCCCACGAGACCTAAAGTTGTTCTAGCGCCGTTCAAGATAACAATCAGGTGTCTAGTGAGGGACCATGTTGCAATCACATATAGAAGTTGGAGAGACAGCCGAGATGACATGTGGGTGGTTCCTGATAACATCAAGGATCTTATGTAGGGTAAATTAGTGGCAAAGTTTGAATACCCTGAAGGATGCAACATGGCCAAAGTGAAGAGTCGTGCCTTATCAATAATGGCCTTCGCGTTCAGGAATTTCAAGGGTAATCTATGGAGAAATATTACTTGGTGGGCTGGACACCGAAATGGGATGATTATCTGACGGTGGAACCATTTTGGAACGATTTCATAGAGCATAGGCGGTCGGAGGAAGCACAACGACTAAGTGAGGTAAACAAGATCAACTCACACAAGAACATGTACCCCCACAGAACTGGCTCGTGTGGGTACGTGAGGAAATACGACGAGTGGGAAGAGATGGAAGGACAAGTAACCTGCTGTGGTGCCACACCTCAGACGACCGACTGGATTGAATGAGCGAAACACTATCTGTAGACGAGAGGGGTGACTTTGTCAGCAGATAGCAGCCTAATCTTCAAAAGCGACACAGAACAGGAAGTGACACAAAGAATTGCAGATGCCCACACCCAATCTTTCCAAGGCTCTTTCAGGCTAGAAAGGGAGAAATACAAGCTAACCTTGGTATTGGGAACCAAGGAGCACCTAGGTCGCACCCGAGGCAAAGGTGTGGTGTCTTGGAAAGATGGATTCTTAGAAGCCGCCGAAAGTTACAGGAATCAAAAGAGAAGGAGAGAAGAAATGGAAGAACTGCTAGCTGTAGTACGACAAGAACTTATATAAGAGCGTCAGATGACAGATGCAAAAACTAAAGAAGCACTTCAGCAAGGAAACAGGCAGCAGCAAGGTGAAGATAATGTTGTGAGCCCTGATGGTTGTCGGAGCAGCTGCGCGTCCACGGGGTTTGCAGAAGAAGAATTGGCCAGTTACCCCGTGGAAGACATCACATAATGCAAAGTGTGCAAGCTTGTCGTGCCCACCTTAAACATTACCACCATGGTGGCTATGGGGCAAGTTGACCCATGCGTGGAGGGAGCTCTCTTCAACGATCTTTCGATACTGCGGGGATACGCCAAGGTCTATGTGGACTCTGTGCGAAGGCTGTACCATAAGATTGACATGGATTACCTCGTAGAGACGGGTTCCAAGAGGCTCGAATCAAACATGGGTGGCTTCGTCATTATGTGGCACAAGTGCTACATAGTGTTTGAAGATGAGACAGATGAGTCATCTGATTCGGAGTCGGACCCACAACACAAAAGTCTTTGACTCCACGGTTGTCGCCACCACCACCATAACCAAGAAGAGAGCCAACTCTTCCATGGTCGTTGCCAATGCCACCATCATCCAGAAGAGAGCCAACTCCTCCCTTATTCAAGTCGCCACCAAGGGAGCCAACTCCCCCCCCCCTCCGAAGTCAGCACCACCACCACCAAGAGAGCCAACTCCCCCTCCCCCCCCAAGTCAGCTCCACTGCCACCAAGAGAGCCAACTCATACCCATCCGAAGTTGACAACACATGCAAAGTCTAAGAATTTGAGTTCATCTCAGAAGTCGGCTTTATCCCAAAAGCAAAGGGCACCTAAGAAGGTGGCAGCACCTGAGAAGTTGCCTTATGAACAAACACTAGAGGAAACCAGAGGGATAGTGGACGCCAATGTCAAGAAATTCTTTCAAAAGCCAGAGCCTGAGAGGAAAATACCAATCGGTGCAGAAACACAGAAGTTTTTCTTAAAGATGGCCATACCTGTTGAGCGTAAGAGTAAATCAGACTACGTGCACATCAAAAGTAAGAAATACTTAAAGGAGTCTTCTATCGAATAGATACAACACGAACATAATTTAGAAAGATTCCTTCACGATACCAAAATGACAAAAGAACAATTTCTAGACGAGTCCTTAGCACCAAAAGTAGCCGAGAGATGGCAATTTAAGCTGGACGAACTGTTGACCGCACCAAACGTGTGGGACAAACTGACATATCAACTTCAGAAATTCCATGCAAGGTACATGAAGGAGTTGAGGGAGGGTAAGTAAATGTTCGAGGCCAGAATCAAGGATCGAGATTTCCTCCATGGGGACGACACTATTTATATATTATTCAAGGAAATGTATCGAGTGTATTAGCAAGATGCCCTCGACGTGTATATCTTGAGTTGTTGGACTCTGTAAGTGTAGTATACATATAATTCACACTGTATATTCATGTACCATTGGATTGAATGTCTTAACTTATTCCTTATGTAAAATGGAGGTACAGAGATGCAGGACGAAGGGTATCGAACATGTGGGATTTATCGACCCACATTATGTAAACTTGACAATAATGCAATCCGATCCAAAACAAACCTAGGACTATGCATTGAAGTGTATTCTAGAGCTACAACTGAAGAAATACATATCTTTACCCTACCACTTTGGGTATGTGTATCTCTTCATACATGTTCTACTCTTTTTTAGCAATACATCGTTAGAAATTAGTACAAACTAACCTATAGTGACCTATGTGCAGTTATCACTTGATCCTCTTTGTCATCCAGCCAAATATTAGCAAGATCGTTGTCTAAAACTCACAAAATAATCCAAAAGAAACCTACCAACCAGTCATTGACTTGCTACAAAGTTAAAACCCAACAATTTCAATATTGCTATTGTAATATTTGATTTGATTGAATCTAAGTCTAGTTAAATTTATATGTGCATGTCTATAAATATACCGTATACTATTGACAGCAACTACCAAAATTTGAAAATAGGCACGGTATTGACGGTAACCGCCAGGGTTTAAAAAGGGCGGAGAAAGATCTATCAGTACCAGTTGGTTCCACGAACCGGCACTGATGTTGATTTTTAGTGCCGGTTCTAAACTCGGTACTTAGTAGTCAGTGACTGTCAGGGTCGATTCATCAGTGGCGGTTCAAGATCCGTCACGAATAACGATTTTGAACCGCCACTGATATGTTATTCTCACTTAGTGTACACTAGAGCATTACCACATGCATGGCATCAGCGTGTTGACAGAAATAGAAAACGATCGAAGAGGACTATATGTTTATACATATATTATATATAAAAGGATTTATCAACCATAAAAAACAAGCTCTTAATTACTACCAGTACACGAAAATTGGATATTTGTAATCGACCACATCTGTGGCCAGTTTGATTACATGCATGTGATTTGGTGATGTGAGCTATCGTTTCTCTTGCGGTCGTGGTCATAGTATAAATGGAAATATGCAAACACTTGTCTTTGTGTCAGATTTACTAGTTTATTTTGAATTTCTATAATTAGCACTCCCTCTATTTCTTTCTTAAGGGTGTGTTAGGTTTTACAAAAGTCAAACTTCGTAAGTTTTATCTAACAATATACATATTTAGTGTATAAAAGTAATATCGATCAATAGACTCATGTATATCTTTAATACGATATTAATTTTATGACAATTAATAATATATTATAGAGAAATTAATGATCAAATTATATTTTTAAGACTTTTCAAATCTTCATACGACCAATAAAAAGAAACAAAGCGAGTAGTATTTTATGCTTGGGAGGCCTGCTCATTCAAGATAAGACCTGCTGAATCAAAAGTAAGAAGTAGTAGTACAAGAATTAAGCCTGATTAGAATATGCATGGTATATAGTGCGCTTAGAATATGAACTCTTCATTCTGTACAACCGATGCCATTTCCCTGGCCATGTTTCCCGGAAACAAACAATGGTAGTGCGCCGCATCAGACTTGAATTCACTTGCACAAATTTATAAATCCAACAAAAGAAAACTCTGCGATCTATTTCTGGACTAATCCTCTAATTTTGACTACTCTCTGCTTTGCATTGTGCGGAAATTACTTGAGAGTCCTCTTAGTTTATCTCAGAAGATTCGATTTCGTATGGCTGATAACGTAAGAATGTAGTGTATGCAATTGACATGCACTACGTGCATATATATAGCAAAACACGACCTTAACAAAACGCAGGCGAAATTACAAAGATGGAGATAAAAAAAATGATTATAAGTACCCTAAGTCATCATTTCATAGCTATTTCCTCGCCGCCTCTGAAAATTCAGATAGTAGCAGATATCGGAACACCCCTACACAGAACACACCATGCATCTTTACTCCTGCTCACGATCAGGCGTCTCCGTTGCTGATCGACCCGTTGGCGTTGTCCCATTGCTTGTTCCCTGGGCTCCACTTGGGGCACTTGGGGCTGAAGTACTTGCCCTGCACCCTCGCGTCGAGTAGCTCCACGACCGGGCCGGGGCGCACGCACCGCGGCGCCTTGTACTGGTTGATGGACGCGCCGCGGCTGATCGCGTAGTCCATCAGCTTGTCGAAGGTGCCCTCGGCCACGACGCGTATCTCCAGGGGGCCGATTGACTTGTCGCAGGCCCGGCACTGCCGGTACACGCTGTTCAGGGCCTCCTCGGCCGACAGGCAGCAGTCCTCGAACACGAACGCCGGCACGGCCATGCTGCCCGCGCGCAGCTCCCAGAACAGCACGTAGTGGCCCGGGATGGTGGTCGCGTCCGCGTAGCTGGTGTACTCCACCAGCGACGCGCCAAACGGCGCCAGGTGCTGCATCGCGCGGCTCACGGCCGCGTGGAGCTCCGTCTCGTCCGTCTTGTCGGAGTCGATGCTCAGCGCCACATTCAGTCGCCTGACGAAGCTGAACATCGGCGCCTTGTTCTTGAAGCCCGACACCCTCAGCACGTCGCCCACACGATACCGACACAGCCCTGTCACGATCACATAAAACGTTACTCTTACGAAACAATCCACACAAGTCTAACTGATATGGATCATCCCAGCTATATATATTTCGATCGAAGATGCATGTCAGAGACATACCGGAGTAGGTGGTGACCACGAGCTCGTACTCGTGACCGAGCTTCACATCCACGAGGTCGACCAGGTCGCGGTGGCTCGGCTCGGCCTTGGCGTTGCTGCTATTGAGAGGAAGGAACTCGAAGTAGCACATGGTGGGGATGAGCGTGTATGTAACGTCGCTGGGCTTGCACATGGGGTTCAGGTTAAGGCCGAAGTAGCACTCCGAAGAGGCGTACATGGTGCACGTGAGCGGCAGGCCGCCGCCGTAGAACTCCAGCGTCGGGATGTACTGCGACATGGCGCCGGTCACAATCACGTCGATGTACTTGGTGCGGGGCCACAAACGCCGGATGATGCCCTCCCACGACGGCCTACTGCACTCGGCCTCGATCTCGTCGGCGAGCGCGGGGTCGGCGCGGAGAACCCTCCCGACGGCGTCGCGCACGGCGCGGTCGGTGATCCCGGGGTCGAGCGCGCCCGTGCGGATGTCCCGGCACATGCGCGGCCAGTGCTTCTCGAGGAAGTGGATGGCGCGGAGGAATCCCGAGGCGAACACGGCGCCCACGCGCAGCACGTCGGCGCGGTGGACGAGGCCGCAGAGCAGCTGGCTGTACATACTCTGGTACGAGTCCACGCACAGGATGGCCTCGTTGGGGCTTGTGTACGCGGTGTAGGGATCGTGTGGACGGTCCAGGAACTGCCGGCTCCGGTAGTAGCTCGTTAGAACCGGCCGCGCCAGGAGCCCGCCCGGCGTGCGCGACTCCGCCTTCACGAAGAGCAGGTACATCGCCTTGCCCTTCTCGAGCCCAGGCATCGATTGGCTCATCACCGGCATCTGCAGGCTGTACAACAACGACCTCCTGTCCAGCTCGTCGGCGATGGTCGGCATCAGCTTCCTCTCCCCTCCGGATGTGCCAGAACTGGTAACACCATTAATTGCACGAACGTTAGTACATATTTCCATGCCCGGTAGGTTTTGAACACAGCGGCGCGTGCACATGTAGATGTCATGATGCATGTGTGATGCATACCTTGTGAGGAACTCGGAGATGGGTTTGCCTGAGAGGATCGGCGAGGTGTCGCCGTTGGCAATGCGGAGTATGTCTGGCTGGAGGCCCTCGTAGGTGACGAGTGGGGCGAGACGGCGGAAGGCTTCGACGACGTCCGGGCATCCGGAGACGCCATATCGGCGCAGGTACTCGGCCGGCGCGTTCTGCGACAGTATATCCGCAAGGACGCGCCGCTGCACCTGCCCGGCGTTCGCCGTGACGTGCTCGATGAACTCGAGGGCCTCGCGGTGCGCCCCGGGGGCGTAGCCGCTGGCCGGCGGGATTGGCTTGGCGGACGGTGCTTCCGGCATGGCACTGCAGTGCGTAGCGTGTGCGCGCTAGCTAGTGCAGTTCGTGCACTGGTGTGCTACCTGGTTGTAACGGGGCGTGTTGCTGGATGGTTAACCTCTGGGCAGTGTGGGCGTGTGTTTGTGTGAGAGCGAAGTGCAGTTGTGCGGGCTTATATGGAGAGAGGATATGGAATGGCAGCGCAGTACTGTAACTGGGTCGGCAGCTGGGCCTACTCAGTTGGTACTGACTGATTCCTGATACTGGACTTGCAGCAAGCATAATTTGCAATATTATTCTGGTACCCATATTATTTTGTGTTATTGTCTTTTTCAGTTCTCTTTTATATAAGTTTTGTATGGTTATCCTTGCTTAGTTGCTTTATACAAGCGTAGTTATTATTTTTTAAAAAAGTTTACTGGCTATGCAAAATTTTAACGCAACCTTCTTGGACCGCAATGCAATTTGCTATATCTTTGCCAGACCATTTATCCGTCTACCGCGAGAGATCTAAAATATGTTATCAACCCAAGCTTCACTTGCACATGTAGAATCCACGTATCATATTTCAATATGGTAAATAAATCTATGTGTCGAGCTCTTGCATTGGCACAAAAAATAATCTAGCAAACTGAGATCATCAGTTAAGTGGTTTTCATTGTATTATATACCAATAAGATTTATAAATAATATCCCATTTCAATTACAAGTTATATTTGTCGGTTGCATTCCACAAGCACATAAACAACTCCATAGCGATAATATAAAAAAACACCCGTTAGAGTGATCCAAAATAACTCCACTATACAACCCTTGATGATATAAAGGCCCACGTTGCTCCAGTCCTCCAATGCTCTCACATTTCTTTCCAAACTACCGCCCCAATCAATTTACAAACCTCCTCAACCCACAATTTCCGCCCCTTCTTTTGCCCACAATTCTCGCACACTCTTTCCTGTCACCTCCTCTTCCAATCTCTTTGCCATTTGGTTTTTGAAATCAAATATATTCTTATGCCAAAGTTATGTTTGCCTTGAATCACATTGGATGAGATATGCATATGAAATCCACATTGTTAAGAAAACAAAAAGGAAAAGATGAATAATATTATCATTTTCACGCATATGATAGCTATCATGCTTCAAAATTTTAAACAAACCTCAGATCAGTTGTTAAATATTTGTTGCATGGAGGTATGTCATGAACAAAAGGCTAAGTAGTCATGTTGCTTCTTGTCGCACATGTTTCAACAATGGAAATTTGAGATACAATCTGAAGAGAGTAACAAAAAAAGTTCTAAAAATAGGCGTCACGGATAGAATATCATTCATTTCCTCCTCTTTTTTGTGATATCTTGCCTATCCGCACTACCTCAGAACGGATTATTACAGACGGATTTTAAACCCTATCACAGACAGTTATAGGTTCCGTCTCTGTAAAAGTGTCTGTGATATCAACCTTGTTACAGACGATTTTAGAACCGTCTGTAATATACTTATACACAAACGAAGTTTGTACATAATCGTCTTTGCGTAGTAAGAGCCATATACGGTTTTTGTTTAAACCCGTTTGTGAGTACTAATAGTCATATATGATCTTTGGTTAAAACTGGCTATGACTACTAAGAGTCAAAGACAGATTTTTTAAAATATGTTAGTGTTAATTGTCACAGACAAATCTTTATAAAAAAACTGTTTGCATCTACCTTCCTCCTATAAGCAAATTTGCTTCTTGGCTGTGCAACCAGGTAGCAAATTTGCTGCATAGCCAAGAAGCAATTTTTTTACAGGGGGAAAGGGTGACACAGATACACACTTTATGATTCACAAATTATACAACAGTAATCATATTTGTCGGAGGGTGAACTCCTAAAGCAGGGATCCGGAGGGACCCCCTTTGAGATTCGGTCGGGGGGATGATTCTGAATCTGTTTTACGGGTGAAATAAATGGGCGTAAATGCGATGACAGGTGGAATGGAATGATCGAATGCAGAATGCAGTAAATGCACTGGAGGTTTTTTAGACAGGTTTGGGCCGCACTGACCGTAATACCCTACTCCTGTGTGGATGGTATAAATGCACTGAGAATGTCTCTCAGGGATGTTGCTGGTTACAAGAATATTTGTCTATTCTAGAGCTTCGGGCTCGACTTGTTCTTCGGTGATCTCAGCTTCTGTGCTTGTAGTGGAGTGTTCTTCTGTCTTCGATCTTCGTTCGGATCTGGATCTCCTTTTCGTATCCACCGGCTCCTCCTTAAATACTCGCCGGCTGTAGCGTGCCCAGGAAGGGAGGGCACGAGTTTCAAGGTGCCATAAATGGAAAGCAACCATCATGGGCTGCTGCGCGAAGCGAAGGGGTGAGTTGAAAACGCGCCCCCACCCGGTCTTGGTCGTCATGATGTCGTTCTGCCACAGGCGCCATGAAGAGAGCCCACCGGGTAGCCACCGAGCAGTCCGCGCGTGCCCGTTCGGTCTTGTACACCTGACACAGCAGGGTGGCAGGCGGGGTGCCTTGGGCCTTGCGATGTTATCCCGAGGCGCGCCGGATGACGCGGGATGGGACCCGTGCATTAAATGTCCCCACGCCTCTCTGCCAAGCCGTGGCAGGGGCTGACACCGAGCGTGGCAGGAGCAGTTGGAAGTGACAGGCCACGCGCCCTCTTAAATGCGGCATCGGGCCTTTCACTGGTTGACACCTCGCCGCTGGGCTTCCGTGGGGGCCACTGGCAAGGATTTCTTAGGCCGTCGGGGAACCGAGTGCTCGGGAATCGCTGTTCACAGTCCCGAGTACTCTCTCCCGGATATGCCCTCCCTTGGTTCTTGGGGAACTGAGTGCTCGGAGGCCCGTGTTCACGACCCCGAGCACTCTCTCCCGGAATCTGACTGGTCGGGTCCTCGGGGAATCGAGTGCTCGGGGGCCACTGCTCGCGACCCCGAGCACTCTCTCCCAGAACTGATTTCCTTTGGGTCTTAGGGGTACTCGGGTGTTCGGGGGCCGCTGCTTGCGGCCCCGAGCACCCCCTTCCCGGTACTCGACTGGGCCATCGGGGGACTCGAGTGCTCGGGGGCCACTGCCTGCGGCCCCGAGCACTCTCTTCCCGGTATTTGGTCTTCTCGGGTCATCGGGGAACTCGGGTACCCAGGACTTAGTCTTCTCGGACCTTGGGAAACGATCCCCGCGGGAGGGCGCCACGTGGCAACCTGCTGATCCGGCCTCGGGACTCGGGGACCCCTGGTTCCTGTGTCACCGACAATATTCTTTTTAATTGTCCCTTTGCTCATTTTGTTTGGTGTTGTCTCATGGACTGTTTTGATTGGAGGACTCAACCCAAATCTATGGAAGATTTTTTGTCCATTTGGCTTGGTTTGTTTTTTAAAGGCTCGAAAAAACTGGGTGTATTCCTTTTTGCAGGTTTAGCTTGCGCGGTTTGGAGATCTTGCAATAGGATGACAATAGAAAAGAAATTTCCTACGCTTCCCATTGATGTGATTTTTCTGGGATTTCGTATTTGCAGAAATGGAAGAATCTTCTCACTTTGGAGGATAGGAAGTCTTTGGAGTCAGTATTGTCCAAGGTCTTCTAGTGGATTTCGACATCCAATATGAACCAGTCTCTGGTTTCTGACATGGTGGAGCTTTAAGATCCGACTTTATTATCGTCTTAGTTTTATGCCTATTGTAGTATGTCTGTGCCTTTGCTATGTCTAGCTTATGGGTGAGTTGTTTAGTCTGTTGGATATCTGGTTGTGATGGTCCCCTGTTAGCTAGTCTCCCCACCTTCGCGTTTTGTTTTTGGCTCTTTTTGTTGTGAATTATGTGGCTGTAAGACTCTATATTGGCTTTCAATAAAAGCCAACTAAATCTCGTTTCTAAAAAAAAGTTTGGCGTAGAGCTGATGTGCTCTTAGCCTTTCCATGACCACTCTCAGATGTTGTTCGTGCTCTTCGGCATTCTTTGAGTAGATGAGAATATCATCAATAAACACTATCACGAACCTATCTAGTTCTTCCATGAACATCTTATTCATCAGATTCATGAAGTGTGCTAGGGCATTTGTTAATCCAAATGACATGACTGTGAACTCCTACAAATTATATCTTGTTACAAAGGTGATCTTTTGGATACCACTCTTCCTGACCTTTAACTGATAGTATCCTGACCTCAAATCTATCTTAGAGAAGTACTTAACTCCTCTTAGTTGATTGAACATGTCATCGATCCTGGGTAGTGGGTACTTGTTCTTGATAGTTACTTCATTCAAGGAACGCTAATCAACACACATCCTTTGGCTCTCATCTTTCTTCTCCACAAACAAGACTAGCGATCTCCTTGGTGAACTAGGTCTAAGGAAACCACTTGCTTGCAATTCTCTGATCTTCTCCTTCAATAATTCTAGTTCATTGACTGCTATCATATAGGGTCTCTTAGCAATCAGGGTTATTCCAGGTAATAGATCAACAATGAACTCTATGTTACGATTTGGTGGCATATCAGGTAATTCCTCTGGGAATACATCTAGATATTCACATATAACTGGCACATCTTATATCCCCTATGCGGATAAGTTGCATACAATTGGGTTAGATTTAGGTCTTTTAGGCTTAAACTCTAGCTTGATTCCTTTGTGATTGATTAGGGTAACCTTTCTACTGGCATAAGCTATATTGCTCTCATGCTCGATTAACCAATCCATCCCTAGGATCACATCTATTCCATTGGAATTCAGAATGACTAGGTTTGTCAGGAATTCTACCCCACTTAAACGGAGTTTAACCCTGGGGCAACTCTTTCTTTGAAGAAACAAATGAATAAGCCTAGATTTCTTAAGAACCACAGTTGGCAACTTATGGAGTGCAGCAATCTTTGAAGAAACAAATGAATGCGAAGCTCCAGAATCGAATAAGATTGTTGCAAGGGTTGAGTTGACGAGGAACTCAATGAGTATGACTTCCGGTGCTTTCTGAGCTTCCTGTGCATCGATGTGGTTCACGCGGCCTTGTCCATAGTTCTGTGACTGTTTGGCTGACTGATTTCCTCCTCGTCCTACTCCTGTTGCTGGGGCTTTGGGAGCTAAACAAGCTGGAGCATTGTTCTGGATGGCATTGGAGCAATTCCTCACGTAGTGGCATGTCTGATGGTAGAGAAGCATGCCCTCTGAGTATTTGCTGGAGTTCGGGCGCTGCTACTGAGACTGCCCTGTGTTGGAATTTTGAGGAGCTGATGCTGTTGTGCAGGATGTGGATCCCAGAGTCTGATATTGCATAATTTGTTGCTGTTGATATTGGGATCTCTGTCGATGGTTGAGTCCTGTCCCTTGGGACCTACTGCCCTGATGTCTCTGGTCAGAGAACTTTCTCTTTCTTTCTACATCTATTGGCGCATGAGCTTCTTCTAGAAGGATGGTCCTGTTCTCATGGTATTGAAGTCAACGTAGATGATTGATACAAACTAGATGTACAAGCTGCGTTGCGGTCCTTTCTTGAAGCGGTCCTACTTCTTTTTGTCAGTTGATACGTCTTCCGATGCGTAACGGGAAAGACGTATGAACTTCTGGATGTATTTGTTCACCGTCATTAATCCTTGCTTCAGGTTATGGAATTTGTCAGCCTTCATTTCCATTGTCCCTTCCGGTACATGGTACTTCCGAAAATCTTCACAGAATTCCTCCCAAGTGATGGCATCGACATCCATTGATGTTTCATAGTAGTTCTCCTACCATTCTGCTACTGATCTGGTGAGTTGATAGGCTGCTAGATTCAACCTATCTTGATCCCCACAGTTGATGACCTTGAGTTTTCTGGTGATGATCCTAAGCCAATCATCAACTTCTAAAGGGTCTTCGGTGTTGTCGACTGTTGGAGGTTTGATCCTCATGAACTCTGACAACTTGTTCTGAGGTCCAACACCACAACCTCAGTTGTTGTTTCCTACTTGTGTTGTGGCCTCCAGTAGGCAGGTTTGATTGGCCATTACTACCACTAGATCATTCTCCAGTGGTGGGGTTAGTGGGGTTCCTTGATTGTTGCGATGGCTTTGGTAGACTTCTTGGCTAGGTTGAGAGTCAACGACCCTACCTCTGCCTCTACCTTGGCCCAAGGTGGCTCTCCCTCGAGATCCTATTGCTTCTCTTGTTTCGGATCCATCCTAGGGGGCTACAATGGCGAGGACCTTCTGGCATTGTTGCTAAAGGTGAGATGACTACCTGGAGGACTTCATCCATTCTCTAGGCCTCGATGGCGAGGGTGTATGCACAAATGAACTCAGCCGGGTCCGAATCGCTTTTAGATTTAGGCAATTTTGGGGTCCGGAACCCCTCCAAGGAGGGCATGGCCTGTAGGTCCGCCTGAAGGGGAGAGCCAAGGTCTACGAGCGGAGCCTCACACCGATGGGCCTGAGGCTCCGCTGCCTATAGATTGACCATTGGTAGTGCTTGTGGATAATGAACCGCGACGTCGAAGCCCTCACAAGCCCCCGGAGCCTGTGCCAGCATAGTGGTGGCCATCACGGAAGCAACAATAGTCATATCCGCACGATGCTATGTGGCTCGCAGGGTAGCCTGTGGTTCCTCCAGCTGAGCCTGGAGGGCCGCCACGTGTGCCTGCTGGTTGGTTGTGGCAACATGTACAATTGCGGCCTCAACCGCGACCCCTTGGGGGACAGTCACTGCCAAGGTCAGTCCCCTAACGTCAGTCACTGCCAGGGTCGCATTCGGATTGGCGGTGGCCATGGGGTCCTCATTCTGCTTGGTTAGAGGGTTGGTGTCGGTGTAGCGTGTGCTTGGTTGCGGTTGCCGTGTGGACCTCCGCACAAGTGTGGTAGCTGCTCCATCCGCTTAGGCCGACGCCCTGGTGGTCTTCTTCTTTACTGGCATCCTATCTCTCCTAGAGCTTCTACATGTATTCTCTCCCCACGAATGACACCAACTACTGGTAAAGGAAAATATGTCTTACATGAACAATGTGCAGCGAGAGCCAACTCGCACGAGTGGCTCAAGCTTGGAGGAGAAGCGGAGAGGAAAGGAGTACCAATATGTGTTTCAATGAACTTAACTCTCTCTCTCCACTGTGTACCCATGGTCTGCATTTATAGTGCCTTACAGAGGATAAATATCCATACATACCCCTACAAGGGGGTAGAGATACAAGTTGTTACTAGACAACCGAGACCTAGGGCCAGCCAAATAATACACAGCTCAAGCCCAGGTAAATCTGAATCTACCCTGATGACACATCTGACCGTGGCACTACAGTGGCAACAAGTGGCCCTAGTGGAGTGGCCATAGCTGGTCGTCTGTTGCGGCACCACTCTGCCCAGGGTGTTAGGTTGGTCACGGAATAGATTGGTATTAATGTAGGTCATCTCATGGCAGGCAAAGGGCAGACCCTCTGGTTGATTTTTCTGAAGGACTGATGGCTCCCCCCAAAGGCTCCAAGCACAGGCTCCGGAGTTGAGGCTCTGAGGCGACTTCGATGCATGTTGAATCCAGAGGGTTCCTAACTGAGGGGCCCATGGACACAGGTTGGCAGAGCCAGGGGCGTCAGGGGTCCTTTATAGCGACCCCCCAACACTCTACTTTTTCAATAATCATGTTAACATAGAAAAAAATGGTGACCACCACTTATGTGTTGGGTCCGAATTATTATAGTAGTGATTATCTAGTATGATACAAATTAATTTTGCAAGTAAGATGGAAAAATGAGATGCAACTCATACCAGAGATGTAAAAGAATGAAAAGAAGACAAGGCAGGTTATGAAATGATGTTTGATCTAATGCAAATCGAGTAAAAAAGGAACCTCGCCTCTCCCCTTGAGGCTTTGACCAATACCAAGTGACATCGACAAAGAATGGAGGGATTGGTAGGGAAGACAAATCGGGAAAAAAAATGAAACCTCAGCTCTTCCCCTTGACTCGCTCTTGATTTCTCTGTTTCTTCAAACCGAGATGCACCAACGAAAAAAGGGATCAGCAAGGAGGACACAAGCGTTGTCATGCTAGGCTTGGGTCACACAGCTCATTGTCACAATGTTAGGCAGATGAGAGGCAAGGCACAACCTGTCGTGCCAGTTATGGTGGAGTGACAAGCTGTGATAACGAAAAGAGACCCAACAAAACCATAGATTAGCAAGGAAAACACATGGGAGCCAAGCTTGGCCACTTCAGTTTGCAGTCAATGTCGCAGTGGAAAGGTTCAAGTGTTTGTATGACCAACTGAAGAAGCTTATGAGACTATGTTTAATTGAAATCCTAAGCAATCAACAACATGTGGCAGTGACAAGTAACACCGACAAAGCTACATATCAGCACGAGAGGACAAGAGAGCCGGTCAGGGGTCATGCAACTCGATGTCATGACATCAGACAAGAATGAGGTAAGGCACTACCCATAGGTCCAGAGATGCTAGAGGCAACATGTGGCTGTGACAAGCGACACTGACAAAGCCGTGGATAAACAAGGCATAACGTGTGAGCCAGGATTGAGCCGCACAATTTTCCAAGATGTGTAAAGGAAGTTCAAGTCTTTTTATGACAAACTAAATAAGCCTACAAAAATATGTTTATTAAATTCATTAACAAAACAATGACATGGTATAATGTTTAGTGAAACTACGAGCTTGGTCGTGCAACATGCCATCATGGTGGTGAGGACAAGGTTGAGTCTTTGCATGACCAACTAAAAAGCCTATGCAACTATGCATAATTGAATTCTTTAGTGAAATTTAGAAATCGGACAATAGGCATTGATGGATTGTGTGATGCTAAAATAGCTATCGTAATGAATCTAGTCACGCTATTAGCGCGGACCATCATACTAGTTTATTATATGAGAAATAGGACTTGCATTAAGAATGAAGTTACTTAATGGAAGAGTATGAAAAAAGATACTAAAACGTCATCTATTTTGAGACGGATAAAGTATTGTACTGTGCTAAAGAGACCAGTAATCTCACTTCAAGCGCATTAAAAAAAAGATAACCGAGAGTTTATTTTAGTCGATCCTGTTATGTCTCTACACGATGAGGGGCTAGGCCGGGTTCCCAGTGATGGACTCCTAACCCGATTTGGTCCAAAGCAGGATCTAGGGGTGAAAATACCTTTGACAATGCTACTTTTGCAGTAACTTCAGCTGCATGCAGATTGATGCGCAAACAAAACGTGTGATTAGCGACGGACAACTGCACGACCCACAACTCGACGGAACATGCGTCTGTCCAAACTCTACCAAGCGCCAGGAAACTACACGTAACAGAACTCGATCGAGCACCGGTCCCATGCCACAAACAGCAGAGCCGCATCTGGCTGCCAGGCCTGCAGAGCCCCGATCGCCGGCGCCCCTTCCTCTCGCGACGAAGCGAAGGGGAGGCCATTAGACAACGGTAGCATGACGCGCGGACGCAACGTCTGCCACTTCGGCGCAGGCAGGACACGTGCCCCTGCCCCAAGGGGACAAGCCGTGAGCGATCAGATCCGGCCCACAGGTCGTTAGGCGAGTGTCATTAGGGCGGACCAGCGGAAAGCAAATTTTATATGAATGGATCCTCTTCCGTGTCTGACACATGTCAGGTACCGTACAGAGCGGCTGGCGTAGCTGAGATGTCACGATTAAAAAGGGTCTTGCGGGGTCTTCTGCTACCAGTCCGGGCTTGTGCTTGTACAGCACCGCACGCCGGCCTTTTATATCTCGGTGCTGGCCCCGAACGGAGAAAGAACAAGCGAAGAACACAAGGGCGGAACAAACCGATCGGGCTTGTCGAGTGGTTGCGACGGCTCCACGGTTGGTACCGACGTGCAGCTATGTGCTCCAGCAGCTCAGGAGGTTGTCGACGGGCACCAGCAGCTAGCGTTTGGGTCTTGCGAAACAAGTATCCAGGCAGGCTCGGGCAGCTCCGAAAGATCTGCTGCTGCTTTGCCATAGCAATGCCCAGCAAAAATTTCTGACCAGACAGCCTGTCGTGGCACGAACTGACCGATGATATCACTGACAACTTACATAGACGGTTAGGCCGATCCAAGTATGAGGGAGCAGCGGAATATGATGGAGTTACTGGAGTACAAGAACTAGAAGGAATCATTGCGTCATTCTTTCTGCGGCCTATAATTGAGAGCAACGCAAAGCAAACACGGGATGGATTTGGACCCATCATTGAAGGCACCGGCTAGGAACCTATCATTGATCGGATGACCTGCAAAAACTGATGTATCTGATGCACAGTTGCGCAGACATCCATCTCACAGGCACCCGATAGTAACTGATCCTTGCAGCAAGGAACAAACTTCATCGCACGTCGTGTCAGCAAACGACTCACCCGGCCGTGATACGGAGGATGTACGAGTGCAAAGGTGAGAGTACGAACTTGGCTTTTCTAGTGAAATTAAGGTGATGTCTCGCTTTATATCCTCTGCTGACACTAATGAAAGGGATCAGGATGAAAGGGGCTACGCAGCGCATGTGAAACACGATTTGTATGTACGATTTCAAACAAAGCAAGTACTCCTATCCTATCATTAGCAGATGTTGTACCCATAAAAACATGAATCTTGGATTCAGAGAATCTGAATACAGTAATATATATGAGAAATCAAATTAAAATGTACTTAATTTTATATATGATGAGTGATCAATAAAATTGGTGAGTTCAATGATTTTTTAGATTATACAAGCATGTCTATATATTACAACTATGATCATAACTAACTAAAGTTATAGAGAAAATATAGTTGAAACGCTTGTCTCTAAGCTAAGAAATTTGTTTTCATTGAAATGTTTTTTATGGTTTACAGAGCAGGAAAAGATGTACACACTGGATGATCTGGTGCCTATATTGAGGGTGACACTCGATCATCTGGTGTTCACATTTTATGTGTGATGTATTTTAATAGGGATTTTGATGATGACTAACTAGACTTTGTGTTTAACTATGGAGTTAGAGATACGTGTTTGCTTATTTCATGGTGTCCAGTGATGTACAGAACTTGAAAGTCGATAGCGGGATAATCTGGGCTAAGCAGCGTGCTTAATGCCGGATGATCAAAGAGGCCGAGCAGAGTCAAGGATGATCATAGATGTACACGTGCAGAGTAAGCAAAGTATGAGAAGGTGGGTGAAGACGGAGTGTTAACAAAGTCAAATGAAGGGGGTGTTAGTGCAAGTGACAAGGTGGTCCGAGGGATCGGGAGCGGAAGAGACTTGCTTGTGGTCAAGATTGTGAGACGGAGTACACGCGTTGACATCAGATCGTTTGCTTAAAGTGTAAGCAAGTGACGGTAAGTCACACTTTGAGAAGCGTGCAACGGTTTTGCAGTTTGGCCTCAAAATAGTGAAAATTTTTGATACACATGGCATCGTCGCAAAGCTTGCATCGAGACAAAACTAAGTCATGAAGGTGTCACGGCCGTTCGATGGACGAGGAAAAAGATGGATGAAAATGCCCTTAGTGGCATGTAGAAGTGTATTGGAAGATAGGGGTATTTTAGGAACAATCTATAAAACTTAAGGGTCAAGAAACCTAGGCTATAAATAGAGGGGAAGGCTGATTGAGCCTTTTGAGCCATTCATTTAAGAGTTGTGTGCTAGAGTTTCAGGAGAGGGAAAGATGAGTGTTTAGCGTATGTATTAGGTGAGAGCTTTTGTATGAAAAAAATCGTGTAATCCGCCAAAAATTGAGCGTTCCTCTACAAGAATGAAGTTTATGTTTCCTCTTGTGCTTGTGTTCATCTCCTTCTAGTCTCCTTCTATTGGCTCTCTTCGTTGTATGCAAGTTTCTCGTTTTTCGTTGCAATTTCTATTTTTGTTTGAAAGCTAAAAAATTTCACCATATTGAAGTGGTTCTTCATGTCGCTAGAGGCATCAAATTCACAATCATAATTGGTCTTGAATTCTCTTGCCTCTAAATCATCAACTTGAAGAGTTTTTTCACCCGGTGACTATCTCCTTGGATTTAAGTGTTTCTTTCTCAAATTGCAAGCTTTTGTGTGTGATGATTCAACGGAATCTAGTATTCAATTCCATCCATAAGAGTCATGCTTTGTTAGAGGATCTCTTGGTGCAACGTATTTCTCTTGAGTTTTTGCTTCCTCATGTTGTTTTGAGATGCGTTGGGTGAAAGAATAGGATAAGGCCTACTCACCCCCGTCTAGTCGCCATTATTGGTCCTACAATTTATATCAGAGCTGAGTTTGATCATTTGTTGATCTTAGTCGGCTTTATTATCCATTGGTGACAATGGAGGGACATGAGAAGATCCTTTTCTTTGAAGTCGTGATTTCTTTGTACTGGAAGGTGCACATGGAGGCTTATCTCTTAGGCCAATGAAATGTTATATGGAAGATTATAGACTCCAACTATGAAATTCCTATCGCTTGTACTTCTTAGGCCCAGATTGAATAATAGAAGTCAACAATAAAGCTAGAAATATATTGTTCACCAGCCTAAGTCATAATGAGTTTGATAGAATTCAGCACCTCTATACTGCAAGAGAGATCTGGTCTACTCTTAGTGTCTTTAATGAGGACACCAACCAAATAAAGACTCGGCACCAGAGCACATACAATTAGAAATATCAGATGTTTATGTAGAGTCCCGAAGAATCTTTGGATGCTATGTTTGCTAGATTTGATGAAATTGCTAGCAATCTTAGATCCACTAGGGTTTTGCCTTACTCTGATCATAAGAGGACGATCAAGCTTCTCTACGCTCTTGACTGTAGCATATGCGAAGTAAAGATCTCGAGCATTGAGGAGCATTGAGGACCTGACACTGTTCATTTTTCAATAGATCCCTGTCCAGGTTCCAGTTACCGGAAAGTCCGGTCTTCACCGGAGTCTCCGGTAAAGTATCAGGACCGGAGTCTCTGGGGTCTCCAGATTTTTATATACCCCTCTACCCGAACAGTTGCTCAAACTCATCTATTCTTAACTCCTCTCACCCCAACTTAGTCTCTCCGGCGATTTTTGAAGAACAACCAAGGAGTTTCAAGTTTCTCATCGTTTCTCACTCGGATTCAAGGCTGGAAACTCCGGATATCTCTATTCATCAAATCTCCGGAGTGATTTTTGCTCCAAAAGGTACATTTTCCCAAAATTTCCCGATCTCTCAATGCCCACATCTAGGATCGATTTCCCTTGGTAGAATAGCTCCATATACTTCTTAGAACTTGTTCCTCTACCAGATTCAACTCTTGTTGGCCAAATCTCCCAAAACCCTAGGTTTTTGGAAATTTCTCGAGCTGACCGGAGTATCCAGTGTTCACCGGATACTTCGATATCTGCCAAATTTCTAGCAACAGCCTTTTCGTCAAAATATCTTCGCATCCTCCTAATTTCTTCCTTCACTCTCAGGTAGTTCGTCATGGCCGAAGATATTTTTGTGAAGGGTCACACTTTCGAGCGGAAGAAGAAACAGAAGAGCGATCCTCGTGCTCAAGAGCCTAGAGCACCGACTCATTCAGAGGATAGCGGGAGCAGACATGCGAGCGGTGAAAGAGTTCGCAAAGTGGCCACCGGGAGGGGCATTCATATCGAAGAAGAGACCTTTGCTGGAGAATCACAAAGAGCCGATGTTACTCTTTGTAGGACCAAGAGTCAAGCTATGAGAGGCCACGAGAGTGGCCGTGGAAAGGGTTTAGCTCTAGTGACAGCAGGAAGGGGAAGAAGTAGCATGCCTTCTCGGGAAGAGAGAGGCAAAGGCATTGCTATGGAAAATAGTTCTGAGTCCGATGCAGCTGAACAAGATGATGAGGAAGAGCAAGAGGCAGATGATGTGATTGGTCCTCTGAAACTTCACAGACCCCTAAGGACAGCTTCACCCTTTGATACCCCTAAGCAGACAGTGAATTACATGAAACATGTGTCAAGGGTAAACACTGAGAGGATGATCAACCCTTTTGACTATGAAAAGAATGTCACGGATTACCGCTTCTAAAATGATTTCCAAGCAGGCTTCTATGAGACGGTGATCCTATCAAAGAAGAAGCTGATCACCCACATGCAGTGGATAGATTGGAACTATATGGCACAGAAAAATGACCCTGTGTTTAATGAAGTCGTAGCTGCATGTGAGAGGAAGAAGGTAAAGAATATAATGGCATTAAAATATGATTGGTGCGAAGAAGTCATCACATAATTCTATGCCACAGTTTGGTTCGATAGATCGGAGAATCCCTTCATGCATTGGATGACCGAGGGAATACAGTACAAGGTGAGCTTCAGAGGCTTTGCTCATCATTTCCGTTTTGATACTCGTGATACACATAAGGATCAAATTCACAATGAGCATCAACTCACCTTGGAAGAGCTCAGTGTTGGGGATCATCTCCCTCCACCCCTACCTCGAAGGGAACCGTGAAGTCTACTGGAGATGTTGCGTGATAGCCATTGTGCTTCTGTTGCAGGAGTTCGTCTGTCAGCCACGAAGATCGTGGAGCGAAGTTGGTCGAAGGGTGCAAGCGCGCTCGCATCTTCAAGTTCCCAAACCAGCGAAGACGAAGGCTCACGACCTTCGA
Organism: Phragmites australis; assembly: GCF_958298935.1. NCBI lineage: Eukaryota > Viridiplantae > Streptophyta > Magnoliopsida > Poales > Poaceae > Phragmites > Phragmites australis. The sequence continues at coordinate 45,474,586 of NC_084921.1, read as the reverse complement.
CTGACGAGCGAAGCCCCGGTTCGCATCCCGCATCATTTGGAGCAGGCGAAGACGCGAGCTGACCTTCACCGGGGGGCGAAGGCTATCCCGCGTGCGTCCGGGCAAAGGAGGCTTCAGCGCCCTTCGAAGGGATGAACCACCTCGACACATTGGGCCCAACTACGGTCGTCCTGGGTATTGCTGTAATTATGCGATCATGCTCATTTGTACCATAATGCCCCGGATATTCCGGGAATGTAGCAGGTTAGGGGGTAAGATGTGTAAACGGAACCTGTGGACGCCGGGTACGGGCTATAAATAGAGTCACAGTGTAACCGGAAGGGGCAACCAAAAAAATAGTTTCACCTCCAGTACGTGTCACTCTGAGGGACCTTCGATATCTCTGTATCCGAAGGCCCACCTTGTCTGGGAACTCGATCCCAACACTCGGGTTCATGTATCTTAATCACGGAAGAGTCGAGTTTGGAAAACTCACTGGAATGAGGCCATTCTACAGATGCTTGAACTCTTTATTTCGACTCACATTGGCACCAAAGAGCGGGGATGCGACCACAGTGCAGAGCATCTCAAGGAACCTCCTCGCTGCCATGTCCAACGATCATGCTCCTTTTAGTGTGGCTTATTTTTTTTGGGAAGAAATAGTGTTCACATCAAAATCGCCCATCAAGAGTTGTGGATACGCTCCATATATCATGTCTATCATCGAGCGTGTATCCAAGAAGACTTTTGTGAAGTAGATAAAACATGAACCTTATCGGATGAGGCCTCTAAACATCTGAGCTCCATCTCCCTAGCCATCTCCTCCTCATGTTCCCCCGAGCTCAAGGAAAATTACCTCGAGACGTGCTCCTCCTCGAGAGTCATCTTATATAAAGAGCGCTCTCAAAACTATCTTTAATTTGTGCACTCATAATGCGACACAGATCAAGGAGCAGAGTGTTCGTGTGAAGAAAATGGAGAAACGTCAGAAGGCAATGTATGCCTTCATGAACCTTCAGCCACCTTGCTCACCTATCGCTTCGGATGAAGCAGAAAGTGCACCCATTGAATTTGAAAATCCATGGGCTTGGTATGATGAAGCCCAAGCAGCTGCCGAGAGTTCTCAAGCTCAACTTCATGATGACTCCTCCGACGCCGAAGCCATTCCTGCAGCGAGCTCCTCTCCTGGCGACAACAATGATGGAAGTGAGGATGATGATGATGACGACGACGACGACAACGATGAAGATAGCAGCGAATAGTTTCTCTCTCTCTTTTTGGTGGTTGATGCCAAAGGGGGGGAGAGAGATCAGATTCTTAGTTTCCTTAGTTTCTTTCTTTCCTAGCTTTGGACTCTCTTTATTTCATCGCTGTTGGACATTGGGACTATCTTGTGTGTGTAATGAACTATGTGCTCTATTTAAATTTGTAAGACTCTTCATGTTAGTGTGATGCTTGTCATATTTCTTAAATTAAGTGTGATTCATATCTTGTCATATGCATCTTGAATACTTGATATTGCATCCCACAGATCTTAGGATATAGGGGGAGCTCTTGCAAACTTTTTCTCTTGAATATGTGCATTTGAGTGTAACCCAATCCTAAATCAATGCACATATTTAGGGGGAGCTCACCATATATTCTAGAATTCAAAATCCTGTTTCAAATATCTTCTATAAGTCTTAATCGTGTTGTCATCAATCACCAAAAAGGGGGAGATTGAAAGTGCATCTAGGCCTTCTAAGTGGGTTTTGGCTTATTGATGACAAAACGATTAAGGATCTAATATGTTTATCTAAGTCATGAACAGGTCTTAGTCTAAATTGAGAAGACTTATGACGATTGACGCCCTTCGAAAAGAAAAGAGAAGCAACGAGGAGTACTCAATAGGATTTAAATTTTTCTATCTTTGAAATTGAGTCTAGGATAGCCGCTCTATTAAGAGGGTTGCATTTAATTGCTTGTTTAGTGTCTCAATGCTCAAGATATCCTTTAGAACCAATAAGTTGAGAGACACACTTACCCATGGACACCAGGAAGTCAGACAGAAGTTCACCGAGTCCGGAGTCTCCGGTGTTCACCGGATACTCTGGTACTCAGTATTTAGGCATGAGTCTTCGAGATAGACTCCGGCAGAAGGTGCTCGATTTCGAATTTCTTTTTGCCCGGAGTCTCCGGTGTTCACTAGAACTTCGGTGGTGGTGAGTTTTTAGGCCGGAGTCTCCGAGGGAGCCTCCGCCAGAGGTCGCTCAGTTAGGCATTTATTTTTGTTGAAAAGACCGGAGTCTCCGGTGTTCACCGGATACTCCGGTAGGAGAAAATATTTTTACCGGAGTCTCCGAGGGAGACTCCGGCAAGGGTGGCTCGGTTAATATTTATTCTTTTGTTAAAAAGACCGGAGTCTCCGGTGTTCACCGGATACTCTAGTACCTGGAGAAGCTGGAGGGTCCAGCAAGTCTCTGAACTTTGCCTGAGTGGTTGCCCTATCAGGATCGGAGACTCCGGTGTTCACCGGAGACTCCGGCAACATAACAGAACTGTAACGGCTAGTTCTGACACAGTTTTGTGACCATTCTAATGCCGTTTTGGATTTTAGACCGGATACTCCGGTGTTCATCAGATACTCCAGTGTTCACCAGATACTCCGGGTTAGGTGTGCAGAACAGTAACGGCTAGTTTTTGAGAGAGGGCTTTATATACTTCCACACCCCATAGCATTAATGGCTTGCTGTTGCTGCTGAGCTCTACACTCATAAAGCATTCCAAGAGCATTCAATATCCCTCCAACCATCTCTAGTGCTTAGTTTTGCGCAAATTTAGTGAGTTTGGGTTTGGAGTGAGATTAAGCCACTTGAGCATTGAGTTCTTCATCGAGCATTCGCTGTGATCATTTCTCTTGGAGCCTTGTGCTCCTAGACGGCAAGGCATCGCCCGTAGAGCACCCAATCTTTATGGAGTACCACGGGAAGTTTGTAATCGACATCGAATTGAGTAAGAAAATTCTAGCTTGATCTTTGTGGTCGCTAGAAGAGGATAGGGTTGGAAAAGACCCGGCTCTTTGTGAGCTCCTCAATGGAGTCGTAGGCACTTCTTTGTGAGGTGGCCAAACTCCGGAATAATCCCTTGTGTCCTAATTTGTGCAATTTACTTAATTGTGTAGCTTTGAGAATTTTTCATATAATTAGTCCTAGTGATCATGTTGCTAGTATTTATTGTTGTTTAAGCTTTGTGATATCTAGTAGATTTAGTATCACCTTTAGATTCTAGCTGTTCACGTTAATTCTTAGTTATTCTCGAAATCCTGTATAGACCGGAGACTCCGGACTAGACCGGATACTCCGGACAGACCGGAGTATCCGACCTTCACCGGAGTATCCAGCATCTATTTAATCTGCTGTTTAGTTTTAATTTTTAGAAAAGCCTATTCAACCCCCCCCCCCCTCTAGACACTTTCAGAATCAGCCCTAGAATCAAGCAAAGTAGAATGTTACTAGAGGCTGTGTGAACCATGTGGCAGTTGATGAAGCTCAAGATGCACCAGATGTCATGATCGGTATGTTTCTTATCAACTCCAACCTCGCTACAATATAATTCTAGAGCATCACATTCTTTTATATTGACCAGCTATATGGCAAGATACAATTTATCTATATCTCTTATGAAGCATAGAATGATTGTTAGCTCCCCAGGTGGAGAAATGAAAGCAAGGCAAGTATACCATAACCTTAGTATTAAAATAAGAGGGTTCAATTTTCTGTAAACCTTATCATTTTGGAATTCAAAGGGATAGATATCATACTAGGAATAGATTGGTTAAACAAATTCAATGGAATTATCGATTGTGCAAGAAGAGCCGATCGACCGATTTCTAAAGAAGAAAATGAAGTGGAATACGTTGCAAAAGTGTCACCAATGGCCAGAGGGACAGTCAATCAAGCTGATGGAAATTCAATCAAGAGCATTCAAGTTGTATGTGAATATCCAGATGTATTCCCAGAAGATTTGCTAGGTATAGCACCTGACCGTGATATCGAGTTATTTATAGAACTAGTACCTGGTACAACTCCTATTTCTAAAAGGCTGTATAGAATGGCTGCTAATTAGTTAGTGGAACTTAAGGAACAATTGCAAGAGTTATTAGACAAAGATTATATTTGACCTAGTTTATCACCATGGGGTGCACCAGTAATTTTCATACCCGAGAAGGATAGTACTTAAAGGATGTGTATATATTATCTAGCCTTGAATGAGGTAACCATCAAGAACAAATACCCTCTTCCCAGGATCGATGACTTATTTGATCAGCTTAGATGTGCATGTGTATTCTCCAAGATCGATCTTTTCTCAGGATATCATCAGTTGAAGATTCAAGCATCAGACATCCCTAAAACCGCTTTCATCACCCGTTATGGACTATATGAGTATATGGTCATATCTTTCGAATTGACCAACGTCCCTACCTACTTCATGTATTTGATGAAGAAGGTATTCATGGAGTACCTGGATAAGTTTGTGGTAGTCTTTATCGACAATATCCTAGTTTTCTCCAAGAATAAGGAGGAACAAGCAGAACATCTGAGATTGGTTCTACAGAAGCTTAGGGATAATTAGTTGTATGCTAAATTGAGCAAATATGAGTTTGAGTTATACCAAATTTCTTTCCTCGATCATAGCATATACGCCGAAGGAATAGCAGTTGATCCAAGAAAGGTGGAAGAGATTTTAAACAGGAAGCCTCCCCAGAATGTCTATGAGATCCGTAGTTTCCTTGGATTAGTAGGTCACTACCATCGATTCATAGAAGATTTCTCTAAGATTGCAAAGCCCATCACATAGTTACTTGAGAAGGGTAAAACTTTTAAATGGACCACTGCTTGTGAGGTAAGTTTTAAAGAGTTAAAGAAAAGACTAACATTTGTGCTAGTATTAGTCATGCTAGACACACAAAAGTCATTCTCCATCTATTGTGACGCCTCTCGTCAATGATTAGGATATGTTCTTATGCAAGAAGGCTATATTGTAGCCTATGTATCAAGGCAATTGAGGAAGCATGAGGAACACTACCCTACACATGATTTAGAGTTAGCCGCCGTGGTAAATGCACTCAAGATATCAAGACACTGCTTGATTGAAAAAATGTGTGAGATATATTCAGATCATAAGACTTTGAAGTATATCTTTACTCAACCAGATCTCAACCTCATGCAACGAAGATGGTTAGAGCTTATCAAGGATTGTGACTTGGGAATTAATTATCATCCCGGAAAGGCGAATGTAGTTGTCGATGCTTTCAGCAGAAAAACTTATCTCATAATAATGATCGTGCAAAATAGACGACCCAAGTTATGCAAAGAGTTTGAAAGACTCAATCTCGGATTGGTAAACAACACAGAAGCTGAGGTAATGGAAGTTGATTCGACTTTGGAACAAGAAATTCGTAAAGGTCAACTCGAGGATGAGAAGACTTTGGAAATCAAACAGTGTATTAAGGAGGGTAAAGCCCCAAGTTTTATCGAGGATGAGAATGGAACGATATGGTTTGAGAAGCATATCTACATCCCAGATATTAAATCTATCAAGGAAACTATACTTCGAGATGCGCATGAGTTAGCGCAGTCTATTCATCCCAGTAGCACCAAGATGTATCAGGATCTAAAGGATCGATATTGGTGGTACGGTATGAAGAGATAGATTGTAGAGTATGTAGCAATATGTGATATATATCAGAGAGTCAAAGCTGAAAATCAGAGACCTATTGGACTGCTTCAACCTTTGAAGATACCAGATTGGAAATAGGAAGAGATCAGTATGGCTTTTATCGTTGGTTTGCCTCGAACTCAATCGGGTTATGATTCTATTTGGGTTATCATGGATCGATTGATGAAAGTTGCTCATTTCATTCCTGTCAAGACCACATACACAAGACCTAAATTTGCTGAGTTGTATATCACCCGAATTGTATGTTTGCATGGACTACCCAAGAGTATAGTGCCTGATAGAGGAAGCCAGTTCACCTCTAGGTTTTGGCAAAAGCTACATGAGTTATTGGATACCCGGTTAAACTTTAGTTCAGCATATCATTCGCAGACCGATGGTCAGACTGAGACAGTAAATCAAATTTTGAAAGATATATAGAGAGCTTGTGCCTTGAAAAACAAGACTAGTTGGAATAAAAAACATCCCTATGCAGAGTTCTCATACAACAAAAGCTATCAGGCTAGTTTGAAAATGTCACCGTTTGAAGTTTTGTATGGAAGAAAATGTAGACCACCATTGTACTAAAATGAGACTGGCAAAATTCAAGTGTTTTGGCCTAGAAATTCTGAGAGGAGCAAAAAGGCAAGTACAACAGATCAGGAAAAACTTGAGAACAGCTCAATCATGACAGAAGAGTTATGCTAATCATCGACGCTGTAAGTTGACTTTTGAAGCATGTGACTTCGTATATCTATGAGTTTCGCCGATCAGAGGTTTTCGTAGATTTAAACTCAAAGGGAAACTTGCACTCAGGTTTATAGGACCTTTTAAGGTGTTGAAAAAATGTGGAGAAGTAGCATATCAATTGGATCTACCGCCTCAGCTAGCATATGTTCATGATGTTTTTCACGTGTCACAGTTGAAGAAATATCTACGAGTTCCAGAAGAGCAGATGCCCCTAGAGGAAATAGAAGTTGGAGAGGATCTCACTTACATGGAGTATCCTGTTAAGATTCTAGAGACGTCAGAGCAAATCACTAAGAATCGAAGGATTCGTATGTGCAAGATGCAGTGGAGACACCATTCAAAAGAAGAAGCAACATGGGAAAGATAATCTAATATGAAAGTCAAGTTTTTGCAGCTCTTCTTCGATCCTTCCGAATCTCGAGTGCGAGATTCCTTTTAAGGGGGTAGGTTTGTAACACTCTGGCTTTTATAATTTCCTAAAATTTTCCTAGAACTAAATTAAATAAATATAATAGGTTAAACACCTATTTTCTAAAATAAATTTATTTTGTCCATAGGTTACATCTTGTGTTGCATTCATGCTTAAACTAGGAATTAGAGTTTTTTTGTGTGAAAAATGAATTTTGAAAACACTGATGCACGCCGTTTGAATTTTGGAAGAGTGTGAAAAAATGTTTCTATAAAAGAACAATCATCTTTTCCTTCTCGAGCCAGTTTTTCTTCTTTCTTCTTTTCTTTTTCTTCCTTTTCCAGGCGTCCCATCCTTTTCCTCTCCTGGGCCAGCCCCTCCTCCCTCCTCCTCCCCACCTGGGCCGTTCTCTGGCCCATTTCCGCACCTACCTCCCATCGGGGCTGACCGAAGGCCAAGCCCAGCAGTCAACTGCCGCCCGCCTCCCGGTTGGCACCCCCAGTGAAAGTCGTCTTTGCTCGTGCGTTGTGCCCTGTGTGGTTGTCTCCTTGCTTGCGCTGTGCCGTGTTGAGCCTGAGCTGAACCCAAACATCGCCGCCTCCCCAAGCCCGAATCCCAACCAACCTGGTCTCATCCTAACTCCCTCGAGAGATACCCCCTCCCACCTATATAAGTCCATGCCCCCTCCTTTCAATCTATTTTGCCCCCACACTGAACTGTCGCTGCCCATTGCCATTACTTTCGACCGAGCTCGCCGCCGACCATTCCCGCTGCCCTTTGCCTATCCTGAGCCACTTGTGAGCTTTATCGACATCCACTGAGTGTGTTGGTGCGCTCGTCTTCACCTTCCAGCCACCGGAGCATCTTCCCTGCCGAGAACCCTTGCGCTGCTATTGTCCCTCTCGCCGCCGACCTCCCTCCCGCATCGCCCCGCTTGAGGTATGTCATCAAACGAGTTCCTCATAGTCTCTTCATCATTTTACGCCGCTCGCCGTCGTCTTTCGTGCATGGTGACGAGGTTTTCACCTCTCTCCTGTGACTCTGCCGCCATCAATCCCCTGTCGTCGTTGTGACTGAGCCTCCCCGCCGCCAGTCGCCCCTCCCTGGCCACCCTTTTCTTCCCCACCCCTTCGCCAATCCAATCATGTGTTGTCACATGGCTTCATTAATCCTAGTCAACTTTGCCACGTCATTGCGCCACATCATCGTCATGTCAGCTAGTGCGTTGACGTGTCAAGCTCAGTCAGCAGCCACGTCAGCAGAGCTTTTACCCAGTCAATTTCTATTTATTTTAATTCAATAAAATTAGCAATTTATAACTTAAGCCCCTAAACTTTTATATTTACCAAAAATCCCCTATCTTTTATAGTCTAGTCCCTAAACTTTTCCTTATTTACAAAAAGGTCTCTCTGTTTCTAAAAAATGCCCCTGCCCATTCTGTTTTATTCAAAATATGATCTTTTCCTTTTTAGATTTAACCATAAACTTATTTTTAGTGTAATTTTCCTGTTCTAGCTCCAATTTAGATGATTTTCGCGCTCTCAGGTTTGTAGTAATATGTACTATCTTTTAGTACCTTTTTCATAGATGTTAGATATTGTTTGGTTTACTTTTCTTAGTTAGTTTTGTTGTGTATTTTTTTGTGTGTTTCGAGAGCAGACGAGGAGCAGTTCATAAATCTCCAGGACCAAACCTTTGAAGAGTTTGAGCAGCAAGTTGGAAGAGGCAAGTGTAATTGAATATTCTGATCCCAATTTTTCAAATGTGTTCTTTTATTTCAAACATGCATGCTGTTAATTTTAAATCCTATTTACTTATAGCACACTCTTCCATATATTCCTTGTGGTCTAGTTATTGATAGTGGTTATGATGGGTAGCTTATGCTTAGCCTTTCACAATATGGGTAGATTATGCTTACCCTTGCACAAGAGTATGGACGCGGCACAGAGCAGAGCAGGCTGGGGCGGCATGGGCGCGGAGCTGGAGCGAGACGGCACAGAGCAAAGTGGCTCGGGGTGGCGCAGCGTGGGCATGGAACGGCACGGAGCGAGAGCGGGACGGTGTGTCACGGGAGCGGGAGAGGTGGCGTGGCGCTACACGCGAGCGTGGGATAGCGCGGAGCAGGTCTAGATCTAGATGCATCTCCTCCCCTGGGTCTCAGGTCCCCTGTTGGGTCTCGAGTCCCCTTTGGTGCCGAGGGGTGGTGTTGGTTTTGCATCCGGTAAGTGTTTCGGTGCCAGGTCAGATTTGTCGTTTCGGCTTTCAGGTCGGATGAGTTCTTGCTCTACCTAGCCCCGACTCGACCCATTGCCACCCTTACCTACCGCGCCAGCGGTGAGCCATTTGCGATATTGTTTTAGCTTCTGTTAGGAATTAGCCATCAGCGAAAACAACAAATCGATCTCTCGAGATGATGTGCACGATCACAGATAACATCAGATGCATGATATTTGTTAACGAGGTTCAGCCGAAGCTTATATCCCCAGAGCATGACAATAGACGATCCTCCCGATCTAGCAACACCGGTCACTTCTCGGGGTTCAAACAGAACCATTATCCCCCCTGCGAATATGTTGTTATGTCTTCATAGTTATAACAACGGGTCTCCTCTCATATTTATGAAAAGTCCTAATTATAGGAGTCCTACGTGGATTCTACCTGGAGTCCTACGTGGATTCTACCATGTACCGTTAATAAAATTCTAAGTTCTATATATAACTAACTCTGTATAATTATTCGACACATATTCCAACACTTCCCACCCTACAGTGGATTCCTTCAGAATTTAGAGCCATGTTGCCATGCCGTTTATCATACTCTGAGAAGTCACCCTTCAGCTCAGCGAGCAAAGTTTCTCATCAGCAACAACTCCATCATTTCCGTGAGATCACTAAGAGAAGCATATTTTTTTTCTGAAACATCATTGATAAGGAGCATTTGAAAAGTGCAGACCAGAGAGATATATCCATCCAAAAACAATTTGATTTGGGGCGAGTGGTCACACGCATGCTAGCTCCTGACAGAAAAAGCTGCGAATTCACGAAATGTTTCTTTCCTCATGTCGCAGCAAAATCGGTAGCACATGGCAAGGGAATCAGCTCAGCTATCATGATGGTAAGATGGACGGCTGGGTGGCTCTTGCGGATCGTCTTGCCGTTCCACCTAGCTCCTAGCAAGAGATGTTTTGTACTACTAGCATCTATATCCAGGATTCTATTTGGGCCGACACGTACCATCATCATACATTGACATACCCCGGATTTTCATGGCCCTGAACAGGCACGTCCATCCAATACGTCCGTTTGGTTGTAAGTTATCCGTGACAGCTGATTTTTTTAGGCCTTTAAGCTGATTTTATCCAATCTGTAGTTGTGTGTGTGCATGGGCACCTTGTACTGTGCCGGTTGTTGGCGTGTTAGCTTGTCAAAACCGGGGCCGCCCGTACTGTTTCCTACTGGCACTGCGAGAAAATGAGTCATCTTTATTTAGACGATGAAACAACGTCCTTTTTATCGCATAGAATCTTGAAAGATCTTATGCGTTCTTGTCGCGACTCGTGAGACAACAGTGTAGCCCTACACTGAACATTGTGAGTAACTGCACGACCTAAGCCCAACCATACGAGCAGTACGACCCAATTAATCTTTCGATTGGAAGTAGATGGATCGATGAAGCGGCACCACGAATGAAGTCACAACCCCACAGTGCCAAATGTGCATTAACGATCTGACAATGGCCGGCTCCTTGCACAAGTAAGCAAACAAAACGCCAAATCGATCGCCCTCAACACGAACAATCAGTGTGTCACGATCCAGTGTGCATGTAGATTATCTTCTTACGAAAAATCTATGTGAGATCTTGATGTAGTCATGTATCCTCTAATTTAACTGTTGAGTTAAAAAGGAGAAAAAATACACAAATCATTAAAAAATAAAATCTTTCATAAAATTCAGTCTTATAGAATTTGCTTCTAGAAGGAGATGTCTAGCCCCACGATTCTGGGACCCCCGGGCCCAATAGGCAAATAGCAAAGTGTCAAAGTAAGCCCACAGCAGGAGGTAAACTAGCCCAAAACACTACGCTATCTTTGCCCAACGCTGAGACTCTGCTTTCACAAATGCGATGCTGAGACGCTGCTCGCCCAAACGCCGAGCTAGCATCTTCGCGAGTCGCGACTTCGTCGGTTCAACTTCCACTCGCGTCGCCGCCGGCCTGGGCGAATGACTAGAGGCCAAATCGCATTGCTCCGAACCAGATCGTCGGTCGCAGGATCGAGTTCCTATCTCCTCAATTGCTGAAGCCTAAGGCACGAAGCCTGAAGCCCTGAACTGAAGTGTAGTGATGCCTAATCTGATCGTTCCTGCTGGCTGCTGCTGATATTAATCGTCAAATCAGTTCGACAAATTGACTTCATCGTTCAGTCATTCACATACTACATCAAAGATTCGAGGGTAATCATCGCACAACAAGTCAGACTGTCAGAGTTAGCACTCAGCAAGTCAAGCCAACATCAGCAACAGCCATAGCGGTAAATTAATCACTAATTAGTATACTTTAATTGATGATGATCAATCTTATATTAGATATTTTTTTACATGTGATGATTAATTGATGATGCCGACATGCCATGAAAAATCTAATTTATCTTTATTTCCAATTGCAGCCTGTGTTGATAGCAATTAATTATTGACTTGTTTAGCCATGAAGAGGCTAAAGACGATCGATAGTTTTGATAAGCCAGTTAATTCAAGTTTCGGTTGCGCTAAAAATACTAATATGACCATTGATCAAGCTATTGAACCGGACTAACCGATTAATGTGCAAACTACTTATCAAAATACTTCTATACCACTACAAGATCAACAAGCAAGAACTGTAACTACAACATTTGAGAGGTATCTAGGTAAACACCTTCAAATTTGGGCACTCCCTCTTGCGGAACAAGATGAAGCTAAGCGGTTTTATATATCCAAGGGTCCGTATCAACCAATCTTAGTAGAGTACCTATTTAATAATTCATGAAAGCATCGTCATCGATCCAATAGCAATTGGTTTACAAATTTTTGGTGGCTAGAGTACTCTCCTCACACTGCTCGTGCATATTGCATGCCTTGTTTTCTATTTCCAAAGAAGCCTACTGGGAAGTGCGGCTCAAATGTGTTCACAGTCACGGGATTAAAAGTTGAAAAAAGGTTAATGACGGAGATAAATGTGCTTTTATATGTCATATGGGACAGAATGCTAGCTCAGCTCATAACTATTCAGTTCAGTATTTCAACAATCTTAAAAATAGTACGGTTTATATCGATAACATGATGGTTAAACAAAAAGAGAAATTTGTGGCAAATGCAAGACTTAGGCTTACAACTACAATTGATTCCATCAGGTAATAAGAATTTCTTTTCATTTCTATTATTGCAAGTAAAATAATACATGTTGTACAATCTAACAATTATGCATCCTTTTATATCACTAGGTGGTTAACATTTCAAGCATATTGTCGGAGGATTAACTCATATCGCAGGGATCCTGAGGGACCTCTTTTTAGAGATTCGGCCGGGGGATGATTCTGAATATGTTTGCTGGAGAAATAAATGGATGTAAATGTGATGGCAGGTGGGGTGGAATGATCTAATGCAGAGAAGAGTAAATACGCCGGGGGATTTTTAGATAGGTTGGGGCCGCACTGCGCGTAACACCCTACTCCTGTGTGGATGCTATAAATGCCCTGAGAATGTCTCTCAGGAATGTGCTAGTTATAAGAATGTCTGTCTATCGTTGAGCCTGGGGCTCCTTGTTCTTCGGTTTCTATGCTCGTACGAAGGTGTTCTTCGATCTCTGAGCGAGAGTGTTGGATTCACCGTAGACTGTGTTCGATCTCCTCTGTCTTCCCTTCTCTTCTCTTTCTTCTCTTTTTCCGCCCCTGTGCTGCCGGCTGCTTTAAATACCCGCCGGCGGTAGCATGCCCCAATAGGGAGGGCACGAGTTCCAAGACGCCATAAAGGGAAAGGGCGTCATCATGGCCTCTGCGCGAAGTGACGGGGGTTGAAAAATGCGTCCCACGCCCGGTCTTTAGTCGTCATGATGGCGCTGGCAACGGGCGCCGTGGAGAGGGCCCACCGGGCAGCCGCAAAGCGGCCCGGCGTGCCCGCCCGGTCTTGTTTGCCTGCCACAGCAGCGTAGCAGACGGAACGCCTCGGGCCTCGCGATGCTATCCCGAGGCGCACCGGATGGCACGGGATGGGACCCATGCATTAAATGTCCCCACGCCCCTCTGCCAGAATATGGCAGGAACTGACACCGGACGTGGTGGGAGCAGTTGGAGGTGACAGGCCACATGTGCCCTTAAATGCAGCATCGGGCCTTTCACTGGCTGACACCTCATCGTTGGACCCCTGTGGGGGCCACTGACGGGGGCTTCCTGGATTGTCGGGGAACCGAGTACTCGAGGGTCATTGTTCACCTCCCCGAGCACTCTCTCCCGAGAACGCCCTTTCTTGATCCTCGGGGAACCGAGCGCTCGGGGGTCACTGTTCATGGCCCAAGCACTCTCTCCCGGGCTTGACCGTACGGATCCTCGGGGAACCAAGTTCTCGGGGGCCACTTCTCGCAACCCCGAGCACTCTCTCCCGGAACTACCTTCCCTGGGTCCTCGGGGTACTCGGGTGCCCGGGGGGCCACTGCTCGCAGCCCCGGGCACACCCTTCCCGGCACTCAGTTCTCCTGGTCGTCGGGGGACTTAGGTGCTCGGGGGTCACTGTTCATCTCCCCGAGCACTTTCTTCCTGGTCACTTAGTCTTCACAAGTCATCGAGGAACCCGGGTACTCGGGAGCCACTGATTATGGCTCCGAGCGCTCTCTTCCGGGACTTAGTCTTTTTTACTCCACGGAGATGACCCCGCGGGAGGGCGCCACGTGGCGCAATGCTGGCCTGGCCTCGGGATTAGGGGACCCCTGGTTCCTGATTCACCGACACATGTCCATTTAGAGGCCACGATGAATCTCTAGATTCCATCAATCAAGGCAATTTTTTTGAAATACTCAAACTATTAGTCCCTTATAGTAAGGAATTGAATCAAGTTGTGTTAAAAAAAATGCTCCAAGAAATACAAAGTACACTTTACATGAAGTCCAAATAGAGATTCTTAGCATATATGCTAGAAAAGTGCAAACTGCTATTAGAGAAGAAATTGGTAATAGCAAGTTTTGCATAATGGTTGATGAAGCTTGAGATGAATCTAAGAAAGAGAAAATGGTGATAGTTCTTCAGTTTGTCAACAAAGAAGGACTTATAAAGGAGCGTTTTCTTGACCTCATTCATGTTAATGACACTTCTGCATTGACTTTGAAGAAGACAATTTGTGCTATCCTATCGGATAATAACTTGAGTGTGCAAGATATTAGAGGTCAAGGCTATGATGGGGGCAAGTAACATGCGAGGGGAATGGAATGGGTTGAAGGCTCCAAGTCTCAATGAGTGCCCTTACGCATATTATATTCATTGCATGGCTCTCAGCTCCAATTGGTTCTTGTTGCAGCATCAAGGAAGGTACAAGAAGTGTATAAATTTTTCTAGTATGCAAATTTCATCATAAATGTTGTTAGCATTTCTCTTAAGTGTAATGATGAGTTACTAGGAAATCAAGCTACGGAAATTGCTCATGAAATTGAATTGGGAGAGCTTGATATAGGAAGAGGAGCAAATCAGATGGGCTCTCTACAGAGGCCATGTGACACTAGATGGAGTTCCCATTACAAGTCAATTTTGAGCTTAAAGAAGATGTTTGGTGCCACATTTTCAATTCTACGCAATATTGTAAATAATCGTTCAATTTCAAGATATTCCTGAGGAGATGATGCAAGTGCCCTTTAGATTATTGTTCCATTTGATTTTGTATTTATTCTACTCATGATGGAAAAGACAATGAATATCAATGATGTGCTACGCCAAATACTTAGAAAAAAATCTGTAGATGTTGTAAATACAGTGGAGTCTGTTTCTAACACAAAGGTGTTACTTGGTGACTTGCGAAATGATAGTTAGGAACCACTACTTGAGGAGGTCAAATCCTTTTACATGAAGCATGAAATTGAGATTTCAGATCTAGATTGCAAGTATGTTCCTTTGCCTAATTCTTAAGTATGAGTGGTAATATATCAATACTATTTTGTTTATGATATAAAACTTATTCCTCTCTACATTGCATTTTGTAGGTATGTTGATGTAACCAAGTCTCGAAATAAACATGACAACATCACAACTCTTCACCATTATAAAGTAGATGTGTTCAATGTTGCTGTAGATCAATAGTTGTTTAAGTAAGAAGAACGATTCAGTTCTCAAACAACAGAGCTTCTATCACTTTGTGCCTCATTGGATCTAAGACTTGACACCTTTGATTCGTCAAAAATATGCACTCTAGTGGAAAAATACTATTCTATCAATTTTTCAAATCAAGAAAGAGCTCAGTTGGAGTGCCAACTACCACATTTTCAACTTGATGTATGCAACCATCATGACCTGAGTAGATTGTTGTCACTTACTGATCTGACAAATGCACTAGTTAAATTGAGAAAAGATTCTACTTATCCAATGGTCGACAGGTTATTAAGGTTAGTCATAACTCTTCCTGTGTTAATTGCGACCACTGAGAGAGCATTTTCGGCTATGAAACTAGTGAAGACGTGTTTGCAGAATAAAATGGGTGATGATTTTCTACGAAGTTATATGATAGTTTATATTGAAAAGGAATTGGCAGCGAAGATCAACTCGGCTAATATCATTAAATCTTATGATCTAGTTGGATCTCATAGAGCTAAATTCAAGTTAATAGAAATGTAATTCTTTTTTATTGTCAAGCATATACTACCTTGTTTTGTTATCTTATGTTGGAGCTAATTAGTAGACAAGATATTAATTTTATTTTGTATTGTAAAACATATGTTGCTATAATTATTGTCTATGCCCCAGTTAAATCAGTATTTGTACATACATAACATCATGTCATACTTCTTATGTTAGCCCCCTATATTCGATTGTTGGCTCCGCCCCTGCCCTATACGTATCAGCACGTCGCGGTACGTGCAACGACGCGTGCCAATAATGCAGGGCTCGACAAGCCCCCGTGCGGATCGCGCTAAAGTATGCGCACCGCGCTGTAACCCGGGCGCTGTCACGGACATGCCGGGGTCCGAAGCGCGCGAAACTGCATGGCCCTGGGCGCGGCCGTGCGTGCCCTCCCTCCCGCGCCCGTCACGGGCTCCACACGGCTCCCTCAGGCCCCGTCACGGCAGTAACTCCGCGACGCTCCCCGTCCCGGCCGACCCGTCGCCCGGCCTATGCCGCCTCGCGGTTCACCGCCTACATGGGCTACAAGAAGAATGTCGGTTGTGTCCTCCCGTACGGTCCCTTTCGGATAAAGGAGCCGGCCGGCCGCGTATGTGACTTTGGCCAGCGTACGTGCATGCCCTCTGTAGTGGCTAGCGCACACGGCACAGGCTCTGGTTCGCCCGTCTCGTCGCCACTGCCGACCGCAACCGCGGGGCTTCGCGTCGCGTCGCGTCGCTGTCCCGTCACCGAATACCGGCCTGGGAGCGCTAGTGGCGTTGACGCGAGGACAATGCCCGCGACGGCGACTCCGGCCGATCGAGGCGTCGGCGTCGCCGCGCCTGTCCCTGGGCCGGGCTGCTTGTGCCGCCTTCGTACAAGGTCGCCGTCGTGGGGGGCCGCCGACTGTGAGGTCAAGTCCATCGTCTGATGGAGGAAAGGCAGCGTGTTTCCAGCGTTGGTGCGTGCGCGTACGGTGTGCCGTCCACGTACGCTCTCCCTCGCCGGCCAGGCTTTTGGCGATCGATGTGAGTGCTTGATCGGTGTGGTGTGCACGTAGGCTCACGGGTCCATCGATGGATCCGTGGCCGTGTCTAATACGAACGTCGCGTAGTGCACTTAAGCTCATGTCGTGTTGATTTCGGGCTATCTACCGACAAATTCTGCAGGGTGGAATGATGATGCCGCGAGCTAGGTAGGGGCCGTCGAAGCGATTAATGAACCTCTCATTAATTTGGTTGGTCCAAACGAGCGTATACATGGTATATCTTTCATTCTTTAATAGTACCTTGATGCATGTGCACGTCTCGTACACTCGTACACAAATTTAAATAGCGGCAAGAAGTCCTTTAGTTCCTCGTTTCCCCGTCGCATAGATGCATGTTTGCTGGCTATATATATCTCTTATTATATTTTTGTCTATATGGAGTTTAGAATGAATAAAGAGATAGGAAAACTAGCTTAGTAACTAGTAACGAGTAGTCAGTATGCAGACTTTATTACTTTAGTATATACCCTGTAATATGGATCCATATTAAATTAGACAAACATATTATAGCTGATCCATTGAATGTGTTATCTGTTATCATGATTATAGATATCATCACTGTTGATACACTAATCAGTGTCGATTCATAACTGGTATCGCTGCTGCTTTTCGAATTAGCACTAAACAAGTGAAGGTGATAATCCAATATTTTCACTGTCGATTATGAAACCAACGATAATAAGAGATACCATTGTCGGTTCATGACATGAATTGATAGTAATAGTCTTATTATTATTGTTGAATTATAACATGTACTAACATCGATAATAAGACCATCACAATCAGTTCAAAGTGACAGCCGGCAATGACACTTATGATATTACTGTTGGTTCTATCTTTGAACAATCAGTGATAATTCTGCACCCTAAATGCAAAACATGTATTTCTAGCCAGCCTCAGGTGATGCTAGCCACTCCCTTTGAAATAGAATGCATCATACAAGCACAATTCATTCACATACATGACAATATTCATTCATTCACATCATGGTTGTTTCATCCATTCATACATAATGGTTATTTCATTCACACATCATTCATACGCATCAAGTTATTTCACTCATTACTAGCTAAGTGACGAGTTGACAACAAAGGAGATGTATTAGGACGGTTACTAGGTTCTCACAACGCTACATCATGGTTGTCCAGGTTATGAAACTCGCTATTTCCATCGATGGCCTGATCATTGATGAACTCGGAGATCACTTTTCGAATGGCTATGGTTTTATAGAGTTGTGGTCGATTTGTGTTCTTCTTTATACGTTGTCATTAACCAATTGAAAAAAAAATCCATAAGCACATAAAGAAATTGAAAAGTAGGCATTAAAATATAATTACATACCTCAACATTATTATCCTTGATATTAGAAACGGTGCATTCTCGCATGAATGCATATTTGTAAAACCCACATAAAATTGTTACCTTTGTCCTACTTGTGACACCGAAAAAAAAAATGGAACTTCAAAGTAGTAGAAGGGTCATTTACTACGAATCGTGATATATGAATATTCATACGTACCGAAAAGTTGGTGTGAACAAAGAAATATTTCTTGCATGGGTGTGCCACAAGCTTTTTTTTATAGTATCGTGCGAACACCCTGTGCATGATTGTAAATAGTAAATTAAACTTAGATGTAACTGAATGAAAGATTATTATAGCTTATCTATAGATGAAATGAACAAGTTCAGCTATTGTGCAGATCTATAAGGCTTTGGTACTATTTTTTATTTTGTTTAGTGACCCCAAGATAACGATCTTGCTTATGTCTAGCTTAATGGCAACAAGGATCTAGTGAAAACTATGCACATATATATCACCATAGCCATTAGTCCTGCTATCGTGTTGCGAGTAAAGAACAAAATGAGTTGGTGGGGAAACACTTATTGAAAGTTGTAGTGTAAAAGTGTAACACCCTGTGTTTTAGCATTTAAGAAAAATAGCCAAAATCCACTCATGTTTAAAAAATTTCTTAAATAATTAAACCAACTTAAAATCCAATCGTGTTGCGAGTAAAGAACAAAATGAGTTGGTGGGGAAACACTTATTGAAAGTTGTAGTGTAAAAGTGTAACACCCTGTGTTTTAGCATTTAAGAAAAATAGCCAAAATCCACTCATGTTTAAATTTTTTCTTAAATAATTAAACCAACTTAAAATCCAGGAAATATATATGTCTATATGTATATATTTGTATGTGTATATATACATATATATTATTATTGGACTATGAATTCCAAAGTTCACCAGATTTCAATTTCTAAATTTAAACTTTGCATTAACTCGAGCAATTGCATTTTTGGTTTCTCGAAGTCTTTGTTTCTTGTGTGGCGATATGAATTTGATTGTTCCTCAAACTTGAATCCATTTTAGTTCTTTTTGGTTGTTTCCTAATCCAAATCAATCTGTGAAAATCGATCTTCCGATGCATATCCAAGGGCCAGTTTGGTAGAGCTCTCACTAATCCAGATAGAGATCTAGATGAAGTGGAACGGGGGTGGGTTTTGCCATCACCTGCCCCACCCGCATGTCCCCCACCCCATCCCACTCCCACCTGAGACCGGGTGATTTTTTTGTTGCCCCGACCCGCCCCACCCTGATTAAAGTCGTTAAAAGCTCCATATCAAGTTTAATTATGAAGTAATAGGTACCACAACATACAAAACAATAAAAAGTCGTATCTAAGGTTCACAAGACTTAACATAACATGACAATAGTTACATATATACATTAGTTTACTAAAAGTTTCATTACAAAAGGATAATAAAATTCTTAATAAACTCACTAAGCGTGCATATAACATATACTCCAGAGCGGGACGGGATGGACCTTGACCCGCTCCCGCCCCACCTTGACCGGTGCCCCCACCCCATCTTGCCCTACCCTAACCGGTGCCCCGCCCTGTCTTGCCCCAACCAGGGCGAGGCGGATGGAGACCCGGTGGGTTGGGTGGGGACTTAGACCTCTAGATCTAGATTATGTGGTTCTCTAGGGTAAATCCTATGGAGGGGATTCTATGGTTGAAAATGATTTTTTAGGGTAAATTCTATGTGTAAAATTATTCTGTGTGTGAAGTGAATCATGAGAAGCTACTTTTTTCAGTTCCTAACATCTAGTTTATTTCAGAGAATCACTCTCACAGATTATTTAGCAGAGCTCCCATTGATTCCACTCAGGAAGTTGCTCTGGGAGCTCTGCCAAATATGCCCCAATTCAAATCCTAGAAATTCAAGTATCTAAATCATGGTCTAAGTCAAACCCTAGTTGAATCGCTAGATCCTTCTTTAAACCCAAATCCATCTCAATTCAAAAATTCAATTTATTCAATTGAATTATCCCTAAAATTTACTTTGATCAAGAATTCAAATAATTGAATTATTCTGGACCAATTCCCTTTTTCCTATAATAAAATTCAATCTCCAATAAATTCAAGTCTTAGTTCGATATCTGAGCTCATTTTAAATTGGTTTCAAATTCAAAATTTTCTAGTTGAATTTATATCAAACCCTAAAAAAAATCTCCCAATTATTCCTTTATCTCAAATCCTATCCGAAACCAAACTCCTTCAAATCGTCATCGATTACATATTCGACTGTGAATTCAGATCGTCCAAGATATATTCAAATGCTTTCCAGTTTAATCACTTCGCAAGTTCAATTCAGTTTGATTCAAATCAATTCGAATCAAGTTCTAAGTTCAATTCTCATAATTCAAATCCTCATTCCAAAATAATGCCAAATTCTAATAATTTGAATTACCCAACTCACTTCAAATTCAATTTATTCAAATTGAATCGTCATACATCCAGTTACAAATTCAAATACACACATTTGAATTGACATTCAAATCTCCCTCTCTCTCTCTCTCATCTCTCTCTGACTTTTCTCTCACTCTCTGTCCTCCCTCACTCTATCTCTGTTCTCTCTCCCTCTCAGATTTTTTGCACTCTATATAGTCATGTCGGTTACTGTTCCTTGGTCTCTACTGTTCACATACACGAGGTCGCGGTTACTGTTTGTCAGCGAGTCACCGCCGCTCTGCTTCTCTCCCTTCACTTGCACACACACGCACAAGCATTCCACAACACCGCGCAAACACTCACGCCATACACACAAGCATCCACGGCACAAGAACATCACGCAGCGGAACAACACGGAGCCTCCCTTCCACGCACTGCCGCCAAACGCACCGTCACCGAGCACATCGTCCACCACGGTGAGCACCACATCTCCTCCGTCCTCTCTGTTTCTCTTCCCCCACCTGCACAAGCTCCTCACTCATCGTGGTGCTACAATCCTTGCTACCTGCTACCATGCGAGCTGAGCCGTAGTGCACGCATAGCCATGCCGCGCCGCGTTGCCCTCATGCGCGTCCTAGCCACCGTCGCCACACTCTACTCCCTACTCAACTGCATCAGCCCAGCGCGTCCTACTACCCACGTGTGCATCATCCCTGCCGCTGCTGTGCACGCCACCGCCGTGCTCGCAGCCTCGCGTGCTGCGCTATCACCGTTCGCACCGCCACTCACTCACGCACCACGCCACGCCGCTCTCACACATGCATCCGTGAGCACTCCACCGTGCCATCCTAGCATGCACCATCGTGCCGCTCAGCCAAGAAGCCCCAGCCAACCATCTCTCTCCCTCTCCGCTAGCTCCCTCCCTCTCTCTGATCGCCCTCTCCTCTTCAGCCTCCCTCTTATCTCTCTAGTGCCCTCCACTCTTCCCCCGACCATCTCCCTCCCAATGCCCTTCCTCCTCTGCTCGACCGAGAAGCCCCGCCTCACCCCCCCCCCTCTCTCTCTCTCTCTCTCTCTCTCTCTCTCTCTCTCTCTCTCTCTCTCTCTCCGTTGTGCCCCTCCCTCCTCCGCTTTCACTCCCTCTGGCCATCTACCTCCCTCCCGATGCCTCCCTGGCTGCCCTCAATCCCCTCTAACCCCTCCTCCCTTAGCCCCTCTGCTCTCTCTCTCTATCCAAAATACCAGGCCGGCCTTATCCTCTCCCTCCCTCCCTCTCTAGCACGTGGGCCCCATCGCCCTTCGGTCCAATAGCCTCTAGGATGTGGTGGACCACGCACCTGACTCCCTCTGGTCCACTAAGCCACAGACCGAGTCCACCACACAGTGCAGCCCACCAACCCACGGCCCCTATCTACGGTGCACCACCCTCACGACTCCCCACCGGTCATAGCTCCGTGGGCTAAGTCTGTGAAATAGTACCCCCCCCCCCTTTTCTTTTTCCAGATTTTCCTTTTTGGAAAATCTTCCGATGGTTATATCTTCCTACCAAATCTTGTAATTTTTGGAGCTCCTTTTATTTCCTCGCTCGGTATTTATTTCGTGTCACAGCGTTTAACTAGAAATAGATTTCATCTTGTAATAAATAAAGTTGAGTTTAGATAATTCAATCATTATGTTTAGGTTATAATCGCATATGTTAACCTAGTTCAAGTGTAGGTTTAATTCTTTTGTTAATTAAGAGTAGTTTTAGAATAAACTAAAGGTTTGCTTTAATTAATGTTTATAATAGATTATTAATTCATGCTTTAGTCTATAGATTTAATCTTAGTATAATTAATGAAATAAGTTAACCATTGTACCTGCTAGATAAATAAATATCAGTCATAAGAATATAATAGAATAATTTAATGTTAATAATTAATTATTAATTAATTACCCTTTTAATAAGCAATAAATAGATTTAAAGAATAGTTTAACCTAGTTAATTAATTACGTGTATGGTTTTACGATAGCAATAGTTTATAGCTTAATTAGAGTGACAATTAAGAAACACTAGGTAATTAAGAATACATATTAGATAACCATGGATTAGTGCAATAGATTAGAATATTAATCCGACACTTAAACACATATAATCACATAGAGTTATACTTACGTATATATGTATACATGCTCACATACATATAGACGTAAGTATCACACATACATTTATGATTGTACACGTGCACTCACCTACACATATAAACCATAACTATCTTTATAACAGTTAAGCTAATAGGCGTTCACCTAGTTGTCAATGACTTGATTAGGCTTTCCATTAAGTTAATAAAACAATTAGACTAACAATATGACCTAGCTTCACTAAATGACCAAGCTAGACTCTTTGTGTTAGTTTCGCATAGGTAAGAGTTATCGATCATCTTTCCACTAAGTTAGCTTTTGTCATTTTTCCCAGTCGTTCTTGTTTTGCTTTGGTGTTTCTTCGATTTTGTTCTAGTGTTCTGTTGCTTAGTTGATGTGCGCTTTTCAGCGTTAATCTACGTAGGTTCGAAGCCAAGAATCTAAGCAAGGATGCGAGGAAGGAACTAAAGGCGGGACACGATGATGAGTAACATGGGAGACTCAAACAACAAGACCAATCAAGATTTGACCTTCGTCAAGGCAAGTTCTATCTCTTTGATCATTTTGAGCCTAGGTTTTGCAGTAATCTAATTGATCAACTTAAAACAAGACTTATTATCGCATGAGCTATGTATTACACTATTTTAGCTGCTTGCAGTAGTTAAATCCTATCAATTACATGTCTTATCCATAATACATATCAACCTAGGATTTACCTGTCGTTATCTATATTAACATCGGACGACGTCATGATACCTAATATTCTTAGGATGGAATACATTCTGTTCAGAGATGTTGCTAGTGGAATACATCTCTTCGAAGATGTCACTTCACTATTAATCAATTCAACTCATGTGCCATGAATCTTTGGTGATTGTTGAATCCTTGATGTTGTGCAACATATGGCGGGTGATGTGTAAAATAGGTGAAAACTATTTTGATGGAGGCAAGTAGAGTAGTCCTCTGATAGATGGTGCACTTGGAGGTTTGAGTTACCTTTGTGTTGAGGAAAAAAGGCCCAGACCTACAAAGAGGCCCACATAGAAAGGCAGCCCATATAAAAGGTCAAGGGCCACCTTATAATATTTGTACCCCACTAAGGGTTGGAGAGGAAATTTCACCTCCCCCCCACCTATATAAAGGAACCAAGGGGTCATGGATAGGGGAGATTCCTCCCACTTTCACTCCCCTCTTTCTTTGCCCGGATTGAACCCCCTTCGGTACTGTAGCTGGACATAGTTCCAACAGTTGGCGTCGTTCATGGGAAACCGGTTTTAAAGAGTGAGGAGGCCTTCGGATCAGGCAGAGGTTTCGTGAGAAGGCCTTCGTACAAAAAGGCACCCTTCGTACCAAGCAGGGCCTTCGTACAGGTAGGGCCTTCGTACCAAGCAGGGCCTTCATACCAAGCAGAGCCTTCGTACAGGCAGGGTCTTTGTACACGCAGGGCCTTCGTACATGTTGAAGCATATTTACTCTTCACTTACATGTTGAAGCATTCATTTTTCGTGCCTGTGTTGCATCGAAGCACGTATTCTTCGCATGAGTGCCGAAGTATTTACCTTCTGTGCGTTCGCATGGCATAATGAATTGAAGTACTTGTTTATACCCTTCGCAAGTATATGCAGATTTTTATGCTCTGCTTGAGGGGCTATTTCTTCCTCCCATGCAGGTCTCTACCCTTCGCATGGTATAGCTCATTATTGCATGCCGAAGTGTTTACTCTTCACATACTCGCATCACATATGATCGTATTGCACGCGTGCCAAAGCATTTACTATTCTGAAACAGGTTCTTACCCTTCGCTTGAGAATTCAATTCTCATACACGGGTCTTCATCCCTCATAAGGGAATTTTCATTCTTCGATGTGATGAAGGATCTGTCCGTCGTATGTGTTTTATTTTTCATATGGCGAAAAATACGCTTCATATATCGCATTTACGTGTTAAAGTGTTTATTTTTTTGCGCATTTGCATGAATGCATACTTTGTACACTCATACACTTTGCATACGTGAATATCTTCATTACTTGTTTGCGATGAAGTGCATACTTTTCATATATGTGCATAGCATCATCGCGGAATACATACGCTTCGCATGTTCTACATTGCATAAACACATCGAGATATGTATTCTCCATGTATGTTTACATTTCTGAACGCTCGTATAACATATGCATCGAAGCGTTCATCCTTCGCACAATTGTAGAAGTACTTATTTTCTTTACGCTTGCATTACTTATGTGCATCGAATCATCTATTCTTACCCTCCGCTCGTGAAGTAATAGTTCTTCACGCGCTGGCATTATATATGCATCCAAATTTTAACCCTTCGCTCGTGTGTCGAAGGAATCTATACCCTTCGCAGGATGAAGGTGACAATCATTTGCTGATAATCCTTGATTTTTATCTATATTGTTATGTTAAAACATTGATTGCACGGTGCACAAGACAAGGATAACACTCACTTTCGTACAAATGTAAGACGAAGTGACGGTTGACCTCCAAAGAGGCAGCGTGCCTTCGCGGCAATAAAAAGATGAAGCATTGACCGACCTCCACAACGAGGCATTGCCTTCGCAGGAACGTAAGACGAAGTGATGATTAACCTCAATAAGAGGCAACGCGCCCTCGCAGCATTGTAAAATTGTAAGACGAAGTAACGGTTGACCTCAATAAGATGCAACACGCCTTCGTGGTATTGTAAAATTGTAAGATGAAGTGACGGTTGACCTCAGAAGTGAGGCATCACCTTCGCAAAAAATGTAAGATGAAGTGACGGTTGACCTCAATAAAAGGCAACGCTCCTTCATGGCAATGAAAAATGATAAGATGAAGTGCAGGTTTTACTCTTCGCTCAAGGGAATGATTATCCTTCATACACAGGTTTTAACCTTCGCATGAGAAGTGATCTCATTGCTTATATGCGGAAATTATTAATCTTCGCAAGATAGGGCTTATACCTCATATACCGGAGGTGTTATCCTTTGCTGCTACATTTATCATTATGCTAAAGCATTTACTTTTCGGTTATACCTTTTGCGCATCTATTTAACACATGCATGTAGACATGGGCTAAGAGTGCCTCCCTGCACCGAAAGCAAAAGAGAGACCTTCGGATTACATCTATGCATTTAATTAGTAATTCTTCATATGCACACACCCACACCTAACATACATCGATTATAATGCGTTTTTCGTCTCAAAAAGGATGCGAAGCACTTATTGTCCTGCAGGACAGGAAGTCAAAGTGCCGCTAGTCCTTAGGTAAAGGTAGCGCACCAATCAACTTAAAAGGCAAGGACCAGCTGCCACTCAGCTTTAGGTAAAAGCAACGCTCCACTCAAACCTCAGGCCTTAAGTCTTGAAGACACAACCCTTTACGCTATGTGGAGTCGAAGGTCCCTTCGTATATGGTGCATTACCGACCACAGTCGTCATCAATGGACACTCCTTCGCCTACGTTGGCACCTTCGACTTCAACTCCGAAGGGAGTCATCGTCACCTTTGGCATTGACTCAATCGGAGTCATTTTTAGCCTTCGCATTTGACGTCGATCCAAACGGGATCGTCGTCACCTTCGATTTCGATCTCGACTCAAAAGAGTCGTATACGACTACGTCGACTTCGACTACGCCGACCAAGGGTCTTCGGCCAACGACTACGACCGCAACGACTACGCCTTAGTCTGTTTGGTTTGGTTTCTAGTTTTCAAGAAAATAAACTAAAAACTGAGGAGCTGGTTGAGATTAGTTTTCTAATTTTTTATGTGTAAGAAACTAAAATTTATTATAAAAATCAATAGAAAAAACCATCAAGAAACCAGAAACCAAAACTAAAAAAAATCAAAAACCAAAAGTCTCGATTTAACCAAGCATATGTTAATATTTCTGTAGAATAGAAATATTCCTGTATCCGAGGACACACCGCACATTGCAGGTGCGACGACACTGCAGATCGTGCAAGGCTATCCACATCCAACAAAGTAAATGCCACTGCTCGGCTTTCCGGCTGGCCGGCCGGAACCAAAACGTATGCAACCACGCCGGCTGGGTTAACGCCATGAAAACAGGCGGAGGCGCAGAGCACGTACTGTGCGCTGGTATGTCCAGCGGCAACGAGGAACAGGGACAACATTACACTAGCAGCTAGCTAGTTTTGCTGTTGCTTAAGGCGTATCGTGGAAAACCTAGCTAGGCTAGGATACAGTAGCAATGTGTTTGACTTGGGTGTGCATACCACTCGCTGGTTGCCGGCCTATCTTTTCTGTCTGCAGACACTCATATGCTCTACAGTCCACACCATCTTAGAATACATGAATTACTTTTTTCTATCATAAATACTCATCATTTTAATTAAGATATAATCAAACTTTTAAAATTTTAATTGTCAATAGTTTTAAAAATATTTAGTTTGACAACATAAAATTATAGGGATAAATTTATCTTGAAATTACTTTTATAATACTATATCTTCATTAAATGTTATAACTAACTCTAATAGAAAATAATAATCAAAGTTACTCATAAAAATCGTAAAAATTAAAAATAACTACTCCCTTCGATTACAAATGTAGGTCGTTTTAGACTTATACACAAGGATTAAGAAAGTAGATCAAATAATCTTGGTGCTCCTTATTCATTCTGCATTGAAAAAGATAATTCATTCATTTATGAGAGTGATAGCATTTATTAAACAAGGGTAAGAAGGGAATAAAAGAGAAAAAATACATAGAAGTTTAAGAATGACTTATATTTAAAGAATAGTTAAGAAGATTAAAACGATCTATATTTATAATTAGAGAAGTAATATTTATGATCAGAAGAGTATACGGGGTACTGACAACTTGTTCCTTGTACACTTTGTTATCTACACGGTGTCAAGGTCATCAAAAAGTCGACTGGTCCTGTTACCCATACCAAAACTGCGTGCAAAGTAGTGGAAGATGCTGGCCTACTGCATGCAGTGTCTGTGACTGTGTGAGTTATCTTGGCTGTAGCTTTTAGTTTTAGGACTTGACCACAGGATACCGAGCAGCATCTTGACTTCTGTGATTCTGTCTGGCTAGTGGGTTTTGGAAGTCATGGGCTCATGGCCGTCACATGCGTGCACAAGTAAAAAAGGATGGTAGATAATAAAAGCTGGGTCACTGGTGTTCTGACGACTCACTGTTACGTGTGGCATGTTACGTGTGCAATAGTTCCTTGAACAAAAGTAAATATGTCGAAGGCTGACCCGTGGAAGCAATTTTTCGCCCGGGGATGTCATATTGCCGTTGAAGCAGAACCAAATATTTTCGAAAAAAAACCATATAGCTCTTTCTATAATACCATCTAAATGATCACCATCTATCTTCAAATGTGGATTTCAAAATATCTAAATTGAAAATTATACTGCATGCTCATTGATATGTATTTCGCACATATATTCATGCGTGCACGTAAAACGAGGTGCTCCAATACACAATGAGCAGAGAAAATAATGCAGGCAAACAGTATCGACAGGCGGGCAGATACGGCGCCATCAACGGACAGGGAGGCATGCATGCGCAAAAAGAGCAGCGCCTTTGTTTGGAGGTCACCTCTGCATGGCATCCTCTCGCACCATGCCCTACTCACGTCCGGTGGCTCTAGTGAACGAGCACCCAAGATAAAAAGTGCGGTGTGTGCTGTACGTAACAAACTTGTTACACTACCTTCCAGTCCTGTCGTGACAGACAGGCCGAAAAGGCAGCACGAGATGTGGATAAGTCTTGCTCCCGAACACGAGCAGTCAGGGTTCCGATCGATTTCCATGAGGATATGAAAAACTGGAGATGGGGCCCGGCCGGGCACACTGTACGTGCACAGCTTCGGTCTCTCGCAGAGGACACGGGCTCATGGTCGCTGCGTGTGCCGTCACCATCAGTCAATCACGGTTTGTTGGTAGTTCCAGTGGTCCATATTATTGTGCATCCACGTTTTGGCCGGGGATTTGACGGGGTAACATGCATCCATGTTTGGACTCTAGAATTGCATTGCTCCGGAATAAGCAAGGGCCGTACGTCGTGATCGACTAGGCATCTTTCTAAAGTAGTAAATTTGGATAAGTTGATTTTCTAATACAAGTGTAGCAGTAGCCAAAAGCAACTCTGAGAAGTACTCCGTCCGTTGTAAATAGATTTTGTGGTAGAAGTTTGATTTTGTTTGGTTTTTAAGTGGTGTTTTACTAAATAGCTCATATTAAAAGTTATTGAAAATAAGAGTTTCAATTCAATAAGTATGATGGATTGGTGGATTATGTGCTATTAATTGAAGGTGAAAAAATCAAAATGAATAAACATATTATTAATAGAATAATGGATAGCTACATTATTTCACGTGTCGAATGCTAAAACGACGTCTAAGGAAGGAGGAGTATACACAATGTCCAATGTAAACTCTGTACCGAAGCACTGAAACAGGCAAGCTCCCGGTTCTCTTTCACTAGATTGTACAAGAGAAATCCATACAAACTTGGGCCCGCACACCTCCGGCCCAATTCATCCACGGAACGTGCGCCCAAGTCCAGACTGATTTCGACTGTAGCCTTTCGGCCCGCACGGGCAGCCCGTTGAAAAGCACAACCGGTTCATAGGGCATCTCACAGGGCCCAACCCAGCACGTCTCATCCGCACCTCTTAGCGGCCCAGGCGGACGCACAACCCGGCCGCGGGCAGCCATTCCGATCTAGCCGCACGGCCCGCGCAACCGCACCAAAGCTGGAGTTTTTTATTTTTATATTTTCTACGCGTCTAGTTTTATAATTTTTTCTATCAAAAAACTATTTATTTAAATATTAATGTTAGAAAATATAAAAATAAAAAAAACTCCCAAAGCTGCGCGCATCTCGGCCTCCGTCGTCAAACCCGGTGCAGTGTAACTCGCGGGCGCGCTGGAGTTGACGGGGGAATGCAACGCACGTCTTAGTGCACCGTATTCATCCGTCAGTTAATTTTTTATCTATTCCGTAATTTTTCACTAACTTCAACTATAAATTTTAACATAAATAAATAGTTCTGATAAGCCGGGTATCGCCGGTGGAATTTTCGTGTTCGTTGGGGACGTCAAGCAGCAAAAAGGACCTCCAATGAATCAATCCTTCACGTGAGGCGAATATCTTGTTCGGATTTTGCCGAAAAGCCTAGAGCGAAGGCGATCGACGGCCCACCTGGATTTTGCTCGGATCCTTCACGTGACACTCGACGGCCCACCTGGCGTTGACGACGATCGAAAAGACCGTCCGACGCAGCAGATCCGTTCGTTCGCATGCCCAGGGAATCAAAGCTTCTCCGTATCAAGGGAAGAACAGCAGCAACAACAAAAAAATCGGCCAACAGGTCAATGTCCCTTCCTGATGCAGGGAAGGGAAGGCCACCTGCGCCAATTGCTAAAGCGATGTGGTAATGGAATAAGTATCATTTGAATGGACAAGAAAAATCCTCACTTGAGGCGCCCCTTTGACCTGCCTTTACGTCGACAAGCAAGATGCAATCAGCATCAGCTGCAGTTAGCAGGAGATGAAATATCCTGTGCAGAGCTGACCAATATTGGTTCACCGGAACCGGACGACTCGATCGCCTTTCGGGTGACCGGTGATTGCACCATCAGAAGCCTGTCAAAGGCTCACTGCGATCCCAACGGATAAACTAATTAAGCTCGTAAACTGGTCTATTTAATTGCCGCAAGAGAGTGATTACATAAGAGAAGAAGACCGGTTTGGATTGTTCCTGTCGACCACAGAGGATAGGGGGCTAACAGGGTAGGGTCCGGTGTGACGCTGGCGAGCTTGAGAAATTAAAGCGATTCTGAAAGCTCCAATGGCTCGAGGCCGTAACTAACATCCTAGACAACTGATTGACTTCCCCAATACGATCGTGATCTGATCATACGTACGTAATGCTGTCCAGTTCCTGCAGCGTTCCGTCTCGTCATCTAGCGCCAGGAAGCCACTGATCTCGCCGGGATTCTGCGCCCAAACTCAGCTTTGCAGCGGTGTTTTCTACTAGACACGGCAGGTGGCTCTGGCGTAGTTGCGTCCTGCTCTCTTAACCACCGCTGTCCGTTGCACGCCGTAGCAGGAGGCCGTCGCCTCTTTTTTTGCCTTCCCCTAACAACGATGTGTTCGTGCGGCGGGTTTTCTGTGAAAGGATCGCGCCCCGTGTTAATTATGTCATGAAGCCTAAAAAAAGGATGAGATTTGGTAGCGTTTCGTTCGTCAGGCAGGACTGCTTTTGCAGCTGGGTTCTTTTGGCTCGGCACGGGATCACTGAGATGCTGCTGGAACTTGTTTTTAGTCGTAGTTTATGCTGGAAGACGGTGTCTGCGGTTGGAAGAGTTCGTTAGATCCACTCCGGTTTTGGGAACTGAACCGATCCATCCATCCGTATCTGTAGGGATTGGTCTGATTGACCTCGCTTGTGTTTCGGTAGTATTTTGTGTTCCAGATCGACTCAGGCATGCTTATCTTAACTTGGTCGACCGTACCGGCACGCGTGTCAGAGTCCGGAGATACCTGCGGTGTTAGCTCTGCTGCTTTAGTAGCTAGCTGTTTTACGGTACACGTGCATGATCAAGCCGCATTTAGCATCATCGGGAGGTGATGATGATAGCTAATGAGAATGCCATAGGAGTGGAGGAGAACAGAACTGATCGACTGAATCAGGCAGAAAAGCAGCACGCATGTTTCAGCGGCAGCAGCATGACTTGCAGTTTGGGCACTATCTTAGCAAATGCTCGTTGCCTCCAATTCAAGCACGGACTCCCCTATTGCCCCGTGAAAAAAAATACGAGTCACGGTCGTACGCTTGTGAAGAGAACCACCCCAGTCCCCAACCGGTGGCGGTGGCGGTGGCAGTGGCATGGCGGCATCAAGCATGGGGAGGGCGCACGGCTCGCAAGCCTGCCGCGTGCTAGCCATCGTACGTACTTGCACATCTGCTTCATGTCTGCGCGGACTGAAGCTAGGCGCGGGCGCGCGAATGGCCTCGTGCCCGTGTACGCACCGTCGCTTTCGGGGTCATTCGCGAGAGGCCTCGACGGCAACCGGAATCTTGTCGGGCCCGTGTCCAGTACTCCAGGTATGCGCCGGGCACGCGTGCGCCCATGGCGGCCCCACTTGGCTACGAGTGCGTTCGACGTCGGCGTGACGTCGCCGGCCCGATCGGCCAACGGCCGCGCGAGCAAGCTTGCGGTTCCTCCATCGTCCACCGATTCGTCCATGAGATGGGCAGTTAATCTCTTGCAAATATGCCAGACTGTCCTCTGCAGCTTTTTTCAGAAATGTTCAGAAATAAAAAAAGTTGAACTGGCCAGAAATGTTCAGAACCTGAACGAGCATGCAGTATGCTTCACGCCTTCAACACACCTTCATGACAGTAAGCTGTAGAGCAAGGGTCCACGAGGGGAAAGCGAGGTGTTGATGCATAGACTAGATCCTGAGGCAGCCAGGGGACATCCCGTCTGTTGTTTCCTAGCATTTGTCTGTTGCTGAAAGGAGCTGAAAGAGGGTGCAAACAGGATGGATCCATGGCCCAGATCTCACTCATCTTTTACATGTATATGCTGTAGCCTGTACCAGCACTGCCCTGCACTGCACACCTCAAGACAAGGGCCGAAAATTGTGGCCTTGTAGTATTAGCCATATTATTATACCGGGACCCCATAAAGCTCATTAAGAGTGTTTCAGACTCAGCGGGGACAGATTTGAGTATAGAAACTATCTCACGGATTTATTGGGTTAGATCTCGATCCGAGTTAGGTTTGGATCTAGATCTGAGTCTTATTTTAGATCATGGTGATCCACGGACCCTGAAATCCTAAAGCCTATTAGCCCTTACGGCCCATCCCCACATGGCCACACCGCTACAGGAACCGTTGCCTAGCGCGACCCGTCGCTCCGGGAACCATTGCCGCTGCTGACGGAGCCTAGCGTGACCCCTCCACTATCGGAGCTTGGCGCGAACCCCCGCCCCCACGCCAGAGCCTAGCGTGACCCCGCGTGCGGCGTGCCTCGTCGTCCCGTGCCAGTGGAGCCGGCGCGACCCCGCGAGCTCCCTGCTCCTGCCAGACCGCCATGGGTGAGGCCGCGCGAACGATCCCAGGGACTGATCGGAACCACTTCTTGCCGTCATTCTTCGATTCTTTCCACCACCTCGTGTTGCCCTCTCTCCGCTTCACTCCTTGCAACTTCCCATCTGCCTGTGCATGCCCTCCCCTCTGCTCTCCCTCTCTGCTTACGCTGTGGTCTAGATCTGCAGTGTCGCCGATTGACACACAACCCAAATCTGCACGCGCCCTACTTCACGGTCATAGGCACTGCCTCGGTTGCCGCGGGACCAACACCTTCATAGTCACGTCTGCTAGCGCCATCTACGTCGCCTAGTTTGAACTTGGTTGCCTATTTGAATTTGACATAGCACTAGTTTGAACTTAGTTTCCTAGTTTGGATTTGACATAGCACTAGTTTCTCTAATCTTTGCACTGATCATGAAACTGTGGATGTTTTTGTGGTGACATCTTTTGGATAATTGAACAATATAATCAAAACTTACTTCACTCTCGGTGCTTGTGACATGAACTCACTTCGAGACTTTGCGCGCATTTGAGTTATATTGTTTACTCCTCCTAGCGCTTTGACATCTCTAGTCCTTGCAAGTACTTTGTGATCTATATATGAAGCTTTGTAGGCTTGCATTTCATTTGCACATCTTTTGCATAGTCTTGTATCCTTGATGTTTGTATTGCCAAAAGAGGAGAAAATATGTCCAAAGATATTATGCACAAATATTCAACAAAGGAGGAGAAAATTACATTTATCTAGAAATGAAAGAAAAAATTGAATATGTGCAATCATCAAGGAGGGGCATGTGTTATTGGGTTTTTGAGTTTTTCTTGCTCTTTTGAGGTTTTTGGCTCGTCTTTGCCTCTCTTATGGCTTTTGCAATATTTCTTATGCCAAGTGACATATTCTGCTCTTTCTCGAGTTTTTATCACCTAGATGAGCTTATCTTAATTTCTTCAAATCAAAATCTTTGTACTTTGAGGGTTGTCAATGCACTCATCAAAGGGAAGATTGAGAAATTAAGTTGAAATATATCTTGGTTTACTTGTGATGAGTGATTGACATTGATATTTATTTAGTTTGATGATCTTAGGTTTTGCATGAGGTTTGATGTGATTTGAATTGATTTAGGATTTTATTTGAGCATATTTATTATGGACTAACTGGAATTAGAGTTAGAGATATGAGTTTGCTTGTCTCATGGTGTGTATGTGATGGATGCAACTTGACGGTCGACCGCGGGATGATTGTGACTAAGCGGAGTGCTTGGTGCCGGATGATCCAGGAGGTCGGACGGAGTCAAGGGTGATTCTAGCTAAACACGTGGAGGTTAAGCAAAGCATGAAAGGCAGATGGAGACGGCGTGTTGACAAAGTCAAGCGAAGGAGATATCGGTGCAAGTGACAAGGCGGTCTGAGGGATCGGGAGCGGGAAAGATTTGCCGGCGGTCAGGATCACATGACGGAGTACACGCATTGACATTGAAACACTTGCTTAAGGTGTAAGCCAGGCGATGAGTCACGCTTTGAGAAGCGGCAGGCGGTTTCGCAGTTTGATCTCAAAACCGTGGGAGGACTGAAGTTATACGTACCACCATCGTGAAGCTTGCGTCGAGACAAAACTAAGTTGTGAAGGCGCCACGGCCGTCCGACGAATGAAGAAAAAAAATGGAAAATACTCTCGGTGGTAGGTATGAGTATACTACAAGAGAGGTTTATTTTGAAAAAAACTAGGAAACTTAGGGATCAAATTTTCTAGCCTATAAATAAAGAGATAGGACTATGAGAGAGTTTAAACCAGCCACTTGAGCTCTCTTGTGCCACCTATTTAAGAGCTTAGAGCTAGGGTTTTAAAGTAGAGAAGTATGAGTGTTTAGCCTATGTAATAGGTGAGAGTTTTGAGCCATAAATCTTTGTAATCCGTTTAAAATAGGGCTGATCTCTTTGAATAAT
The DNA here is from genome assembly GCF_958298935.1 of Phragmites australis. Lineage (NCBI taxonomy): Eukaryota > Viridiplantae > Streptophyta > Magnoliopsida > Poales > Poaceae > Phragmites > Phragmites australis. Next base: position 45,439,994 of record NC_084921.1, on the reverse strand, counting down.
AAAATTTATATTTTTATATATGCTTGAATTCCCCTCATTCTAGTTTCTCTCTATTGGTTCCCTTGCAAGTTTGCAAGATTTTCGATTTTTTATTTTGATTTTCGTTTTGTTTTTTTTGCTGAAATTTCAGCACCTTATGAGGTCATTCTTCTTGTTGCTAGAGGTATAAAATTCGTATACACACGCTTATGTGATGGAGTCTTGAATTCTTTTGTCTTTAGATAATCAACTTAGAGAGTTTCGTTGCTCGGTGTTCATTTGTTCTTGTTTCTTTGCAAGTTGTGATCTTTCGAGTGCTAAGATATATAAATTGATCTTAAATGAAACCTATGATTCATATACCATCCATGGAGTCATATTATTTTAATTTTCTCTTATTAAAATTTCTCTCTATTTTTGCTTCTGTTTAAATTTTAAGATACGTTAGGTGATCTAAATCGGAGAATACTATCAATTTTTTAAAAAATTGGTAAGACATCTTTTTCACTCATTCTAATCGTCAACCTTGTTTCTACATAGGTGATACCACTAATAGAGGAGTCAAGGAGATGAGAAAGGGGAAACACAAAGAAGTATTTTATATTCTCCTCTTCCGAATTACTGAAAGGCAAACCCTAGTCAGCTCATTTTCCAGCATCTTCTCTGGTTAGTTCATGCGGCAGTACTACTACTTTTGTTGCAGCAATGCAGTATCTCAGTTGTGCCATTGAATTAAACGGATCAGCTCAGGTATTTCAACAGACGCATATTGTAAATACTGGAACCGTATAAATCGAAGGATGCGTGCGCTTGATTTCTTCAGAGTGACTAAATGGTCGAAATCAAAATGAAGCAAGATTGAACCCTGCTGACCCGCTTTCACTAGACGAATACTTATTTGGACAAAACTAGCGATCTAGATCTTCGTTTTGGAGGCAAGATGCCATGATGGGTAGAAGGTGCCCTCTTTTCCTACTTGTGGTCCAGTAGAGATGGCCTGTTCATGAAGCAATACCTGGGAATATTTTAGAGTATCTCAACAACAAAATGAAGTCTGATCTCAAAAGAAGGCATATTTTTGTTAAACTAAATATACCAGCACTGGTCTAAATTAAACGTTTTTCATGTAGTCCTTAATAATCATAGACCACCCAGCAACGAATTGTCATAAAAGATTAGGCATGCGCATGAAATGCACATTTTGGAGTCCACATGTACATACTGAAAATATCACTTACAAGTTGGTGTAAGTCTTATAATTGATGTTGTGTCTTCCACAATACATCTCGAGCCACTGCTTCCGCTACACATGGACATATTGTGATCCTTTCTGCCGAAGTGATTTAGACCGAGACCAACTTAGTAGATCGTCCGCCGCTAACATCTGACATTACACAAAACGGACCCCCTTTTTGGTACCGCGTCTTCAGGAAGAAGCCGTGCATGAAGCTCGTGTAACACTAGTCAAACTAGTAGGCAGTACTGGTAACAGGTATATATGGGTGTCGCTAAATTTTAGATCCCTAAAAACAGAGCAACTATCTGTGGATGAATATCAGTGATCTGATCTCTTCTGATAATTGTCATTCTTTCTTCTTCATCCAATTCATCATGTATTATTCGTCTTCTTGTTTGAGCCAGTGCAACTTTCTCCCCACCTACCGCCTATCACCGTGCTAACCCGGATCTATAAGTCCGTCTCCGCTCGTCCCCATCCCTGTACTACTCACCGGCCGTCCTCCACCATCTTGCCACTCCGTTCCGTGCCCGCCTCCTCTACCAGACTGACCTCTCTTTAGACCTCTTCTAAGTCAAAGCCCTCCTTCCCTCTCAACCTCATCCCCTAACCCCGCCGACGACCTCTGCTCTTTATCACCTAACTGATCGATCTCTTTCCAGACATATGATCTTTACGAGGTGTGGGTGTTATATATATAATAGAATTTGCATGCTCTCTGCCCTACTAAAGTTTTCTGCAGAAGGAAGTCCAGCTGCAACTGCAAGAGCTGCTTTTGAGCAAAGTTCGGTGTAATTCACGAGGCATGTACCGATGTATGACCTAAAGAAAAAATGTTATCTAATTGTTTATTTCAGGTTTTATGGAGAAAACAAGAAAATATAAATTTCAGTTCCTCATAAATTATAATTACTAGGAAAAGGCTCGGAAAGGGAAGTTACTACATACCTGAAGCATATGCTCTATTCCAAAGTTGGTTCAAGTTGGTTCAACAGCTATTATTCCAAGAGGCCAGGAGGGGAAGGAAGGAGAGAAGGATAAAGAGAAAATATAAATATTTCACATGTATATGGTTAATGGTAACGCCGATATGTCATGAGTGAGTTAACCTCGTACTTTTCACAAAAGAGCAAGGCAGCCACATGATTTCCCTTTGTACAGAAGCAAATACTTATCAATCGACCTCGTGCGCTAAGGTCAACAAGTCTAAGGAATTATGCAGGACCTGGTAGTGACAACCAGCTGTGTATAACTCATCAGCCTACGAGTCACGACACATTCTGTTACCTCAGGTAGCTTTGGATAAAATTTCTCACGAGTTTGGAAAGGGAAAGCTGCACCTGTCGGGCACGCAGCTGTTACAATACTGTATTCAACCGCTAGATCTAGCAAAGTCAGTTTAGGAAGTGACTGACTGGCAATCTAGAACGAGTCCTTTAGGTGTGTTTAGTTTCCGTACGAGATTTCACTTAGCGGCATCTTATAAATAAGCTGAGTCTAAGTAATATTTGTTGAAAAGAAGAGTGTTTTATTAACGGTCTATGTCTGAAAAAACTAAATGCGTTTGTATTTGTTTGGTTAAATATGAAGCCACATAGACGGATGTAAGAGTTAAAATTATAATTAGTTACTTACATAAAGGTGATTTTATAATACTAACAAGTGGTTCCATCTGCATAAACAGATGCAGAGACTGTATCCATCAGGCCAAGCTGTGGAGTAAAGCTCAAATGAGGCCATATATTTGCATCCCGGGCGAGGTTGCGGAGTGAATGGAGCTTCACTCTCGGGCCAGAATGAGGCCGCATATTTGCATCCATCAGACCTGACTAGAATAATATATGAAAGTACCAAACAAGCTTCTCACTAAGATTATATGTATATATTGGACCAAGCTAGGGGAGATTCAGGTAAATAAACACACTATTGAGAGAGAGAGAGAGATACACCTTACAAGCCAATAAGGCTGGCATATAGTTCATATATAGCAAAGGCAAAGCGCCACGATTAAGAAGTTACAACAAATCCCTCAATTAGGGAGAGCTAAGCTATGAAAGTACAATTATACATGATCATGCGTGATTATCTCTAATACCCGCTCACAGTCGTATCGGGAGGATTCCGGACGCAGAGACTGGACCGAAATTCAATGAACAGCTGGATGGGAAGGCCTTTAGTCATGGTGTCCGTGAATTGATGAGATGAGGGAACATGAAGGACACGAACATGCCCAAGGGAGACCTTCTCACGGACAAAGTGGATGTCAATCTCAATATGCTTCATGCGTCAATGCTGGACTGGATTGGTGGACACGTAGACAACACTGACATTGCTGCAATAGACTATGGTCGCAGATGCAATGGTGATGTGCAACTCTTGAAGAAGTTGGTGTAGCTAACAGCACTCTGCGATTGCGTGTGCAACAGCGTGGTATTCGTCTTCTGCACTGGACCGGTACACGGTAGTCTGGTGTTTAGAGGATCAAGACACGAGATTGTCGCCCAAGGTATATGCAATAGCTGGAAGTGGAACGCTGTGAATCAAGGCAGCCTACCCAGCCTGCATCTGAGTACACCATGATGGAGGTGATAGGAGTAGTCCCGATGTGAAGACCGATGTTAAGAGTACCCTTCACATATCTCAGAATGTGTTTAATCAACGCAAGGTGAGGTTATCACGGATCATGCATAAATAGACAAACTTGTTGTACTGCATAAGCCAGGTCGGGTCGAATGAGCATCAAGTATTGAAGGGCACCGACCAAGCTCTTGTACCTCGCTGGATCGGCGATAGGAGCACCATCTGTTGCTGAGAGCTTGGCACGTGTTTCCACGAGGTTGATGTAGAGTGACACTTAGTCATGCCGGCACTGGATCGACGATAGGAGCACCATATGAGAGGAAGATGCCAGTGGTGGAGCGCTTGAAGGAGATACCGAGGAAGAA